>NC_085930.1:208718333-209071666 GCF_028885625.2 Pongo pygmaeus
TCTCGGCCTCCCAAAGTGCTGGGATCACAGGTGTGAGCCACCGCACCCGGCCTAGCCAGGAGTTTAGTTTGAGGTGACTCCAAAAGCCATAGTCTGTTTTTATGGCAGGTACTTTGATTAATTTGGGACCAACTTATGGTAGTTATTAGGTATGCTTAGACCTTATAGAAAATTTAAAGCCAAGTAAAATTAGTTGAATGCGAATATATAAAAGCTGCCTCGCATACTGTTTTTTCATAATGTGTAGCATGTACATGGTAGAGCTGCTGTCCTTCATATCCTAGGGAACAGCATATATTGCCCATATTTATAATTAGACATGATTTTGAACTTATTGGGAACGTTTTCTTGAGACTTTCTGTGCTGTTTATTTTAAAAGGTTAATCTGGCCGGGCCCGGTGGCTGTTGCCTATAATCCAGCACTTTGAGAGGCCAGGGCGGGCAGATCACCTGAGATCGGAAGTTCCAGACCAGCCTGGCCAACATGGTGAAACCTGGTCTCTATTAAAAATAAAAAAATTAGCCAGGTGTGATGGCGGGTGCCTGTAATCCCAGCTACTTGAGAGGCTGAGGCACGGGACTCGCTTGAACCCAGGAGGTGGAGGTTGCAGTGAGCGGAGACTGTGCCGCTGCACTCCAGCCTGGGCGACAGAGTAAGTGCTGTCTCAAAATAAAAAAAAAATTTAAAAAAGAGAAAAATATTAATCTTTTGGAAAAGGGGAATATTTATTTGGTAATGGGTGACTTGATCCAGTGGACAAGGAAAATCTTAGAAGACATCACAGAAGACTTCTTGAAGCAGAAAGGATATAACTTGGATTTGGGCAAGTAGAAACAAGAAGGAAAGCCATTTTAGGCAGTGGTGGACAGCATGCAAAAAATGTTAGAATATAAAGGATATCAGTTAATTTTGCCGGTCCATCATTCAGTCCCTTCTGGTAACAGTACTCCAGTTTTCCTAGGGAACCACCCCTCTCAGTTATATGAACCCCACCCTGGCATAGGGTATGCCAGTGACTCAGGCTTAGCTAATGGTCAGTCAGTATATAGTCCATTGCTCTGGCCATAGTGATTGTTCAGAGGTGGGCCCATTTTGCAATCAGCACACATGAGTAACTGAATTTTTTGTTGAACTATTGAGAAAGAGGCATGCTTTGAGCCCTGGGATTGCTGAGAGACTAGGATGTGACCCTGGAAGTTACCAATAAGTGGGAAGCAGAGCCAAAAGATGGAAACAGTGAGACCAAGTTCTGATGGCAGTGTTTGTACCTTTGGGTCAGCTGCCATGCCTAAAGTCAGTGCTATCTCTGTACTTTCAAATTATGTGAGCTAATAAATTCTCCTTTCTGCTTAAGGTGAGTAAAAAAGTTTGTCGTTTTTTTTTTTTTAGATGGAGTCTTGCTCTGTTGCCCAGGGTGGAGTGCAGTGGCATGATCTCGGCTCACTGGAACTTCTGCCTCCTTGGTTCAAGCAATTCTCCTGCCTCAGCCTCCTGAGTAGCTGGGACTACAGGCGCCCACCACCACACCCGGCTAATTTTTATATATTTAGTGGAGATGGGGTTTCACCATATTGGCCAGGCTGGTCTCGATCTCCGGACCTTGTGATCCACCCGCCTGGGCCTCTCAAAGTGCTGGGATTACAGGTGTGACCCACCGCACCTGGCCAGAATTTTTTGATGATAAAAAGGTCCTGACTAATACAGTGAAACTGCCCATGATGATATTGTGGTGAGACCAATTTGGTCAAAATAAATTATTGGATTAGAGAATATAAGAGCTGCCTTTCATATATGAGGAAGCTAGATAGCCAGTAGGTTTAGAGGTCAGCATTCATTCAACAGACATTTATTGACTAAGCAACTTTGGCAGTTATCGATATACAAAGAGGACCAAGACACTCCATGCCCTGAAAGAACTCAAGGGATTTAATGGGGAGATAGACGGGTGGAAGGATTGTTTGAATTGTGTAATAATAGCACAACTTCTATGTTTTAGGCATTATGCTGGGTAATATAGAGGAAATAAAAATGAGGCCTTATGAATATTTTTAAATCTAGTAATCTGGTTGGGTAGCTGCATAACAGAAAGCTGTGAGGGAATGAAATCCTGGTACACTGAGATCATACTGGAAAATGAAAATGTACAAATGCTGGTTGAATTTATTTAAAAAATAAAGGATAGAAGGAGTCCAAGATAACTGTTAAACCTGTAAGACTAGAAAGATGGTAATGCTATTGCTTATAATAGTAGCTAACATTTATTGAGGTCTTAACATATTCCAGGTATTGTGCTAAGCTGTGTGTGTGTGTGTGTGTGTGTGTGTATAACATGAACAAAAACAATGTGTATATATACACATATAACATGAACAAAAACAACCATAGTGTGTTGTAAATACTATTTTTGACCCCATTTTACGTGTGAGAAAATTGAGGCTCAGGAGATTAAATAATTTGATCAAGGTCTCACAGCTAATAAGTGACAGAACTAGGATTCAATTTCTGATACATTTGACCCTAAAATTGGTGTTATTGATCAATAATTATACTGACAAGTTGGGTTCCTGTAATTTCTTTGGTTTGCCCATTATCTTTGAAGGGTTGGTAGCACATCTAGTGAATCATGTGGGACAAATAGAAACAAACAGAAACTGGAGCTTCAGAATGTAGAGTGACACTTTAGGAGGCTGAGGTGGGTGGATCACGAGATCAGGAGTTCAAGACCAGCCTGGCCAACGTGGTGAAACCCTGTCTCTACTAAAAATACAAAAAATTAGCTGGGCATGGTAGCACACACCTGTAATACCAGCACTTTGGGGGGCCGAGGTGGGCAGATCACCCGATGTCAGGAGTTCAAGACCAGCCTGGTCAACATGGTGAAACCCCGTCTCTTTTAAAAATACAAAAAATTAACTGGGCGTGGTGGTGCATGGCTGTAATCCCAGCTACTTGGGAGGCTGAGGCAGGAGAATTTCTTGAACCCTGGAAGCGGAGGTTGCAGTGAGCTGAGATCATGCCATTGCACTCCAGACTGGGCAACAAGAGCAAAACTCCGTCTCAAAAAAAAAGAATGTAGAGTGAAGTTAAGGCTATGGAATAAATTCAGGAGTGTCATAGTGAGAGTTTATAAGATTCTTGGAGGAAGGACGTAGAGAATGGAAAAGGTAGGCACTGTCAACTCAGGGAGATGCCAGCATTTTAAAAGGTGGAAAGAGGAATCAGTCTGGGAAAAAACAACAGAAAAAGGAAAAAAGATTCAGTAACTAGGCCTGTACTAGAATTCATAGAATCCTAAAACTAGGCCGGGCGCAGTGGCTCATGCCTGTAATCCCAGCACTTTGGGAGGCCGAGGCAGGTGGATCACCTGAGGTCAGGAGTTCGAGACCAGTCTGCCCAACACCGTGAAACCCCGTCTCTACTAAAAATACAAAAATTAGCTGGGTGCCGTTGGCAGGCGCCTATAATCCCAGCTACTCAGGAGACAGGCAGGGGAATCGCTTGCGCCGGGGAGGTGGAGGTTGCAGTGAGCTGAGATGGCGCCTCTGCACTCCAGCATGGGCAACAGAGTGAGACTCCATCTCAAAAACAAAACAAAAAACAGAAAAATCCTAAAACCAGAAGGAACCATTGTGACCTTCTAAGTTATTTCACAAATGAGAAGCAATCTGAAGCTGGGTGCCGTGGCTCATGCCTGTAACCCTAGCACTTTAACACTTTGGGAGGCTGAGGCCGGTGGATCACTTGAGCCCAGGAGATGGAGACCAGCCTGGGCAACATCACAAACCTTGTCTCTTAAAAAAATACAAAAATTAGTTGTGGTGGAATGTGTCTGTAGTCACAGCTACTTGGGAAGCTGAGGTGGGAGAAGAGCTTGAGTCTGGGAGATTGAGGCTGCAGTGAGCGGAGATCGCGCCACTGCTCTCCAGTGTGGGCAACAGAGTGAGAACCTGTCTCAAAATAAATAAATAAATGAGAGAGAAGCAATCTCAGATTAAATGATATTCTTAAGGTTATATAGTGAGGTGATACTGTTTTACAGAAGGCAAATAAGAGTCATAGCTGAAGCTTGAAGAAAACTCTTGAATGAAATACAGAAAACAAGAAAGCAAAGACTCAACATTGGGATAATGCCTACAGGTGAGAGCAGGATGCTGTGGGGAGGTGGACTACAATTACACACAGAAAAAGGAAACAAATTGACATGTGGCGGGTGAGCCAAAGTAATGCAGTGTTTTTGGAGCTATGAGAATTAAAATTTTCGAGAAATGAATAGGTAAGAAGAATGAGGACTGCTAAAATGCCATTTGATTTTCCAAGGAGACAGTCTGTAACTCACAAAATCATGGTTTCATTAGTCTTGGAAATACAGACTAGAGTACCTGGTCTTAATTTGAGATTGTGTTTTTCTTGGATCCTTGTTTATGTCTATTTTGTAACAGTCACAGTATATGCACTATGAATTTTTCTAGAACTGTGCTGTCTAGTATGGTAGCAACTAGCCGTAAGTGGTTATTAAAATAGAAATTTAAAACTTGGTTCTTCATTTGCACTAGCCACATTTCAAGTGCTCAGTAGCCACATATGTCATTTTGGACAGCACCTTGGACCAACCTCCTCTCTGTCATACCGGACAGCACAGATAATAGAACCCTCTCATCACTGCAGGAAGTTAGGTTGGACAGTATGTTAGACTCCCCTGAGATTGTTTTTAAAAGAGAAGGGGAGGTAGTAGGATGGTTTCTTTAGGGGAGGCGAGAAGATGAACCATAGATGACCACTGAACCAGTGTTGAGAGTAGGGGAGTGGCAGCAGTGCTGGGGCCGAGGATTTCCCAGGTTCCGGTTCCTTTTACAGTGGCTATATTTGGGAGCTGGATGGTTAATGTTACTTCATATTATAACATCAAGTATGACTTTAAGTGGTATGGTTATATACATGTTTCATGTTCCTTCCAGTTCTTCTGTAAAATATCCCAGTTGTGCTTGGGAAAAATGTATAGTCAGTGTGGTAATTCACACAAAGGAATATTATTTTGAATTCCTGAAGCAGCCGGCAATATCAAATGCAGTGTGACTAATTTTAGAATCAAACTAGTAGTAAAAATGTAAAGCATTTCCTTATTCACTTTTAACTTTCTTCTTTGCTCTTCACAATTTCTTAATTTTTATTGTTTGAAGGAAGTCTTAAACCTTGGATTTAAACTGGTTTAACTGATTTCTTATTTAAAAACTGGGTAATAGATTTTCCCATTAAAAACAGGTTTTTGGCTAGGCGCGGTGGCTCATGCCTGTAATCCCAGCACTTTGTGAGGTCGAGGTGTGTGGATCACCTGAGATCAGGAGTTTGAGACCAACCTGACCAACATGGCGAAACCCCGTCTCTACTAAAAATACAAAAATTAGCTGGCTGTGGTGGCACGCGCCTGTAATCCCAGCCTCAGCTACTCGGGAGGCTGAGGCAGGAGAATTGCTTAACCCGGGAGGCAGAGGTTACAGTGAGCCAAGATCACGTCACTGCACTCCAGCTTGGGCGACAGAGTGAGACTACCTCTCAAAACAAAAACAAAAACAAAAAACAAAAGAACAAACAGGCTGGGTGCGGTGGCTCATGCCTGTAATCCCAGCACTTTGGGAAGGTGAGGCAGGTGGATCATGAGGTCAGGAGTTCAAGACGAGCCTGGCCATGATAGTGAAACCCCATCTCTACTAAAACTACAAAAAAAAAAAAAAAAATTAGCCAGGTGTGCTGGCAGGTGTTTGTAATCCCAGCTACTCGGGAGGCTGAGGCAGGAGAATCGCTTGAACCCCAGTGGTGGAGGTTGCAGTGAGCTGAGATCACGCTGATCGCGCCACTATACTCCACTCCAGCCTGGGCGACAGAGTGAGACTCTGTCTCAAAAAAAAGAAACCCACAGTTTTTTAAAAATGATTTTCATATCATAGAGAGTGGGAAGGTAAGCCACAGTCTTCTTAAGATTTCCAATAAATGCAACAGATTAGATCCAGAATATTTAAGAATTTCTACAAACAAGTAAGAAAAAGACAACCCAGTAGAAAACTGAGAAAACACTTAAACTAGTACTTTACTAAAGAGGAATTCCAAGTGGCCAATAAATATTTGAAAAGGTGCTGAACCTCATCAGTAATCAAGAGAATGGCAAATAAAACCACAGTGGGTACTACTTTACAAGTTGATGATTCCAAGTACTGGAAAGAACGTGGAGCAGTGGAGACACTCATACGATGCTGTGGGAGCTTGTGGGAGTGTCAATTGGTGCCTCAACTTTGAAAATGCTCTGGAGCGATCCAGGAAGGTTTAAAATACACGTATTCTGTGACTCAGAAATTCCACTCTGAGATATATCCCTCAGAGAAAGTTGTGTGTATGTATACCAGGATATATAGTATGTATAAGACTGTCCATAGCATTATTCATATTTGACAAAATAGAAACAACTTAAGTGATGATCACCAGTAGAATGGATAAATCAACTGTGTGAAAATGAGCTGGCCAGGTGCGGTGGCTCACACCTGTAATCCCAGCACTTTGGGAGTGCAAGGTGGGTGGATCACAAGGTCAGGAGTTCGAGACCAGCCTGACCAACATGGTGAAACCCCGTCTCTACTAAAAAATACAAAAAATTAGCCAGGTGTGGTGGTGGGCGCCTGTGATTTTAGCTACTCAGGAGGCTGAGGCAGAAGAATCGCTTGAACCTGGGAGGCAGAGGTTGCAGTGAGCTGAGATCACGCCACAGCACTCCAGCCTGGGCAACAGAGTGAGACTCCATCTCAAAAAAAAAAAAAAAAAAAGACAAGAGAATGAATGAGCTATAACTATATGCAGTTGCAGGAATGAACCTTAGAAACATAATGTCGAGAAAGTGAAGTGTGAAGCATAATATATACAGTGCAAATATATTCAGTAAAGTTCAAAAACAAAAAAAAAAGTGCTAAAAGTACAAAGGAAAGGAAATAATTGCCATAAAAATCAGGGTAATGGTTACCTCTAGGGGAGAAGGAAAAAGCTGTGATTAGGAAAGGGAACTTTGGGTTGGGAGTCAGGGATATATTTCTGAAGTATTGGAAATACTCTGTTTCATGACCTTTGTGGTGATTATATGGTTGTTCATGTTATACTTTTAAAAAATTGAATTGTACGTTTGTGATTTATTCACTTTTCTTCATTTATGTTCTACTTTTGTTGAGGCTGACTTCTTCATTGTTAACTCATGTATTTCTCATGGCACCTCTTCTTTTTGGCCGTCTCTGTTAAAATTCTCTTCCTTTCTCTCTACCACCCCTCCTCCCCAGTTAGGCACTTATTGTTTTCTTAATACCCTGTGCACATTTTTCTATTGTCACAGTAAACAGTATCTTTTCTTCTACTAGATTGGCAGCTTCTTGAAGGAGGTATATTAGTTTTCTGTTGCTAAATAGCAAATTATTACAAATTTAGCAGCTTAAAACAGCACCCATTTACTATAGTTCCATAGGTTAGGAGTCTGGACTCAGCTGAACTCAAGGTTTCACAAGACTGAAATTAATGTGTTGGCAGGATGGGCTCTTATCTGGAGGCTTTGGGGAACAGTTTGCTTCCAAGCTCATTCAAGTTTTGGCAGAATTCAGTCTTTGTGGTTATAAAACTGAGGTTCTTATTTCCTTTCTGGTTGTCAGCCTCAGGCCACTCTCAGGTCCTGGATGCCACCTGTATTCTTACAACATTGCCCCCTCCATCCTCAAGCCAGCATTGGTGTGTCATCAAACACTTCTCGTGCTTCCAGTTTCTCAGACTTCCTCTGCTGCTGCTATCCAGAGGGTTCATGTGATGAGATTCAGTTTACCAAGATTGTGCATCTTTTGATTAATTCTAAAGTCAACTGATTAGTAAACTTCATTACATCTGCAAAATCCCCTCTTCCACATAAGGAAGATATTCAGGGTATGAGATCCTATATTCACAGTTCCAGGGATTAGAGTGGTGTCTTAGTCCATTTTGTGCTGCTATAACAGCATACCACAGACTGAGTAATTTATGAGTAGAAATTTGTTGGCTCACAATTTTGGAGGTTGGAAAGACCAAGATCTAGGTGCTGCCATCTAGTGAGGGCCTTCTTGCTGTGTTATATTTTGTTGAAGATTTTTCCATGTATGTTCATCAGTGATAGTGGCTTGTAATTTTATTTTTTGTCTGGCTTTGGTATCAGGGTAATGCTGGCCTCGTAAAATGTGTTTGGAAGTATTCCCTTTAGTTTTTTTAAGAGTTCAAGAAGGATTGTTATTAGTTCTTCTTCATATGTGTGGTGGAATTCAGCAGTGAAACCATGGCTTTTCTTTGGTGAGAGACTGTTACCGATTCAATCCTTACTCATTAATCTGTTCAGATTTTCTGTTTCTTCATGATTCAATCTTGGGAGGTTGTATGTTCCTAGGAATTTATGCGTTTCTTCTGAGTTATCCAGTTTGTTGGCATATAACTTTTGAGTATTTGTTGAATGAATGGATGGGTGAATGATAAAGCGAAAAGTGATTGAGAGCCTGTTCACTTCCATAGCTTTGGAACAGTGACACCTGCCTGCTGTATAAAGTAACTGGTTTCATTGGGGACCCTGGGAGTTTCAATCAACATTCTCAAGGATAATACTAGTGAGTATGTTTCTCTTTGGTGTGAAAAAGTCAAGCATTCAGAACTTTTTAAATTGGTGTCATAGAGGATAAGAGAAATGATGTTACATGTGCTAAGAGTTGTTCTCTCAAAATAAATGTCAACTTCTAGGTATTTGGAATTTTCACAATAGATTCATTGATTATAATAAAAGGAATAAAAATTTTAAACCTTATATGTAGTGAAGGAGGCTTTCTCTGTTTATCCAGTGTTTTCAACTTTGGTAGTTATATGTCTCACTTGTGTAAGGAAAATGTTAGTCAGATAATGTGGTCATGCTTCTTTTAGCCTAGAAAATTTGTGGCTTCTGGCCATCTATTATCAAGTGACAAGCTGTAGCATATTGATTCTCAGGCTTTAGTGTTGTGCATAAAATCACCTGGGGCTCTTTTAAAAAAATACACATCCCTGGGTCTGATTACTAGAGAGATTCAGGAGATCTGGGGTGGAGTCCATTAAACTACATTTTTAACAAGCATCCTGATGGTACTAGGTGCAGGTGGTTAAAAACCACTTGAAAAACACTTCCTTAGAATTTGCTGCTTTAAGCCAGGTGTGGTGATTTGCGCCTGTAATCCCAGCTACTTGGGAGGCTGAGGCATGAGAATCACTTGAACCTGGGAGGTAGAGGTTGCAGTGAGCTGAGATTGCACCACTGCACTCTAGCTTAGGCCACAGAATGAGCGTGTTTAAAAAAAAAAAAAGAATTTGCTCCTTTACTCTAAAAGTTATTTTGGAGGATAGTGGTTTTTCACATCTGGTTCTATGGCATGCCATAGAAGGTTCGCGGGACCTTGTGAGAAATGCAGAATTGCAGGCCTCATCTCGGAATAAGAATCTGCATTTGCATTTCAGCTTAAGAAGCACTGCTCTAACGTTAACCAGGTAATTCTTTTTCCAAACGGTCTCAGTAAGTAAATAATTGGCCTTAGTTAATTTAACCCCATATGATATGGGGCGACCAAATTGAATACTTTCAACATCAGTCTATTAAAAAATGAAAAGGGACCAGGCGTGGTGGCTCACGCCTGTAATCCCAGCACTTTGGGAGGCTGAGGCAGGTGAATCACTTGAGGTCAGGAGTTCAAGACCAGCCTGACCAACATGGTGAAACCCCATCTCTACCAAAAAATACAAAAATTAGCCAGGCGTGGTGGCGTGCACCTCTCGTTAGTTGTAGGTACTAGGGAGGCTGAGGTGGGAGAATTGCTCAAACCCCAGAGGTGGAGGTTGCAATGAGCCAAGATTGTGCCACTGCACTGGGCAACAGAGTAAGACCCTGTCTCAAAAAAAAAAAAAAAAAAAAAGACCCACTTTGTGGGTGGCAATAAGCAAAGAGGAAAGTTATGACACCAGTTGCCTTGTTCCTAGGATATGATGTGCTGGACATATCATGGATATCTACATGGCTAGAGTTTGATGTTAGCAAGTCCCTTTAGACTGTGCCTTGCCTCAGCTGCACCCCTCCTTAAGTTATACTGGAAAATAAAAAAACTTTCGTATGTCATCCTAGTAGGTATGGTAAGGATCCAGAGTGCAGAAATCCCATCGTGTATCCAGAGCTCAATTATCTTGTCCTCACTCCTATCCTGAGGACTGGGGCTTTCTACCCAAAATTGTTATACCAGAAACAGGGCTCTACTTCTCGTTGGTGTATTTGTTTCTAGTACCTACTTTTAAAAGACTGTGACTTGCTCAGTTGCTTATCTTGCTTGTGAAGACAATGTTTAGTAACACGAGGAACTGCAAACATTCTTGTGGTCAAATCAACAGTGACCATCGATAGGTTTTTTAATTTTGCTGTTTTATCATAATACTTTCAGTTAGTAAACACTTCCTTATTTTCTAACATAAGAATGACAAATAGAACTTAAAGACATTTCCAATAGAATCTATCTGTACCTTGATTATCCACTCCTTTTTTTTTTTCCTTTTTTATTTTTTTTGAGACAGAGTCTCACTCTGTTGCCCAGGCTGGAGTGCAGTGGTGTGATCTTGGCTCACTGCAACCTCTACCTCCCGGGTTCAAGTCATTCTCCTGCCTCAGCCTCCCAAGTAGCTGGGACTACAGGTATGTGCCACCACACCCGGCTAATTTTATTCATTTATTTATTTATTTATTTATTTATTTATTTATTTTGAGATGGAGTCTCGCCCTGTCACCCAGGCTGGAGCACAATGGCATGATCTCGGCTCACTGCAACCTCCGCCTCCTGGGTTCAAGTGATTCTCCTGCCTCAGCCTCCCAAGTAGCTGGGATTACAGGCGCCTCTAACCACACCTGGCTCATTTTTGTATTTTCAGTAGTGACGGGGTTTCACCATGTTGGCCAGGCTGGTCTCGAACTCCTGACCTAGTGATCCACCCACCTCAGCCTCCCAAAGTGTTGGGATTACAGGTGTGAGCCACCACGCCGGGCTGCTAATTTTTGTGTTCTTAGTAGAGACGGGGTTTCACAATGTTGACCAGGATGGTCTCGGTATCTTGACCTCGTGATCCACCCGCCTTGGCCTCCCAAAGTGCTGGGATTACAGGCGTGAGCCACCATGCCCGGCCTCCACTCCTTTTTTCACACAAGAAGGGGGATTTTTCATAATATGTATTGATTTTTTTCATAGTACCCTGCATATTACCTTTTTAGGATCTTTATGAATCTGAGAGATTCAGAATGTTGACAACTGACTACCTGCTGCATTCCATACTCACATATCATTGCTTAAACCATGTGTGGCAAAACTTCTTTCCCATTCCAACATTGATTACTACTGATAACCTGGAAATTATATTCCAAAAACAAAACGATTTTCTAGGTTCATCTTGTTTTCCCCTCTCCTAACAAAGCAGTTATCCTTAAGGAGCCTTGGTTCCTTTTAGTGAGCAGTAGGATCCAGGACTACAGCCTGTCTCCTGGAGCTCACTGTCTAACATTCCACACGGAAACTGATACCAGATAACAATAAAGACCGTTTAGCTTATTTCATCTGAAGAAGCAGGAGCCTTTCAAAATCATGAATGTGGTCAATTTTAACCCTTATTTGACCAAATTCTTTTCTTATCCTAATATAGAAGCTTTTTGATTGATACTCATTTATGATCTGTGTTACCAACTTCTCCCATTTTCATTCCCAGCATAGACACATTTTATGTGCTGTGTTAGTATATATTATACCAAAGTATATTTTGAATTAAAATACCATCAAAAGCTTTAGAAATATCAACATTTAAATGTCACCTTGTGATTGGTCATTTTTAATAAATCTGCTTTTTGTGATGCCACTGAGCCCATAGATTTGAAGGCTCCTAAATTTTACTTCCCTGTGTTTACTTGGTATAGTCAGTCTGATTTCCTGTCCATATTCAGCAGATAATTCAAGGCTAGTTTCACCAAGGGTGTATTTTCTTTCTTTAAACAAAGGGTTACTTATGAAATATATGCATAATGACTTTCTAGCATAAACCTGAGTTACTTAAACTAACATACTAGGTAATCTAACAGCCATTACTTAATTTCAAGGTAAAATAATTTTATTATTTAGAATACATAGTACTTAATTAGTTCACAAAACCTGTGCTTCTGTGAGCAGTTGTGGTCTTTGCAGAATGCAGTCAATTTCTTGCTCTTACATTATGCTGCCATGTCCAAAAGGCAGTTCTTGACATTTCCTGAGGTCTTGGTGTATGACCCGTAACTTTCCATTTTTCTTGTTATTTTATTAGAGTATGTATCAAAGGTTTGAATTATTTTTATTCTCATATTTTTCTGGAGGAAGAAACCTTCCTGCAACTATATCACAGTTGCAACTTCTTAGTAATATTATGTTCAAGTTTCTTAGTACAACTTCCAAATGTGGGTTACAGAGACACACAGAGGTCATTACAAACCCAATCATTTAGTTTCTTTCAGGAGGAAACAACTATTGCTCTTAGTTGTAAATATTCAAATCATTTTCTTGGACTAGAAATCTTGACCTGTTCTGCCGGTATACAATTCTCTTGGGCACACGGTAGCTACCACAGAGCACTGTTCTGGAAGTGGTTCCCAGGCCAGCAGCAACATCATCACCTAGGAAGTTGTTAGAGGTTTACATTATTGGATGTTACCACAGACACGTGGTATCAGAAATTCCAGGGTAGGGCTGAGCAGTCTGTTTTAACAAGCCCTCCAGGTCAGTCTGACGCCTGCTGAAGCTGGACAACCACTGCTGTGGAATGTAGAAAATCACATGGTAATTATATAATTTATTCATAAAAATTCCCAACAAATTTAGTATAGTAATTACTTTTGACAGTTCACAGAGAAATTTATCTAAATTTTAGACTTCCAGTTTTGGAGGACTAGTATTTTAAGTCTTCATGGTTACAGCTTTGCATCTGGAAGTTCTAGTGCGTTGTTTTTTTGCTCTGTGGAAACTGTGATGCTTGGTTATATCATTCCCCCCAACCCATATTTTTTTTGTTAAAAAAAACTGAAAAGCTTCCTGTTACTTTTTAGGAATCATTTTGGGGTGGGGGAGGGATAAAGTGCTGATCATAATATGAAAACATTTTATTAAAAGCTTTATTGCCGGCGCGGTGGCTCACGCCTGTCATCCCAGCACTTTGGGAGGCCGAGGCAGGCGGATCACCTGAGGTCAGGAGTTCAAGACCAGCCTGGCCAACATGGCGAAACCCCGTCTCTACTAAAAATACAAAAATTAGCTGGGCACGGCGGGGGCGCCTGTATCCCAGCTACTCGGGAGGCTGAGGCAGGAGAATGCCTTGAACCAGGGAGAGAGAGGTTGCAGTGAGATTGTGCCATTGCACTCCAGCCTGGGCCACAGAGTGAGACTTCGTCTCAAAAAAAAAAAAAAAGTTATTAAATACTTAAAAAAAAAAAGTATAATGATCTCCCTACTGCTACCTCTACCCCTAGGAGAATACAAGAATAAAAATTGCAGGAGATATTGAAAGGTGGTAGGGCAGGGAGCCTAAGTTAAGACTCAGTAAATAGCCCCCATTTCTTCCCATTGTAATTTTTTTTTTTTTTTTTTTTTTTTTTTTTTTGAGACGGGGTCTTGCTCTGTCACTCAGGCTGGAGTGCAGTGGCGTGATCTCAGCTCACTGCAACCTCCGCCTCCTGGGTTCAAGTGTTTCTCCTGCTTCAGCCTCCTGAGTAGCTGGGATTATAGGCGCCTGCCACCATGCCTGGCTAATTTTTGTATTTTTAGTAGAGACGGGGTTTCACCATGCTGGCCAGGCTGGTGTCGAACTTCTGACCTCATGATCCGCCCGCCTCGGCCTCCCAAAGTGCTGGGGGATTACAGGCGTGAGCCCTCATGCCCAGCCCCCATTATAATTTTTTTAACTTTTCTCTCTTAAGATCTGAAGGAAAATCCAGTGCAGTGGCATGGCGGGGTGCAAGCATACCATAGTTAACTAACCTGTAATCTCCATGCATCCTAAAGGTAATATTAAGTAAGAATCTCTGTGTCTGAAGAGGTATTTTAATGATGGTATCTAATATTTGCACTAAATGATATCTCTTTCAAAATCCCTGATTTTTACTAGGATAATGCAGCTGCCTATTAGTCACATACCTGTTTTTCAGCATTTTAAAATAATTTATATGATAGTGCTTTGTAAAAAAGACCTAGTATACTTATGCATGGGTTTTGAATTCAGAGAAATCTAGGTTTGCGTATCGATTCAGTCTCTTACTAGCTTTGTGTGACTCAGGAAAGTTTTCTAACTTTCATAAATGGCAGTTTCGTCATCTGTGCAATGTCTACCTCATAAGGAGGTTTCGTAAATTAAATGAGATTATAGCCATATGGAGCAATAAACAAAGGTTCCAGTGCATGTACGTGCTTAGCAAATGTTATTTAAAAATTTTCACCTTTCTTTTCCTTCCTGTTTGCTTCAATGCTGTATTTTTTTAGTTGGTAAAAATATATTCTCTGCCTGTGTTTCAGTCACTGTTCTAGGCATGGATATACCTTTTGAATTATGCTTTTTGAATGTTAAATAAACCAAGTCCAGTTTGTTATGAAATGTTTTCAGGCCGGGCGTGGCGGCTCACACCTGTAATTCCAGATTCCAGCACTTGGGGAGGCCAAGGTGGGAGGGTCGCTTGAGGTCAGGAGTTTGAACCAGCCTGGGCAACATAGTGAGACCCTGGTTTCTAAAAAAAGTAAACAAAATTAGCTGGGCATAGTGGCGTGCATCTGTAGTCTCAGCTACTTGGGAAGACAAGGCAGGAGGATGGCTTGAGCCCAGGAGTTTGAGCCTGCAGTGAGCTGTGATTGAATCACTGTACTCCACCCTGGGTGACAGAGTGAGAGCTTATCTCAAAAAGTAGGGGGGTGGGGAGGACTGAGAGGAAATAATATTTAAAAAAAAAATAAAAGTTTTTAGTTTTGTTATTCTTATTTTACATTTCATTATGGTGTTGTAAAATATATATAACAGGATTAAATTGCTATATTGTAACTGCCATGATCCTAAACTGACATCTTCCTTCTAATATGAACAGTGAAGATAGTTGACTGGTTACTACTAGTAATTAGTATCATGGTACCCTAAAACTTAAAGTATAATAATAATAAAAATAATTAGTATCAGGTTTTCCTGGAGTTTTTTGCTGAAGTCATTTTTTATAATGTATCATTTAGTTCCCTTCTGAATTGTACTTGAAGGATTTTGTTTTACCTTGAAATTTTTGGTTATCATTTTAAAGGTTTTCTTTTAAAACTTCTAGAGAAAGTCTCTATTGTAGTGATCTATAGCTTTTTTTAAATTTGAAGTGAGAAGTTACCAAATAATAATTTTATGTTTGGCAGCAAAGTTTTCATCGTAATAATGCCTCATAAAACACCTTTTCAAAGAACAGCTTTCATTTGTTTTTGTTACACAATTTTTACATTTCACAATTAAGTGATGTTGACCTTGTCCCAGTCCAACATATGTCACCAATTAAGCAAGACTAGAACCAGGTTTATAGCCTACAAGGAGAGTCTCTTAGCAAAATTAAACCTGAGTTTGATTTCATTTTTTATTTCTCTGGTTAAATTTCCTTATAAGTTTTCTCATAGCCGAGCTTTGGAAATACGTACCAAAATTTTATCAGCCTACTTAAATTTTTCAGCATCCCACTCTCCTAGGGTATGTGGAAAACATAACTGGGGAAGAAAGCTTTTTTTTTTTAAACAGAGTTTTGCTCTTGTTGCCCAAGCTGGAGTGCAATGGTGCTATCTCGGCTCACCGCAACCTCCACCTCCCAGGTTCAAGTGATTCTCCTGCCTCAGCCTCCTGAGTAGCTGGGATTACAGGTGCGTGCCGCCACACCTGGCTAATTTTGTATTTTTGGTAGAGCCGAGGTTTCACCATGTTGGTCAGGCTGGTCTCGAACTCCTGACCTCAGTGATCCACCCGCCTTGGCCTCCCAAAGTGCTGGGATTACAGGCGTGAGCCACCACGCCTGGCCAAGAAAGCCATTTTTTCAAGTCATTCGGAATATGTGATTGCTTTTCCTGAGGGGCAGACTGATAAAACATGACATGTGAACTATCCTTGATAACTTTTCCAGTAAGACACTTTTTTCTTAAGGGTCTTACCTCTATCATATTTTTGAAGGAGAAGAACGTGCAACAGAAAAATCAAGGAGGCTTTTTCTTCAGAGGGCTGGGACTAAAACTGGGTCTGGATTTGGGTATAGGCTTGCTAAAGAGGGGGACATGTCTCCAAATTGAAAACCTAATGACAACCGATATACAGAATGGTAAGATCTCTAGGCATCTCCCCTGCTTGGCTGATATACTCCTCTGATTATTGGAGTTTTTGGAGGAAATCTAGGGGAAAAGATAAAAGATTTTAAGGTATCGGTACTTACAGAACCCAAATGAAACAGCCAGGTCCCTACACTGTACCTTACAGGAAAGTGTACATACAGAGCTTCCACCCAGAATTTCAACATTACGGGTTTTTTTTTTTTTTTTTTTTTTTTTGAGACGGAGTTTTGCTCTTGTTGCCCAGGCTGGAGTGTAATGGCGCAATCTCGGCTCACTGCGATGTCTGCCTCCCGGGTTCAAGCGATTCTCCTGTCTCAGCCTCCCGAGTAGCTGGGATTACAGTCATACACCACCACACCCGGCTAATTTTGTATTTTTAATAGAGATGGGATTTCTCCATATTGATCAGGCTGGTCATGAACTCCCGACCTCAGGTGATCCACCTGCCTCGGCCTCCCAAAGTGCTGGGATTACAAGTGTGAGTCACTGCGCCTGGCCTATGTTTTTAAATATGAAAAGAAAACTAAATACTACTAGATAGTTGAAGAACATTTCTTTTTTTTTTTTTTTTTTTTTAATTTTAGTAGAGACAGGGGTCTTACTGTGTTGCCCAGGCTGGTCTCAAACTCCTGAGCTCAAATGATCCTCTCACCTCAGCCTCTCAAAGTGCTAGGATTACAGGCGTGAGTGCCTGGCCTTGAAGAACATTTCTGACATCAAAGAGAAGAACATAACAAAAGGAACCCAGAGAAAACAGACAGTGCTGACAAAAGAAAAACTTCCAAAAATCTGGAATTGATATCCTAAAAGTCAGAAAAGAAGGTACTGCAGACATGAAATATAGTAAGGGTCTCTAAGAAAAGGGCATAGGAATGCCGGACACGGTGGCTCACTCCTGTAATCCCAGCACTTTGGGAGACTGAGGCAGGTGGATCACCTGAGGTCAGGAGTTCAAGACCAGCCTGGCTAACATGGTGAAACCCTGTCTCTACTAAAAATACAAAATTAGTTTGGTGTGGAGTTTGACCATGTTGTCCAGGCTGCCCTTGAACTCCTGACCTCAAGTGATCCACCCGCCTCAGCCTCCCAAAGTGCTGGGATTACTGGTGTGAGCCACTGCGCCCGGCCCCTGAGACCCCATTTTTACAAAAGATTTAAAAGAAAAATTAGCCTGACATGGTTCCACATTCCTGTGGTCCCAGCTACTCAGGAGGCTCAGGTCAGAGAATCACTTGAGCCCAGGAGTTCCAGGTTTCAGTGAGCTGTGACTGCACCACTGCACTCTAGCCTGGGCGACAGGGCGAGACCCTGTGTCAAAAAAAAAAACCAAAAAAAAAAAAACACGCACACACATATACAGGAGTTAAAAGTGATTGCTTTAGGGGAGCAGGTATTGGGAGTTAACGAGGAATTAGACCTCTCCTGTTTGGGTGCTAATTTTTACTTTCAGCCTATATCCTTCTACTTGAAGTGAGTTTCTTGTAAATAACATAGAGTTGCATCTTTTTTTTTTTTTTTTTTTGAGACGGAGTCTCGCTCTGTCGCCCAGGCTGGAGTGCAGTGGTGTGATCTCGGCTCACTGCCAGCTCCACCTCCCAGGTTCATACCATTCTCCTGCCTCAGCCTCCTGAGTAGCTGGGACTACAGGTGCCCGCCACCACGCCTGGCTCATTTTTTTGTATTTCTTTTTAGTAGAGACGGGGTTTCACTGTGTTAGCCAGGATGGTCTCGATCTCCTGACCTCGTGATCTGCCCACCTTGGCCTCCCAAAGTGCTGAGATTACAGGTGTGAGCCACCGCGCCTGGCCACATCATGTTTTTAAATCCACTTTGCTAATCTCTGTATTTTGGTCATTTGATCTGTCTTTTAGATAATTTGTATTTCATATCATTGTTGATGTGTTAGGGCCTAAGTCTGCCATTTTGTTTGTTGTTTCCTTTGTTTTCCTTTCTGTGTTCTTTTTCTTGCCTTCCCGTGGGTTTCGTGAACATTTTTTAGAATTCCATTTTTATTTCTCTGTAGTGTTTTTGAGTGTATCTCTTTGTGTAGCTCTCTTCATTGTTGCCCTAGTTATTACATGAGAGAAGTCTAACTTGTCAGTCTATTGGTATCCTTATTTTATGAGTTTGAGTGAAGTATAGAAACCTTACCCCCTTCACGTCCCTTTTCCTTCCCTGTTATAGTTGTCTTAAATATTTTCTCTATAAATATTTAGAATCACATCAAATAATCTTGTAATTTTTGCTTCCAATATAATTTGGAAAACTCAAGAGAAGAAAAGTCTTTTGTATTTACCTATATTTTTGCTTAGTGTTATGTACTGAATTTTGTCCATCACCCACAAATTCATACATTGAAGTCCTAACTCTCAGTACCTGCGATTGTGTTTGGAGGTAGTACTTTAAAAGAGGTAATTAAGTTAAGATGGCATCATTTGGTTGGGCCGTAAGTCAATACAAGTGATGTCCCTGTAAGAGGAGATTAGGATAAAGACAATGAGGAAAGATGATATGAAGACTCAGAGAGAAGACAGCATCTGCAAGCCAGTGAGAGAGACCTCAGAAGAAACCAACCCTGCTAACACCTTCATCTCAGACTTCTAGCCTCCAGAATTTGAGAAAATACATTTGTATTGTTTCAGCTGCCCACTGTGTGGTATTTTATTGTGGCAGCTCTAGCGAACTCATACACTGTGTCCTTTCTTGGTGTTTTAAGATTCCTTTCTTTCACCACTTCCTTTCTATTTAGAGAACTTCCATTACTCATTCTTTTAGATTACATCTGCTGCTACAGACTCTCTCCGCTTTCATTCATCTGAGAATGTGGTGATCTCCTCTTGATTCCTGAAGGACATTTTGCTGGATATATATACAATTCTGGGTGAACAGTCTGTCTTTTAGTGATTGAAGATGTTGGGCCAGGCGCAGTGGCTCATGCCTGTAATTGAAACACTTTGGGAGGCCGAGATGAGAAGATCATTTGAGCCCAGGAGTTCAAGACCAGCCTGGGCAATGTGGCGAAACCCCATCTTTCCAAAAATTAGCTGGGCATGGTGGCACATGCCTGTAGTCTCAGCTACCTGGAAGGCTGAGGTGGGAGGATCACTCGAGCCCAGGAGATCAGAGCTGCAGTGAACCGTGATCGTGCCACTGCACTCCAACCTGGGTGACAGAGTGAGACTATCTCAGAAAAAAAATAGGACGATGTTCTGCCACTTCTTTCTGGCTTCCGTGGTTTCTGATATGAAATCTACTGTCATTTCAATTGTCTCTCTCTTACTGCTTTCAATATTTTTTTTTTTCTTGGCCAGGCACGGTGGCTCATGGCTGTTATCCCAGCACTTTGGGAGGCCAAGGCAGGAGCATCACTTGAGGCCAGGAGTTCGGGACCAGCCTGGTTAACATGGTGAAACCCTGTCTCTACTAAAAATACAAAATTAGTTTGGTGTGGAGTTTGACTATGTTGTCTAGGCTGCCCTTGAACTCCTGACCTCAAGTGATCCACCCGCCTCAGCCTCCCAAAGTGCTGGGATTACTGGTGTGAGCCACTGCGCCTGGCCCCTGAGACCCCATTTTTACAAAATCTTTTGTAAAGATTTTGTAAAGATCGCTAAGATTGTGAGACGTCTTCTCTACAAAAAATACAAAAATTAGCCAGGAGTGGTAGTGTGTGCCTGTAGTCCCAGCTCCTCAGGAGGCTGAGGTGGGAGGATCTCTCGAGCCCAAGAGGTAGAGGTTGCAGTGAGCCATGATGGTGCCACTGCACTCCAGCTGGGGTAACAGAGTGAGACCCTGTCTAAAAAAAAAAAAAAAAAAAAAAAAGACTTTTTTTCTCTGTCTTCTGTTTTCAGAAGTTTGGCTATAATGTGTCCTGTGGATGTCTTTGGGTTTATCCTCTTTGGGGTTTGCTCAGCTTCTTGAATCTATAGGTTCATGACTCTTGCCAAACTTAGGAAGCTTTCACTTCAGTTCATTTTCCAGCCCTGAGAAATGCTGACGTATTCAGCCCTGACCTCCTTCTCTTTTTCCAGGATTCTGATGACATGAGTGTTAGATTATTGTTACAGTCCCATAAGTCCTTGCTCTGTTCAGTCTTTTTTTTTTTTTTTTTTCCCAGTCTGTTTTCTCTCTGTTGTTCAGACTGGGTAATTTCTGTTCTGTCTTGCAGCTCACTGATTCTTTCCTTTCTGCCCTCCACTCTGCTGTTGAACCCATCCATTGAGCTTTTTCTGTTTGTTTGTTTGTTTCCCCTTCATATCTTCTTTCTTGAGACCTTCTGTTTTTTTTTGTTGTTGTTGTTGAGGCTTTCTGGTTTTCATTTGTTACAAGAGAGTCTGTAATTGCTCTCTGAAGCATTCTTAGGATGGTCTAGCATCTCTGTCATCTTAGTGTTGGCATTTATTGTTTTTTATTCGGTTTGAAATCTTCCTGGTCCTTAGTATTGTAAATGTTTTCAGTTGTGCATTTTGGGGATTATAAGAGTCATTACAGTCTGGCAAGGATGGAAATTTAGGCTCCCCACATAACCTTTGAGTAGGGGTGAGGCTACTCAAAGGTTGCATGGGAAGCCTGTTTTTTTCCAGTTTTTTTCTGAGATATTTGGGTGGAATAGAGCAGTTATTATCTAAAAGTTTTCTGTCTTGCTAAGCTACCCTTTCCTGGTGCTTTATTATTATTTTGTTATTTTTATTTTTTGCGATGGAGTTTCACTCCCAGGTTGGAGTTCAGCGGCACGATCTAGGCTCACTGCAGCCTCCATCTCCTGGGTTCAAGGAATTCTCCTGCCTCAGCCTCCTGAGTAGCTGAGATTACAGGTGCCCACCACCACGCCCAGCTTATTTTTGTATTTTAGAAACGGGGTTTCACCATGTTGGCCAGGCTGGTCTTGAACTGCTGACCTTAGGTGATTCACCAGCCTCTGCCTCTGAAAGTCCTGGGATGACAGGCATGAGCTACCATGCCTGGCTATTTTATTTTTAAACTTGGAGAGGTCAGCTCCAAGTCTGGGATGCATGAGGCAAAAAGAAAACCCAGGGAATTCATTGCTATTGTTCCTTGAGTCCTGAGGTTCCTAGCCATCTTCTCTCAACCTTATATCTGTTTTATATATTTTATCTCGGGTTTTTAGTTATAAATTAAAATTTTACATAATTTTAGAGATTTTTAAGGTACGTGTCACTAACAAGAGGCAGATTACATTTCTACTCTGAGTATACACATTTAGTTTTTTAAATTATTGTGGAGAAAAAACAGAAAAAGGAAAAAGTACATTTGTTTCATCTTCCCGGAAGTGGAAGTCACTAAAATGGCATTTAAAGTTATATAAATATACTATTTTGATAAAAATAAAAGTTAACAGTTTTTAAAAGATAACCTAAAGTCAAGTAAAAAAAAATATGACTTTTGAATGAAAAGCATTAGAAAAACTATGTTTTGTGATCTCCCTGGGTTACATAATTAATATTAATAGCTAAAATGATTTTTATTGCATTATCTCAGTAAAATTTTCATGGGAATGGTAAGGTGGTTGAAAACGAAAAGGAAATACCTAAGCAAGGAGTGTTTTTAAATGTGACAGATGTAAACAGAAAGTCTGAAACACGTAACCCACTCTCATGACTCATCACGGGGTCTTCAGTGACTGTGCTGCTGTCTGTATTCTTGGTGTTTAAACTTTGGTCTGTGGGATGCGCCATGAGCAGTATCATTGTGATTTGCTAAATAGCTATCAAATAATATTTTAAATTGCTACTTTTATATAATTCTTTAGGGACTTTTTGAAAATAACTTTACTTTTTAGTTTATTTCATATTGATTGTGTATTTCAGAAATTTTCATAGTTTGCATTTACCATTTCTTTATATGTTAAAGAATATTATTCCTATAATATTTACAGTTTTACATTGCTCAGTGTTGAAAATCTCTTATACAGATTATTTGTCATCATCCCTGGCCATTTTCGCATTTATAGTAGTGTCTGTTCTCACAGAAAATGATGGTACTGTACATGTGGGTTTTGCATAATGGGCTGATTGGGTAAGGATGATGTCACTGCGTGGGACCGCCTGGAGGAGTTATTAGAAGAACACAAGACTTTTGACTGCTAGCATTTCTTAATAAATGCCATACTGTTGAAAACATTAATTTGTGTTTGGACTGGAATGAACCTTGGTTTTCCTGGCTTAGTTACTGAGATTTAAAGAAATAAGTCGTAATGTCATAATTACATAGCCAAATAGAATGAAATATTAAGCATTTTTCTCCCTGGCAGAGAGAAATGGGGTTAAGAAGGAAAGAAGTTACTAACTGCCAGTCTCTGTTACACAGTTGTGAGACTAAGTTTTGAGATTTGAAGTTCAGGAATACTTTGGAATTTTATTTCTGTAATTTGTGTATTATTCATTTTATTGCTGAGACATATGGTTATTAGAAAAGTCCATAATTTTAGAGATTTTTAAGGTACATGTCACTAAGAAGAGGCAGATTACATTTCTTTTCCACTTTGAGTACTACATATTTGATTTTTAAAATTGTTGTGGTAAAATATGCCATTTTACCCATTTTTAAGCATCTGTTCAGTGGTATTAAGTACCTTCATACTGTTGTGCAGCTATCACCAACTAAATCCACTGCAACTCTGTATGCGTTAAACACTAACTCCTCATTACTTCCTGGTAATCATTCTGCTTTATGTCTTTTATGAATTTGGCTGTTCTAGGGACTTCATATAAATGGAATCATATTTATCCTTTGATGTCTGGCATATTTCACTCCATAATGTTTGCAAACTTCATGTTGTAGCATGTCAAAGAATTTTATTCCTTTTTGAATGTAGAATAATATTCCATTGTATGCGTATAACACATTGATGGAAATATCTGTTCACCTGTTGGTAGACATTTGGTTTGTTTCCATCTTTTGACTGTTGTGAATAATGCTGATGTAAATATTGGCCTACAAATATCTGTTCAAGTCCCTGCTTTCAGTTCTTTTTTTTTTTTTTGAGGTGGAGTCTTGCTCTGTCGCCCAAGCTGGAGTGTAGTGGCGCCATCTCGGCTCACTGGAACCAAGCTGGATCATATGGTGGCTCTGTTTTTAGTTTTTTGAGAAACCTTCAAACAGCCTCCTGGGTTCAAGTGATTCTCCTGTCTCAGCCTCCCAAGTAGCTGAGATTACAGGCACATGCCACCATGCCTGGCTAATTTTTGTATATTTTGTAGAGACGGGGTTTCTCCATATTGGCCAGGCTGGTCTCGAACTCCTGACCTCAAATGATCCACCCACCTCGGCCTGTCAAAGTGCTGGGATTACAGGCGCAAGCCACCACACCCAACCAGTTCTTTTCATTCTATTCCCAGAAGTGGAATTGTTGGATTGTATGGATCATAAATATACTTCCGTGTTTGATTTTTTGAGGAACTGCCATATTCTTCTCCACAGTGGCTGTACCATTTTACTTTCCACCCAGCAAAGCACAAAGGTTCCAATTTCTCCACCTTACCAACACCTGTTGTTTTTTCCTTTTTAGTTATCTGAATGGGTATGAAGTGGTATCTTATAGTTTTTTAAATTTCTTTGAGTACGTAGTGGCTGCATATATTTATGGGGTCTGTGAGATACTCTGATAGAGCCATACAATGTGTAATAATCACATCAGGGTAAATGGGGTACCCATCACCCCAAGCATTGATGCTTTGTGTTACAAATAATCCAATTATACTCTTTTAGTTATTTCAAAACGTACAATAAATGATCGTTGACTGTAGTCATTCCCAACCGTGACTTTATGATTAAAAAAAAAAAGAGAAAACAGTGGTAAGCAAATGAATCTCACAGTAATTAATTAAATCAAAATGGGTAATGATAGAGGGATGGTTTGTCATCATATTCCTTTGTCCTCTGCATTTTCTGAAAGTTTGCAGCTGATCCAGATGCTTAATCAGACTCAGGTTCTGTTCCTTTGGCAAGACCATAGGTTCTGTTCTTCTAATGGGAGGCATATAATTTCTTTTTTTCTTTTTTTTTTTTTTTTTTTTTTTTGAGACAGAATCTTGCTCTGTTGCCCAGGCTGGAGTACAGTGGCTCCATCTCTACTCACTACAACCTCTGCCTCCCAGGTTCAAGCGATTCTCCTGCCTCAGCCTCCCGAGTAGCTGGGATTACAGGTGTGTGCCACCACGCCCGGCTAACTTTTGTATTTTTAGTAGAGATGGGGTTTCACCATGTTGGGCAGGCTGGTCTCAAACTCCTGACCTCAAGTGATCCACCCACCTCGGCCTCCCAAAGTGCTGGGATTACAGGCGTGAGCCACCAGCGCCTGGCCTGAGGCATGTAATTTCTGATTATCTTTTGTAAAGATAACAGTCATTGATGGGCAATTCTAGATCCATTAATTCATAGGGGTTTCAAAATTGTGATATTCTATCATTCTTTTTTATTCATAGCTAGAATACTTTTATAGAGAGATGCTCCCATACATCTATTGTTTACTCAGTGATACCTTTATATGGGGAAGGCAGGATAAATGTTTGATTTTTTTTCTCTTAATTTCCTCAAATGTTTGATTTTTCCTTCAGTTGTTTTAGTTCGTTTTCATGCTGCTGATAAAGACAGACCTGAAACTGGGAACAAAAGGAGGTTTAATGGAACTTAAAGTTCCACATGGCTGGGAAGCCTCAGAATCATGGCGGGAGGCAAAAGGCACTTACTTACATGGCAGCAGCAAGAGAAAATGAGGGAGCAAAAGTGGAAACCCCAGATAAACCCATAAGATCTCGTGAGACTTACTCACTGTCACGAGAATAACACGGAAAAACCGGCCTCCATGATTGAATTACCTCTCCACTGGGTCCCTCCCACAGCATGCGGGAATTCTGGGGAATACAATTCAAGTTGAGACTTGGATGGGGACACAGGCAAACCTTATCACCAGTTTACAAGATAGTATATTAGTTCTCTGTCATCTTTTGTGGGTGTGTGTCATAAACTCATGTAGTTCAATATATGTGATGAATTTCAGTCTACTGCAGTCATCTTTATCAAAGCTCAGATTGCCTCATCTTTGGCCATTGGGAATAAAGATGGTTCCTGAGTCTTTGTGACCTGACCTTGATCATCTTTGGGGAATAAAGGGACAGTATTTTTTGTTTTGCTTTTCAAAAACCTCAGCATATTTTCTGTGCCTTTAGGAAGGTGGATTTTAGGGATGTGTTTGTTTTAGGATATTTTGAACTGAATGATACGATCTTTGATATAATTTGTAAGCAGATATGCCTTAGAAGTTGTGTTACTTTTAAAGAATAATAGTTTTATTTTTTAGTTTATGTGGAAAATCAAAAGATTTCAATAAAATATGTTCCAAGGATTGATTTTAAACCTAATTTAATTTTTCTTTTAGACCTGTCGCGAAATCGCCTTTCAGAAATTCCTATAGAAGCATGTCACTTTGTTTCTCTGGAAAATCTCAACTTGTACCAAAATTGTATTCGGTATATTCCAGAGGCAATTTTAAACCTACAAGCTCTAACATTCTTAAATATTAGGTAAGAATATTGTTTTCTTATTTTAAATTTTTGGTTTTATGTGATCTTTTCAATTTTCCCCTCTCTTTCCCTAAAATATTTACCTGTATATATGCTATCTATTCATATCAGCAGTTTCTGTATGTGCTCTTGGATATATTAACAGTATTTCCTATGTCCCTCCAGTTTCTCTCTTTATCTTTGGCTTTGCAGTACAGATGCTCCCTGACTTACTACAGTGGGGTTACATCCCAGTAAACCCATCTAAGTTGAAAATGCATTTCCCACATAATCCACCAAACTTTATAGCCTAGCCTAGCCTACTTTAAGTGTGCTCAAAACACTTGTCTTAGGCTACAGTTGGGCAAAATATTTTAACACAAGGCCTATTTTATAATAAAGTATTGAATAGCTCATACAGTTTACTAGATAGTGTAGTAAAGTGTGGTTTCTACTGAATGTATATTGCTTTCCCACCATCATAAAGCCAAAAAATTTTAAGTCAGCTGTTGTTAGTTGGGGATGCCTGTAATTAACAAACCTTACTGAGCCATTTGCCTGAGGAGCTTGCAGCAGTCTTGTAGCAGTGCTTCTCCAATTACATTTTCTAATTAGCTTCATTAAATAAGAATAATAGATCTGAAATTACTTTGTTTCTTGTGACCATGTATTTTTGCATGTTAAGTTCTGAATGTATGAATGCATTTATTCAACTAGTCTACTCCACTTTCACATCTTAAAATAACTCTTGTTGTTTTATTTCACTATAAAAGTTGCAAATGTTCATTGAAGATAATGTGCAAATGTGGAAAAATATAAAGGAAATTCATCAAAATGTATCTTAATTTTATAAGTGATCTTTTCCTTCTGTTTTTCCAGGCTTTTAGTCAGATTTTTAAATGAGTTTTCCCCTTATCATGAAACATTTTTTAAAACTATTTTTGTATGTAATTATTTTGTTGTACAGTTTATATACTGTTGAAAATAAATTTTTCTCTGGGATCTTTAGTTTCTTCCAGTTTTTCACCATGATAAAAATAATATTAGTAGAGAATTTTGTATGTAAATATTTACTTTTCTCTTTCCTTAAGATAGATGTCTGGGAGTGGAATTGTTACTGGATTAAAAAGTGTGGCTTATGATCTCAGTAAAAGATCTTACAAATGGGGAGGGAATTGGTCCTAAGGAATAAGAGGTTAAATTTACATACGTAAAAATCTAATTAATTTTTATCTTGATAGATGTGGTTTTTTTTTTTTTCTTTTTCTTTTGAAACAGGGTTTTACTCTTGTTGCTCAGGCTGGAGTGCAATGGTGCGATCTTGGCTCACCACAACCTCCATCTCCCGGGTTCGAGCCATTCTCCTGCCTCAGCCTCCCGAGTAGCTGGGATTACAGGCACATGCCTCCACACCCGGCTAATTTTGTATTTTTAGTAGAGATGGGGTTTCGCCATGTTGGCCAGGCTGGTCTCGAACCCCTGACCTCCGGTGATCCACCTGCCTTGGCCTCCCAAAGTGCTGGGATTACAGGCGTGAGCCACTGCGCCTGGCCGATAGATGTGTTTTATTATTTTACTTTTAGTTCTGGTTTGCATGTTTTTGTATAAATAAAAATTCTTTACCTGTAACTTAGTTGGTGTGATCTATGAAATCACAACTTACTGCTTTTTTTCCATAGAGCTACATTTTCACATTTATGTGCATTTGATTATAATATTGTAATGAGGGAAGTAGATTACAAGTTCTGTTTATAAATCTTCTTCAGAAGTAAGGAGGATGATATTATCCACCTTTTAAAAAATCTTTTCCTACATAAATGTTACTTTAATAAAATAATACTATGTTTATGTAGTACCTCATTATTTGCAAAGGAGTTTTATTCTGCAAGAGCCCTGTAAGATAGGTAGGGAGATATTAAGATCTTCAGTTTACAGATGAGAAATCTCTGTAAGATGCAGATTAAGTTCAACACTGTGCCTGTAACCATAAAGCTGACCACCAATAAAATGAAGGCTAGAACTCCAGTACCCTGTTTCTTGCAAGACTCATATTTGTTATTTTACTGAGTATAGCGTGAGAAAGAGGGAAAATTTTTCTTCAGTGGTGGACTCTGATTCTTCTCTCTTTCTACTTACCCATTTAGTCGGAACCAACTGTCAACATTGCCGGTACACTTGTGTAATTTGCCATTGAAAGTCTTAATTGCTAGTAATAACAAATTGGTGTCACTTCCAGAAGAAATTGGACACCTCAGACATTTGATGGAACTTGTAAGTTAATATTTTTGATTGTCCAATGTGTGTGTGTGTGTATGTATTGTGTGTGTGTGTGTGTGTATATATATATATGAAACCTTGGAGAGAGATACATATACAAAGTCATACCATAGTCTTTTATATGGCAAAGATTTATTATTGATATATGTTTTTGACTTATTTTCCAGTATTGGTAATGAATCATGTACTGAATTTTCCGTACTCAAGTGGTTGGCACGCAGAATTACGAACGGAAAGTACAAGCCTAATCGGCCCACACAGATGGGAAAAGGTCATTAGAATTAGGTTCTAACGAATATTAAATGATTTCTGTGTCATTAAATTTTTGAGATATGTTAATATGATCGAATTTTTCAAAATAAATTTGTTTGTATCATCAATATTGTAATTTTTGATTAGCTCCTGTAGGGGAATGGCACTACAAAGGTCACGTTTATTTTTTGCCTTACATTATATCTTTAGAACCTATCTCCCACTCTATAAAGTAAAATATACTTCATTGCCATGTTTGGTTTTTTTTTTTTTTTGAGACGGGGTCTCGCTCTGTCGCCCAGGCTGGAGTGCAGTGGCGCAATCTCGGCTCACTGCAAGCTCTGCCTCCCGGGTTCACGCCATTCTCCTGCCTCAGCCTCCTAAGTAGCTGGGACCACAGGCGCCTGCCACCGTGCCTGGTTAATTTTTTTGTATTTTTAGTAGAGACAGGGTTTCACCATGTTAGCCAGGATGGTCTCGATCTCCTGACCTTGTGATCTTCCCACCTCGGCCTCCCAAAGTGCTGGGATTACAGGCGTGAGCCACCTTGCCCAGCCCTGTTGCCCTGTATTTCCTAAGACACTTAATTGAACTCCTTCACCTAATCACTTCTTGAGTATTTACCTTCTGAGCATGGGAATAACAATTTTCTCATTTAATCACCATAATAATATTATGAATTGACTACTAAAATTATTTTCATTTTATAGCTGAGGAAGCTAGCACTCAAATAGGTTAAATAACTTGCCTAAGGTTATATAACATAAATAGTGTTTGAAACCAGACTACCTTAACTCTTTCTGAAGTGGTCAAGTACAGTTATATCCATTAGGATTTAGGGGTATGGTTTCGTGTAGGTTTATTAACAAAGATGGAAGATGGTTATCATAAATTAATACATATGTAATATAGTTGGATCACTTTTTCCAGGTAGATTATGAATATAAGATGTTACATGGGAAAATCCACAAATATATTTAAACTAGAGTCTACATTCTAGGCCACTATTTTTGGAGCCAGTTAGACCTAGGACATAA
Organism: Pongo pygmaeus; assembly: GCF_028885625.2. Taxonomy (NCBI): domain Eukaryota; kingdom Metazoa; phylum Chordata; class Mammalia; order Primates; family Hominidae; genus Pongo; species Pongo pygmaeus. The sequence continues at coordinate 208,747,849 of NC_085930.1, forward strand.
AGATCAGAATGTATGTTTATCAGCATCTCTTTAGAACTTGGGTTAAAAACATGAACTAGAAGTAAACTATACTCTAATTCAAATTCTTATTTTCAAATCATTTAAACATTTTGTTTCTACTTATTCAATCCTAAATACTTAAAAGATAGAGATGTGTTATAGAAGCTGCTTTTTGTTTTCTACAAAAGAGGTTGATATCCTCAGTCATAAGGAACTTGTGGCAGTATAAGAATTAGTGTCTTGGCCAGGCGCGGTGGCTCACACTTGTAATCCTAGCACTTTGGGAGGCCGAGGGGGGCAGATCGCCGGAGGTCAGGAGTTCGAGACCAGCCTGACCAACATGGTGAAACCCCATCTCTACTAAAAATACAAAAATTAGCCAGGCGTGGTGGCACGCACCTGTTATCCCAGCAACTTGGGAGGCTGAGGCAGGAGAATCGCTTGAACCTGGGAGGCAGAGGTTGCAGTGAGCCAAGATCACACCACTGCACTCCAGTCTGGGCAACAGAGTGAGACTCCGTCTGAAAAAAATAAAAATAAAAAATGAATGAGTGTCCCTAAAGCTTTCCATTCCCATCTGATGGTCTTTCAGCAACATCCTTGTTGGCTCGCTGTTTTTTTCCTCTTCATTAAATGAAAGCAAACTGCTGTTTTCAACATACGTATTTTCTGAGAGATTATACATTGCTATTACCTTTTGGCTCAGACTCGATTTTTCTATGCTTTCAACTTTTTTTTTTTCTAGCTAGGATTTGAACCTATATCCTTTCAGCTTCTTTTAGAACCGTTTTAATGCCTAGAGCATTGGACTCAGAAGTCTAGCTTCTGGCCGGGCACGGTGGCTCATGCCTATAATCGCAGCACTTTGGGAGGCTGAGGCAGGTGGATCACCTGAGGTCAGGAGTTCGAGACCAGCCTGGTCAACATGATGAAACCCCATCTGTACTAAAAATACAAAAATTAGCTGGGTGTGGTGGTGGGTGCCTGTAATCCCAGCTACCTGGGAGGCTGAGGCAGGCGAATTGCTGGAACCCGGGAGGCGGAGGTTACAGTGAGCTGAGATCGTGCCATTGAACTCCAGCTCAGGTGACAACAGCGAGACTCCATCTCAAAAAAAAGAAAAAAAAAAGTCTAGCTTCTGATTCTACTTCAATTATTAATTGGTAGGAAAAGTAAAAATAGTATTTTCTCTAAGCATACTTTAAGGAAATTAACATTTGAAGCTTATTGAAAAATTTGGCAAGCAGTCTCTTTATTCTTTTTTAAAAAAGAAAATAGAGACGAGGCCTTACCATGTTGCCCAGGCTGGTCTGAAACTCCTGGGCTCACGCGATCCACCTACCTCAGCTTCCCAGAGTGCTGGGATTACAGGCATGAGCCACCATACTCAGCAGCAAGCAGCCTTTTCTAAATAGTAAATGTATTATTTTCTTTTAGTCATATTGGAAGAATTTTAAGTGTTAATGTGGCAGCTTCCCTCTGTTCATATAATGATGGGTTTACAAATTATTTTGGCTGATCTCAGAATTATGGTATTCTTAATTTGTTAATCTTCAGACCTGTAGGTAGTCTCTTTTCAGAACCATTGAATTAAGCTATTAAGTGAGATACCAGAAGGTCTCCCAAACATATCTAATTTTATAGACAGTTTAAAGCAGACAAGTTTGTAATGTTAGGACAATCTTTATTTTGTATCTTTTCAAAATAGGATGTGAGCTGCAATGAAATTCAAACTATACCTTCCCAAATTGGTAACCTGGAGTCCTTGAGAGACCTTAATGTAAGAAGAAATCACCTAGTACATTTGCCTGAAGGTAAGAAACTATGAAATAATTGTTTTATTATTTTAAAGCTCTCTCAGACCAATCAAGACAAAAATGTATAAGGGTTACATCCAGGCTGGGCGCTGTGGCTCATGCCTGTAATCCCAACACTTTGGGAGGCCGAGGAGGGAGGATTGCTTGAACCCAGGAATTCGAGACCAGCCTGGGCAATATAGGGAGTCTGTCTCTACAGAAAATTAACAAATTAGCCCAGGGGGCTGGCGCACTCTTGTAGTCCCAGCTACTCAGGAAGCTGAGGTGGGAGGAGTCCCTGAGCCCAGGAGGCCAAGGCTGCAGTGAGCTGTGGTGGCGTCACTGCACTCTAGCCTGAGCACCAGAAAGAGACCCTGTTTAAAAAAAGGGGAGGGGGAGGGAGAGAGAGAGTGTGTATGTGTGTCTGTGTGTCTTTGTGCGTGTGTTACCTCCAGTGTTTGAAATCTAATGGTTTGTTTAATAGTGTTATCTGTTCTATTGTGGATTTTAAAAGCCTCTTCAATGAAAAGGTTTGATAACTCTTGACTTTTGATTTTATTTTTAGATCTTGTCAACCGATGTAATTAATAACTCAGGGTAGGGTCACTGGAAATTTCAGTAAGCATGACTGTTTGGGGGAAATGTAACATGTTTGGATAAGGGGATAGTGTAGTGTAATGAAAAACATTTCTGCAGTTAGCACTCACTTAAAAATGGACTTTGACCTGAACTTAACCGGTCACTGGAGATGTTCAAACAGAGGCTAATGAACCATGTGGAAGTGATGTGTAGAGTGAATGATAAATGGGGTGAGAGACTGCGCTAAGAGACGGGTTATTTACTTAGGCTGACTGCAAGCTCTGATATATGTATTTGATTGATAAAAATGATTAAACATTAATGAAGTCTAATTTATCAATCTTTCACAAATTAGAGAATGCTAGAAAGGAAGATGAAAATGAGAGCTATTATTTTATGAGATCCAGAATATGTATTTCTTCCTATATGTTTCTGCTCGTCACCCAGCAATAAGAGTCATCAGCTCATGGCAAGTCTTGTCTCAGCTGTGCTCTCATTTACTTTACCCTGCACTATTCTCTAGATTAATTTGAATCAAATACAGAAATTTATTGGTAAACATTCCAGAAAAACAAGGAATCTTCTCAAGGTGTTTTCATGACAGTGCTTTTCTGGGTTCTTTGACAAAATATGACTTACAGTGTACAATCAATATTTTGTTTGTTTTGAGACAGGGTCTCACTCCCATTGCTCAGGCTAGAGTGCAGTGGCACGAACATGGCTCACTGCAGCCTCGACTTCTCAGGTTTAGGTGATCCTCTCACCTCAGCCTCCCAGGTAGCTTAGACTACAGGCACTTGCCACCACGCCACCTAATTTTTGTATTTTTAGTAGAGACGGGGTTTTGCCATGTTGCCCAGGCTGGTCTCGAACTCCTGGGTCAAGAGATCCACTTGCACTTGCTCAGCCTCTCAGAGTGCTGGGATTATAGGCGTGAGCCACTGTGCCTGGCCACAATACATGTTGAATTAACTAATGATGTTTTCGCTTTCCCCGTGGAATTCAAATATTTATACCAATTTGATCCAGCATAATATTTAGTTCTAACATACTAGTGGAGCTTTGACATTTTGGATTCCAAGTAAATGTGTAAGAACGTGACCTTTTCAGTCCACTTTTATAGACTTGCTGCAACCAAAACCTCACATGTCTTTCCTCGCACTTGGCTTGTCCAGGAACCTTCACACTTTTTATCCTCAGGGCCTTCCTTATTTTCTCCTGGTTCTGTTTGCTACCAACTCAGGAGTGTAAATGAAGGTTAGCAAAACCAAAATCATGACCTCTAGGACCTTATAAACCCAAATTTCTCTCTAGGGTTACCTCTGTACTCAGGACTCACCTACTGTGGTTGGTCTTCAAAGACTTACTCCTATAATAATATTTAGTGTGAAATCAATTGATGAGAATATTAGGGTTTTAATCAAAATGAAAATTGAGCATTTCAGATGACAATGGAAGCTTAATAGTTTTATCAACTAATTTATTTCTGTATCTTATTTTGATTGTAGACTGCTGACAAAATGGTTTATCACACAAATAGTTTCAATTTTTTTTGACAGTTTATTTTATAATCTCCGCACATATAGTTGAACTGAGTTGGCAAGTGAAGCTTTATTCCAACAGCTACATTCATTCGTGTGGAAGTTTGTGTTACGTAATTGGTAATTTCTAACATTGCAATTTGGTAGATGTCATATATCTTTTGTTATATTGCCATTTTGATTTAAAATTAATTTTTACCAAATAATATGTTACATCATTCAAAAAATATTTAAAAATATTAAGAGTCTTTTTTTTTTTTTTTTCTTGAGACAGAGTCTCACTCTGTCACCCAGGCTGGAGTGCAGTGGTGCAATCTCGGCTCACTACAAGCTCCACCTCCCGGGTTCATGCCATTCTCCTGCCTCAGCCTCCCGAGTAACTGGCATTACAGGCACGCGCCACTGCACCCAGCTAATTTTTGTATTTTTATTTCTTTTTTTTTTTTTTTTTTGAGACGGAGTCTCGCACTGTCACCCTGGCTGGAGTGCAGTGGCACGATCTCAGCTCACTGCAACCTCCGCCTCCCAGGTTGAAGGGATTCTTCTGCCTCAGCCTCCCAAGTAGCTGGGATTACAGGTGCCCGCCACCATGCCCAGTTAATTATTTTTTTTTTTGTATTTTTAGTAGAGACAGGGTTTCATTATGTTGGCCAGGCTGGTCTCAAACTCCTGACCTCATGATCCGCCTGCCTCAGCCTCCCAAAGTGCTAGGATTACAGGCGTGAGCCACCGTGCCCGGCCTTTTTTGTATTTTTAGTAGAGACGGGGTTTCACCATGTTGCCCAGGATGGTCTTGATCTCCTGACCTCGTGATCCACCTGCCTCGGCCTTCCAAAATGCTGGGATTACAAGTGTGAGCCACCCCGCCCAGCCAAGAATCTTAAATAATATCCTTCCCCTGCCTCAAACTTCCCTACACACCAATTTCAATGGCCAAAAGTATGTACCTTCATTAAACTCCTTTGACTCTTTTTTTTTTTTTTTTTTTTTTTGAGATAGGGCCTCACTCTGTTGCCCAGGCTGGAGTGCATGGCGCGATCAGAGCTCACTGTAGCCTCGAACTCCATGGGCTGAAGCCATCCTCCCATCTGAGCCTTCCAAGTAGCTGGGACTGCAGATATGCACCATCACACCCAGAAATTTTTGTATTGTTTTGTAGAGACAAAGGTCTCACCATGTTGCCCTGGCTGGTCTCCTGGACTCAAGCAATCCGCCCACCTCAGCCTCCCAAAGTGCTGAGATTACAGGCATGAGCCACAGTGCCCAGACTGCTGACATATTTCTAATTGATATGTTTTTATAGCTATTGCTGGTTTGGGCAACTTTGACAGTTATGTCAGCTTCCTATTGTGATGATAGATGAGGATTTAGTTTCCTTACACTGTCACCATACCATGCCTTTACTGCTTTCCTCCTATCTTCCCAGTGTAGGTTTAGCACAACTTCTGATTAAATTGTTACTCAGTGTTCACATTACTAGAATTATGTAAACATTGTTCCCTGCCAATTCAAGTGATGTACTCTGATTTTATTTCCTTTCTTGTACATGCTGGTTTTTTTCTTTTTTTCTTTTTTTTTTTTTGAGACAGAGTCTTGCTCTGTCGCCCAGGCTGGAGTGCAGTGGCATGATCTCAGCTCACTACAGCCTCTGCCTCTCGGGTTCAAGCAATTCTCCTGCCTCAGCCTCCTGAGTAGCTGGGATTACAGGCGCCCGCCAACACGCCCAGCTAATTTTTGTATTTTTAGTAGAGATGGGGTTTCACCACGTTGGTCAGGCTGGTCTCGAACCCCTGACCTTGTGATCCACCTGCCTCGGCCTCCCAAAGTGCTGGGATTACAGGCATGAGCCACCATGCCCGGCTTTTTTTTTTTTTTTTCCTATAGGTAATAGTTTCTTATCTTTTTATATGCTTATTTTTATGTGTGTCTATGGCTAATTCCACCCTCTTTTTCCAGCAGGCTTCCTAGTCAGACCAGATTCTCTATCCCTTTTTTCCCTACACTTCCGCCTCACTGAGCCCTTTTTTTCTCTTCTGATATGGACTGGCTGTTCTCTAGTATTGCTGCCCAGCATTTTTTTTTTTTTTTTTTTTTTTTTTTTTGAGACAGTCTCACTCTGTCACCCAGGCTGGAGTACAGTGGCACGATCTCAGCTCACGGTAACCTCTGCCTCCCGGCTTCAAGTGATTCTCTGCCTCAGCCTCCCAAGTAGCTGGGATTATAGGAGCCCGCCACCACGCCTAGCTAACTTTTGTATTTTTAGTAGAGATGGGGTTTCACCATCTTGGCCAGGCTGGTCTTGAACTTCTGACCTCGTGATTCACCCGCCCTCGGCCTCCCAAAATGCTGGGATTACAGGCGTGAGCCACCGTGCCTGGCCTGCTGCCCAGCTTTCTTTCTTCTGTGTTAAATACTCTGAGTCCTAGACTCCGGCTGAGCCACCGTGCCTGGCCTGCTGCCCAGCTTTCTTTCTTCTGTGTTAAATACTCTGAGTCCTAGACTCTGGATCTTCCTCAGTTACTCCCTGTTTTGCTGGGGGACATCTCCTAGTAGCTTCCCAAGAACACATCATGGGAGAACATATTTTTGAGACTTCACTGGAAAATAAATGTCTTTATTCTATGTTCCCCCTTGATTGTTTGATTATAAATCCAGGTTGAAAACAATTTTCTTTGAAGACTTTTTAAAGTGTTTTTTCACTTTCCACTTTCAGTGTTTAAAATTGATGGTTGAAAATCTGATACCATTCATTCCTAATCCCAGTCTTTTGTGACCAGCTTTTGCTCTCTGGAAGATTTTAAGATGCTCCCTGTTTATCTGCTGCTCTGAAATTTTATGTTAATGTGCCATAGTATGAGTTGTTTTAATTTAATGTACTGGATACTTGGTGGGCCCCTTTCCAAAGCAGAGATCCATATCTTCCGTTTTGGGAAATTGTTTTATATCTTTTTTTTTTTTTTTTAATAATTTTCTTTCTTTTGGTTTCTCTGTCCCCTTTTTGAATTATTTTGAATTGGATGTTATTAGACCTCTTTGTTGATCCTCTTTGATGATTTTTCTTTTTTTTTTTTTTTGTTTTGAGACAGAGTCATGCTCTGTCGCCCAGGCTGGAGTGCTGTGGTGCGATCTCGGCTCACTGCAAGCTCCGCCTCCTGGGTTCACGCCATTCTCCTGCCTCAGCCTCCCGAGTAGCTGGGATACAGGCTCCCACCACCACGCCCAGCTAATTTTTTGTATTTTTAGTAGAGACGGGGTTTCACCGTGTTAGCCAGGATGGTCTTGATCTCCTGACCTCGTGATCCGCCCGCCTTGGCCTCCCAAAGTACTGAGATTACAGGCTTGAGCCACCGCGCCCAGCCGATTTTTCTTATATTTTTTAGTATTCATTTCTGCGTCATTTTGTGTTACCTTATGGTAAAATAGTTCCAACCATTCTTAGGAATTTTTAATTGCTACCATTATATTTTTTCATTTCTACAAACTCATTCTGTGATTTTTAAAAAATATTCCTTTTATGTTTCAGTGATTAAGGACCTTCTCTTTCTGAAACTAAAGATAGTCTAGCTTTTCAAAATGTTCTTCTGCTTTCTATAAAATACCTGTTTCTTCTGAGTTCCTTTTTTTGATTAGTTAGTTGGTTTTGGTGTTGGAGACGTCTAAATGTCTGTGGATCATATACTATCTTTATATGGCTGATTAGAAGTTCTCAGTGTACTCGGCAGAAATTGTATAATGGTTATTAAACAAGCTGTGTATTTTATTAGAAGAAATTCTGTATCATTATATAAAGGCCTTTTATATGGGACTGTGAAGTTTATCCAGAGAAAGAAGCTCCATTTCTTCTTCATTATTGTGTATATTCTTAACTACGGCCATTCCTGGGATGAAGTAGGATAGGGTGGGGTGGGAAGGTGCTGAGGTCTTAATGTTAAGTGTGTAGACATTGACTTAACTCCTCCATTTTCAGCTGGCAACTCCTCCTGACTTTTGTCCTCCCATTGTGCCTGGGATCCCTGAGTTCAGAGCATTTTTGATTCAATTTCACTAGAAAATAACTTGCTGACTCCTGGGAACATTGGAGAAGGATAGTGCCCTAGCTGTGTTAGTGGGAGCTGTGGACCCAGGCATTTAACTGTTCTTTATATAGAGTGTTATCTAATCCTTTTGTTATCCTCACCTTCTTGTGGTATCAGGGCCTCCAGCTTCTGAGACTTTCTGTAGTTCTGAGCGGGTCAAAGCTGCTTTTTATTAGTAATCCTATCTATAGGCAACTGGATCTCATTTTTACCACTTTGCTACCACTTTTCTCATTTTTACCACTTTGCTACCAGTTAATCACTAAAAGAGAATGGGAGTAAATATCTGTGTTAAAATCACATTTAACTAGAAGCTTTTGTAAAAATTCTCTAGTTGTAAAACATAATTAATTGTTCATTTCCATTTTACCTTCTTGCAGAGCTGGCGGAGTTGCCTTTGATACGGTTAGACTTCTCATGCAATAAAATTACCACAATCCCTGTTTGTTATCGGAACCTCAGGCACCTACAGACAATCACCCTAGATAACAATCCACTACAATCACCTCCTGCACAGGTAAACCATGGTGAAGCATCAGGTAGCTCATGGTGGAAGCATCAGGTAAAGCATAGTGGAAGCATGGCATGGACTTTTTTTGGACAAAGGATGAAATTTAAAATTTTCTGTACATTTATCATTCTGATAGAAAATAATTTCTTTTAAAACAGATTCACATACATATGTATTTTTGAGAAGCCTTGAATTAATGGATTAGAAGATAATGTTTCCAGAAGTGTTTTTCCTTTCTCTAAATTGGTATTTCTTTTTAAATTGAAGAATTCTTCCCTAAATTTTTTTCTAATAAAATTTTAGTTAATTTCTTTATTTTTTCTAGTAAAATTTGAGTGTAGACACCATAAATGCTAGAGACAGGCCAGGTGCAGTGGCTCATGCCTGTAATCCCAGCACTTTGGGAGGCTGAGGTGGGCGGATCATGAGGTCAGGAGATCGAGATCATCTTGGCCAACATGGTGAAACCTCATCTCTACTAAAAATACAAAAATTAGCCGGGTGTGGTGGTGGGCGCCTGTAGTCCCAGCTACTCAGGAGGCTGAGGCAGGAAAATCACTTGAACCCAGGAGGTGGAGGCTGCAGTGAGCTGAGATGGCGCCACTGCACTCCAGCTTGGGCGACAGGGCGAGACTCCGTCTCAAAAAAAAAAAAAAAAAAAAAAAATGCTAGAGACAGATAAAAATACTCAGCTTTCAGAGCTAAAAACTATCCGTACATTTCTTTTTCTGATCATAGTTATTATAACCCTCCTAATTCTAAAGTCACAAATTCCTACTTTAGACAGTTCGGTCATTTGTTTATCAGTGACTGAAATGAAGCTATACAGTAATAATTATAAGGTAGTTTTACATGTAGATGCTGGACATCCTACAACCTAGAAATTTTTGCCAACTCATTATTTTCCCTCAGCTCTTTTATTTTATTATTTTATTTTATTTATTTTTTTTGTGAGACGGTGTCTCGCTCTGTTGCCCAGGCTGGAGTGCAGTGGTGCAATCTCGGCTGTCTGCAAGCTCCACCTCCCGGGTTCACACCATTCTCCTGCCTCAGCGTTCCAAGTAGCTGGGAGTACAGGCGCCCGCCACTATGCCTGGCTAATTTTTTGTATTTTTAGTAGATACGGGGTTTCACCATGTTAGCCAGAATGGTCTCGATCTCCTGACCTCATGATCCACCCGCCTCGGCCTCCCAAAGTGCTGGGATTACAGGTGTGAGCCACCGCACCCGGCCCCCATAGCTCTTTTTAACTCTGCAGTTTATTGACGATTTTGTACAAGCATATGTTACTCTTTTTTTTTTTTTTTTGAGATGAAGTTTTGCTCTTGTTGCCCAGGCTGGAGTGCAATGGTGCGATCTCGGCTTACTGCAGCCTCTGCCTCCTGGGTTCAAGCGATTCTCCTGCCTCAGCCTCCCGAGTAGCTGGGATTACAAGCGCCCGCCACCATGCCCGGCTAATTTTTTGTATTTTTAGTACAGACGGGATTTCACCATGTTGGTCAGGCTGGTCTTGAACTCCTGACCTCAGGTGATCCACCCGCCTCAGACTCCCAAAGTGCTGCAATTACAGGCGTGAGCCACTGCGCCCGGTGGCATATGCTACTCCTTATCGCAACTATAAAACTTTATGAGTAAACTTCCTAACAGTAGAAGGGTCTTATAAGCCTCAAGAATTTGTGTTTTGACTTCTGGGACAAGTAGCAACAGAAATATATGTAATATTTCATGATTTCCTGCTGTTCTCTCTCAAAGCAGAATCAAAAACATAGTTGTATATGATTGTTGGATTCCTAAAAGTAAAAGTTGCTTCATGTAATCTAATGGGGAGAAATGCTTTAAATCTCTGACTATGCAAACTAATCAGTGTGATAAGTTTACTTGGTATTTGAACAGTATAATCAAAAGTTATTTATTTATATATTACTGAAATTTATTAGTGACTAGAAAATGAAAACTTATATTTACCAGTTAAACACCTAAAATAACACTTAACTAAATAATATAATTTATTAGTTTTTAAATATTACTGTATGTACTTGATAGAAATGCCTCCCTTTCCCAATGTATGTTACATAAAATGTTGATAAGATAAAAAGGAGCATATTTCAGATGAGTAATAATTTGGCTACATTTGTGTGACTTTATTTAGATATGTATAAAAGGCAAAATCCACATATTTAAATACCTGAACATACAAGCTTGTAAGATTGCTCCAGATCTGCCGGATTATGATAGGAGACCATTGGGTTTTGGCTCCTGGTAAGTATATTCTGTCCCTTTATCTATCATATTTTTTGTACAGGGAATCAAATAAAATGGATGCTTAAATTTGCCTGAATGTTTGACTAAAGGGAAATAACCTGTTTTAACACTGTTATTCTCAGAATGCTTGTATTGTAAAGTTGATGACCTAGATCTGGCCAAGTCTAGTTCTAAGGGTTTCTCAACCTTGGCACTGTTGTCATTTTAGATCAGATAATTCTTTGTTGTGATGGGCTGTCCTGTACATTGTAAGACATTTAGCAGCATCCTTGGTGTCTGCCCATTAGATGCCAGTAGTACCCTCGCAAAGTGACAAAAATGTCTCCAAATGTCATCTTGGGGCCCTCCAGTTGAAAACTACTGGTCTGAGTGACTTGAATGCTAACTTTAGCTCTGCTGCTGAAGTAACTAGCTGAAGGCAAGTCATTCCTACTTTTTGAGTTTCATTTTTTCTACAAGGAGTGAAAAGTTGGATTTGTTGACCATTAACATCACTTCAGGATCTGTTAAGTCTATGAGTCCCTCAGCTACACAGCCTATGACTTATAAGGTCATCTGCTTGGCAGTCCCAACCATCTGGAACTATCTCTTTTTTTACCATGTTGCCCAGCCTGGTCTCAAACTCCTGAGCTCAAGCATTCCTCCCACCTCAGCCTCCTGAGTATGGAGCAATCTTAAGTAGCAATAATTAAATTCTTAGGCCTTTAAACAAGCAGGATAGATGTTTCAGTGAAAGTGAAATAATGTTTATGGACTTTACTTAAAAGAGAACCTCTCAGGCCTTCTCTTGAACCTCTGAAATTTTGCTTAAAAGCACAGTCCTAGTAAACTCGCCTCATTGGACGAACAAGAATTGCAGAGGTGTGATTGTTTTGAAGCTGGATAATAATGAGTACATGAGGTCTCATACTATTCTGTTTGCTTTGTTTCTATTTGGAATTTTTCATATTAAAAAATTAAAGTCCATTTAGTTCTAATAGTTAAGTGACTGCCACATTTCTTGTTTTTTAGAAAATTGATCTGTTTAATTTCAAATGTTAATTGTTAAAATAACAAACTTTGCAGTAACAGAGTCTCTTTTTGGCAGCCATGAAGAACTGTACTCAAGTCGCCCTTATGGAGCCCTTGATTCAGGCTTCAATAGTGTGGACAGTGGTGATAAGAGATGGTCAGGGAATGAAGTAAGTGTTTTTTATATTCCGTGTGTTATAACACCTGATTAAGAGAAAACAGAATGATGAAAATGAAAAGCGTCCTAACTGGATTCGGTTTCTCACTACATAAAATATAGAAAAGTCAAGGCGGAGGCAAGATTCCCACCCTCTCCAGCAGAACTGGCGTTCTGCATCCTTGCCGGCTTTCTGTCACTGGATTTCCACCTGGTTCCTCATTGCCTCATGGAAATAGTTTCATATCATAGAAAGGCAAACAGGAGCTGAGCCAGTTGAAACTGAAGCCCACAATCTGAGGGGCGGGGTCATCTCTAGCAGAGGTGCTAGATGGTGAGAAAACAAGTGGGACATTCGGCTGATGGGTAGAGACGAGGACCTTGGTAAAGAGCATTCATGTGCTCAAGAGGAATAACTTCCTGGCTAATTCTATCGTTTTCCTGGTTTTTAAATTATTGATATTATGTTTTCTGCTCTTAAAAATTACTGTGTCCACAGAGAAGGTCTACAGAAGAAAAAAAGTAAAAAAATAAAAATTACTAATGTGTAATATTTTAGCTATGCATTAAGTTATTAAGTAAACTTTTGTTAGCAAGACTGATAACCTACTATTTATAACATTGTTTTACTGTGAATTGAAACCAAATTAATTTTAGACCACATCCCATTTGTAATTTGGAATCACTTGTGTTTGTATGTCTTGGTGGGTGGGTTCATAAATGTGGCTGTATCAATACAGATATATATGTAGATATTTTAAATCTACATATATAATTTATGGAGTCATGAATCTTTTTTTTTTTTTTTTGAGGCAGAGTCTTGCTCTTTCACCCAGGCTGGAGTGCAGTGGGAGGACCATGGCTCAAGCACTCCTCCTACCTAAACATCCTGAGTAGCTGGGACTACAGGCTTATGCCACCACGCCTGGCCAATTAAAAAAATTTTTTTTTTTTAGAGATGGGCTCTCCCTGTATTGCCCAGGCTAGTCTCAAACTCCTGGGCTTGTCATTCCCACCTTGGTCTCCCAAAGTGTTGGGATTATAGGCATCAGCCACCACTCCAGGCCAGATTTTTATTTTTTTGAGATAGGATCTCGCTTTGTTGCACAGGCTGGAGTGCAGTGGTGGAATCCTATCTCATTGCAGCCTCGAACTCCTGGGCTGAAGCGATTGTCTCGCCTCAACATCCAAGTATTAGGATTACAGGCATGTGTGAGCACACCTAGCTAATTTACTCCTGGCCTCAAGTGATCCTCCTGCTTTGGTCTCCCAAAGCGCATGGATTACAGGCATGATCCGCCAGGCTCTAAAAAGATTGTTTTTAATGTTTCTGCTTCTTTTTTAAGCCTACAGATGAATTTTCAGATCTGCCTCTTCGAGTAGCAGAGATTACTAAAGAACAAAGACTACGAAGAGAAAGCCAGTACCAGGAGAACCGCGGCAGTTTAGTAGTAACAAACGGCGGAGGTAAACATAACTCGGGTGACAGCTAAAGTGTTTGCCATCATTCAGTACCAAGAGAACCGCGGCAGTTTAGTAGTAACAAACGGCGGAGGTAAACATAACTCGGGTGACAGCTAAAGTGTTTGCCATCATTCAGTACCAAGAGAAACGCGGCAGTTTAGTAGTAACAAACGGCGGAGGTAAACATAACTCGGGTGACAGCTAAAGTGTTTGCCATCATTCAGTACCAAGAGAACCGCGGCAGTTTAGTAGTAACAAACGGCGGAGGTAAACATAACTCGGGTGACAGCTAAAGTGTTTGCAATCATTCAGTACCAGGAGAACCGCGGCAGTTTAGTAGTAACAAACGGCGGAGGTAAACATAACTCGGGTGACAGCTAAAGTGTTTGCAATCATTCAGTACCAAGAGAACCGCGGCAGTTTAGTAGTAACAAACGGCGGAGGTAAACATAACTCGGGTGACAGCTAAAGTGTTTGCCATCATTCAGTACCAAGAGAAACGCGGCAGTTTAGTAGTAACAAACGGCGGAGGTAAACATAACTCGGGTGACAGCTAAAGTGTTTGCAATCATTCAGTACCAAGAGAAACGCGGCAGTTTAGTAGTAACAAACGGCGGAGGTAAACATAACTCGGGTGACAGCTAAAGTGTTTGCAATCATTCAGTACCAAGAGAACCGCGGCAGTTTAGTAGTAACAAACGGCGGAGGTAAACATAACTCGGGTGACAGCTAAAGTGTTTGCCATCATTCAGTACCAAGAGAAACGCGGCAGTTTAGTAGTAACAAACGGCGGAGGTAAACACGATTCCAGTGACAGCTAAAGTGTTTGCCATCATTTAACTTTTTAAAGTTGTCTTTTTCGTACCCACTCCTTTTGTTGGTGTATCTATAGCTTCTTCACTCTTCTTTTAAAGACTTCTTTTCATATACGATTATATGTAACTTACCTGCACATTGCGCACATGTACCATAAAACCTAAAGTATAATAATAATAATAATAATAATAATAATAATAATAATAATAAAAGAAAAAAAAAGTGTAGAATAGTTAAGTTGACATCAGACAAAAATATTCTTTCTTTAGGAATTTATAAATTTTGAGGTTTACCATTTAGAATAAACACTGTTATTGGTTTTAACAAATTATGGTGTACTCATTTAAAGTTTTATTCTATTTATAATTTTTTGGAAAGTGGCTTCTATATTTTATTAAATGTCTTCTATCATCAATGAAAAAAAAAAAAAAAAAGAAAAAGAAAAATACTATTTTCCATTGGGATGAAACTATGATTTCTGCTTTCAGTCAGAGTTAAAATACAGTATTTCTCCCTTTTTATTTTGGGAGGAAACTTTATTAGAGACAGTACACCTGGAGTAGATCTTTGTTAATCTGGATTTAACCACGACCTTTTGGAGTACCATTCTCCCTTTTTAAGATTCTTGCTGTGGTCATTATTTGATCTCTTTTAGGAATTTAGTGCTTTTTTTTTTTTTTTTTTTTTTCCAATGTTTACCTTTTCTTCACCTGGAATTGTCAGATGCTCTTCAAGGGCATCTGAATCAGTTTTCCTTATTCTGACATTAAAAAATTTGTAGTTCATTAGCAAGCAGCACTCTCTCTACTTGCTTATACTTCCAAAGCAGACTCTTGATTTTTGCATTAAATTCTGTATTGCTTGAATTGGTTTGAATTTAATGTTTAATGTTTAATTTCATATTTAAATTTTGAGGGCCAGTTATAAGGGAAAATGACTTTGATTTTCCAGAAATCTATTGCTTATCCGAGGAGAGCTTTCATTTCTCAGTGATGATTTCAATTAAATGGTTTGCTGTCCTTTTCCTTACCATCTTAGATTCTTTACTCCTGTCGTTACCATTTCATTTACATTTCAATAGTTTTCTTTTAAGTGTTTCTCTCATATGAGGTATCTTTCTCCATCAGTTTATTTAAGACTTAAAATAATGTTGAGATCTGTGCCGGTATGGTAGCCACTAGCCACATGTGGTAATTATTGAGTATTTGAAATGTGTTTTTTTAGGCTGGGTGCAGTGGCTCACGCCTGTAATCCCAGCACTTTGGGAGGTTGAGGCAGGTGGATCACTTGAGGTCAAGAGTTTGAGACCAGCCTGGCCAACATGGTGAAACCCAAAATCTACTAAAAACCAAAAAAAAAAAAAAAAAAAAAAAAAAAAAAAGCAGGGCATAGTGGCACATGCCTGTAATCCCAGCTACTCGGGAGGCTGAGGCAGGAGAATCACTTGAACTCGGGAGGCGGAGGTTGCAGTGAGCCAAGATCACGCCACTGCACTCCAGCCTGGGTGACAGAATGAGACTGTGTCTCAAAAAAAAAAAAAATAAATAAGAAATGTGGTTTTTCCAAATTGATGCGTATTGTAAGTATAAAATACACATCAGATTTTGAAGACTTCATTTGAAAAAAAGCATGTAAAGTAGTAATATTTTGCATTGATTATGTGTTGAAGTGATATTTAAACATATTGGACAATGTAAAATATTAAAATTAATGCTGCCTCTTTTACTTTAAAAAATATGGCTACTAGAAAATTTCAAATGACATATGTGGTTCACCTTCATGGCTTGTGTTATTTTTCTCTTTGGCCACACTGGTCTAGATTGGATGAAGAAGTAAAGTTGACCACACTGGTCTAGATTGGATGAAGAAGTGAAGTTGGCCACACTGGTCTAGATTGGATGAAGAAGTAAAGTTACTTTCTTCAGAAATCGTCTTAATATAAACCATTTATTTAGTCAGAAAAGTTTTAGCACATTTAAAAAAATGCATTTATGTACCTGGTTTCTAATGTGGATGTAAACTTAGAACCTTTTCATCTTTTTTAGCTATTAATAAAACTCTAATAACTCAAAATTCATTTTTATATTAATTGCATTCACAGAATTATTTATCAATAATTGAGTCAGAAGACTAAATTGAGAAATAGGCTTCCCCAAGTTCACTGTTCCAGCAACTGCGATTTTTAGGCAGCCTGTAGAACGTCATGAAGTAACGGGTTGTGGTTTAATGCATCTCTGGAAAAACTATCTTAGTAGGAAGTTTTTTTTTCTAGTGTGCCATTTTAAGTAGTTGTTTCATTACTTTTAAACTTAAAAATAATGGGGGATTCCCAAACTTAACAGATGAACAAGATGTGGCTAAAAATAATTTATATACGTCTCCTCACCCTAAAGCATTTTGAGAAGAAGAAACTCCTCAAATGAATCCCTTCCCATCCATAAACTACTATAAAATATCTACATTGCTGACCTCTAGCAGATAGTTTTCCAAATAGGACAATCTTTGTTCTAATCTTTTTTGTTTCTGTTTAATCGACAACAATTACAGGAAGGGAGATAGTAGTCAGAAACTCTTTCTTTCTCAAGTCCAGTTTACTCCTACCTTTTCTCTTTTTTGTGTGTGGCCTTTGACTTTCTTTTGAGTTGACTGTGTTTGGTTTTCCACCTGCCATCTCCTCACAGAGATATTAAGCCCCAGACCTAAAACACGAAAAACACAAAGATGTGCCTTTCAGTCTTTAAAAATTAGTCTTCGCTCTTTGTCTCACAAACTGAAACTACTGTGTTTAAAACAGTAAGGAGCTGTTCAAAGAAAAATGGTAGAGGTCTCTATTTCAATAATTATCATCAATTACTACATTATTTAGTGAACTAGGACTAAGGTTTTCTGGAGCCTATTTTTGTGAGTGGCCATGGACTAAATAATAAACACTTACGTGCCAGGCACGTTGGCTGATGCCTGTAATCCCAGCACTTTGGGTGGCCAAAGTGGGCTGATCACTTGAGCACAGGAGTTCGAGACCAGCGTGGCCAACATGGTAAAACCCTGTATCTACTAAAAATACAAAAATTAGCCACGTGTGGTGGTGCACACCTGTAATCCCAGCTACTCAGGAGGCTGAGGCAGGAGAATCGCTTGAACGTGAGAAGCAGAGGTTGCAGTGAGCCAAGATTGCATCACTGCACTGCAGCCTGGGTGACAAAGGGAGACCCTGTCTCAAAAAAACAAAATAAAATATAAGTAAAATTAATTTAATTTTTTTTGTTGTTTTTGAGACGGAGTCTCGCTCTGTCACCCAAGCTGGAGTGCAGTGATACGGTCTTGGCTCACCTTAACCTCTGTCTCCCGGGTTCAAGCAATTCTCTTGTCTCAGCCTCCCGAGTAGCTGGGACTACAGGCATGCGCCACTAAGCCCAGTTGATTTTTGTATTTTTAGTAGAGATGGGATTTCAGCATATTGGTCAGGCTTGCCTCGAACTCCTGACTTCGGGTGATCCACTCACCACCTGCACCTCCCAAAGTGCTGGGATTACAGGTGTGAGCCACCAACCTTGGACATAAAATGGGTAAAAAAAAAAAAAAAAAGACTTAAGTAATTTAAAGTTTTTATCATCCCTACCACTTTCAAAATAGAAAATCATGGGGAAAAGGAATTAAGTAAATGTCTTTTATTGGCTATCTAATTTGAATGTTTTTTTCTGGTGTGTGTGTGTGTGTGTGTGTGTGTGGTGTATACAGTGGAACATGATCTTGATCAGATTGACTACATAGACAGCTGCACTGCAGAGGAAGAAGAGGCCGAGGTGAGACAGCCCAAGGGACCGGACTCAGACAGCCTTAGTTCACAGTTTATGGCGTATATTGAACAGCGGCGAATCTCTCATGAGGTAGTACATAGATTGAAGCCTAAATATGTTGCTATCCCTTCATAAAATAATTCATAATAGTATAAAGTTTTGTTATATCAGTGATTTGTTGACTGAAGCCTAATTGTTTTCATTATGTTCGCTTCTGATTTCAGCACTGAATTTTTCAGATTTATTCAGAAAAATCAGACAGTAGTCTCAAGTAGGCTTTAGGTTTATTTTTCAAACAAGAAAGATTTCAGAATTTTGCAGAAGGAATAAAAGAAGTCTAGGCACTGTTAAGGCCTTCGAAGAAAGTACAAAGAAAAATACAATGATGCTTTTCATTGTTGTTTTTATTGCTTTTTTATTGTTACTAACTGATGAATCATAGTTCGGTCAGTAGTTAATTGACAGTTAAACCAAAAAGTTGACTTTTGTGGCAACATGCAGACTTAACCATAGAATTTTTATAATATGCTGAATTATATTGGAGCTTTTGTGCTAAGTCACACAGAACGTAAATTGTTTGCTAGTAAAATTCTTGGGTATCTCTTAAGTGGAGCATTGAATTGCCTTAGAAAACAAATGTGCATTCAACCCACTACAGAATCTCTGCCAATTCCCCAAGGGTCTCAGATAGAATAGCATTCTTCAGTCTTCTTGTCAGCATAATAAAATGGCTTCACTTTAGTGGATGTGATGTTGATGTCTGGAGTTGGTTTCAGGCTCTAAGCAGTGATTATTTGAGAAACACTTGGGTCCTTTCTAGAGAATGATGTATTATCCTTTTAGAAATAGAGAAGAATCCTTTGGTCTGAGACAGCTAAAAGGAAAGAAATAAAAAAGAAATAGAGAATAATCATTTCAAGTGGGACATGTTGTAGAGTGATATTATCATTCTTTATTTAATGAGACAAGAGTCTTACTCTGTCGCCCAGGCTGGTGTGCCTTGGCATGATCTCGGCTTACTGCAGCCTCTGCCTCCCAGGTTCAAGTGATTGTCCTGCCTCAGCCTCCCGAGTAGCTGGGATTACAGGCACCCGCCACCACGCCTGGCTAATTTTTATATTTTTAGTAGAGACGGGGTTTCACCATGTTGGCCAGGCTGGTCTCAAACTCCTGACCTTGGGTGATCTGCCCACCTCAGCCTCCCAAAGTGCTGGGATTACAGGTGTGAGCCACCGCATCCAGCCAGTATTATCATTCTTTTTTTTAAAAAAAGGGCCTTGGTTTTTCCTATCTGAATACTTTTGAACACCGTATTTTTTGTTGGTAAAGAGACACTCTTGTATTTAAAGTTGGATAAAATTATATAAGTCAAAGTCCTACAGCCCAGAGATAGCAGTGTACCAGGTGATTGATGAAACTACTTGTTGAGGCTGCTGGAGCAAGGGGCAACTATTTTGCAATAAAACTAAAATTAACAATGACACATTATAATCCTTAAAGAAATTCATTTTCTTTTCTCCTGGTCTTTCTCTTTGATCATGTTATGGTTACTTAGGCTGTATAAATGGAGTATCTCTACTAAAAGTGAAAATGCCTATTATACTACTTTAAAAAAATAGTATTTCTTTAATTCATTATATTGTTTTGTAATAATATTTTTAAAACTCTGGCTGCCTGTTACGTATGGTAGTCTTTATGACTTCTGTGTCATAAAGCTTTTGTAAAATTTAGCATCTGTGAAAATATGATGAGGCAGCATTATTTTAGGTGGTTTCACAACCAGTGAAGAAGTATCTTTTTATTTTCCTGAACACTATCTAAAAATGGAATGTTAAAACTAATCTATGTGAGGTTTTAAACACTCTACTATTATTTAATTTTATTATAATACTTGTCATATACATAGACCATTCCTGTCTGAACATGGTATGATTTTTTTTTTAATTAAACCAATGTCACATTCATTTTGTCATGAAAATTTCATGTGCCTCTTAGAATAATTTTAGATAATTGCAGTATCATAAAACTAGGATGGGGCTGGACGTGGTGGCTCACGCCTGTAATCCCAGCACTGTGGGAGGCCAAGGCAGGTGGATCACTTGAGGTCAGGAGTTTGAGACCAGACTAGCCAACATGATGAAACGCCGTATCTACTAAAAATGTATTTAAAAAAACTTAGCTGGGTGTCATGGCGGGTGCCTGTAATCCCAGCTACTCGGGAGGCTGAGGCACGAGAGTCACTTGAACCTGGGCAGCGGACATTGCAGTGAGCCAAGATTGTGCCACTGCACTCCAGCCTAGGTGACAGAGCAAGATTCTGTATCCAAAAAAAAAAAAAAAAAAACTAGGATGGTAAGTCACTGATAGAACGTCCTAGGAGAGATTTGTGTTTATTTTTTAAAGTGGTATAGCTTGGCCTGGTGGCTCATTCCTGTAATCTCAGCCACTTGGGAGGCTGAGGTAGGAAGACTGCTTGAGCCCAGGAGTTTGAGACCAGCCTGAGCAACATAGCGACACTCTGTCTCTAAATAAACAAAAATTTTAAAATGGCGTATTCACTAAAATTAGAAAAATTATTTTTGCATCAGAGTTGTAGAATTGTAGTTTATTATTTGGGATCTCATGTCCAGACTTTAAGACAGTCAGTTGTTAGCCCTTTGAAGTAACTCACCAGAAGTTTCTAGTGATGTGTGATAGGTAGATGCTATTTCTTGGAAGTAGATGGTAAGTAGTTTTATGTTTGATTTGTAGATATCCTTTTTGGGAAGGTTGTTCTTATTTTTCCCTTGATGAATAACCATTTTGGTGATTATTTTTGGTGTTGAAACAAGATTGTATTGCTTCTATAGGTTTTCCTTTGATAACCTTTAATTCTACCTTTGATTTATAATTTTATTTTTCAGTGTGTGGTCTGTATTTTAAACCAGTTTAATTTTCCTCAGTAATACTTTTTGAAAATGACCTCTTACTCTTTAGTTTGTAAATAAGTAAAATTGCCAGTAATATTTTCCTTTTAAATATGGTATTTTACCATAAATAGAAATTACTTTTTGTTTTATCTTGATATTCACCAACACACTCAAGACTGTTCGTATGAGTATGATAAGAGACAATTTGTTGGCCGGGCGCAGTGGCTCACGCCTGTAATCCCAGCACTTTGGGAGGCTGACGTGGGCGGATCACGAGGTCAGGAGATCGAGACCATCCTGGCTAATATGGTGAAACCCCATCTCTACTAAAAATACAAAAAATTAGCCGGGCGAGGTGGCGGTCGCCTGTAGTCCCAGCTACTCGGGAGGCTGAGGCAGGAGAATGGCGTGAACCCAGGAGGCGGAGCCTACAGTGAGCCGAGATCTGTCACTGCACTCCGGCCTGGGCGACAGTGAGACTCCGTCTCAAAAAAAAAAAAAAAAAAAAGACAATTTGTTGTGATGAATAAATAAAGAAATTTAATCTGCCCAGTGAACTCACTATTACCAGAAATATTCAAGAGAAACTGAGCAAATGCCAGGGTAGGGTAGGTGGGAATTTCTGTCCTAAATGGAAGTCTGTTAGTGACCTCTTCAGTTCCTTTCCAATTCTAACATCTTATTATTCAGTAAATATTACTGTGCTTGGTCACTGTAATGTATATAATACAGTGAGAAGGAAATCTACTTTCTTATAAAATAAA
The DNA here is from genome assembly GCF_028885625.2 of Pongo pygmaeus. Taxonomy (NCBI): domain Eukaryota; kingdom Metazoa; phylum Chordata; class Mammalia; order Primates; family Hominidae; genus Pongo; species Pongo pygmaeus. Next base: position 208,769,532 of record NC_085930.1, read on the forward strand.
ATAAATGTTTGTGGATTGTGAATGTTTTTGTTTATTAAAGCAGCAGTATAGCATATGATGCTTTTAAACTTAAAGTTTACATTTGAAAAGTCTATTAAAATATTTTTTAGTGTAATATACAAATTAAATGACAAATTGGATGTGAACTGTGCAATTGCAGTGTTCTGGATTAATATACTAAATTTATTTATTTCTGTCCTCTGGCCTAGGGTTCACCAGTAAAGCCAGTAGCCATTAGGGAGTTTCAAAAAACAGAAGATATGAGAAGATATTTACATCAAAACAGGTTTGAAAAATCAATTCTACTTAATTTGTTTCTGTCTTAATCGTGAAAGCATAAAGTAATTTTGGTTTTATGCAGATCTGTGTATAATAAAGATGTTTAGATGGCATGTATTTAGAACTGAGTGACGGTGTGCTTTTTTGTACTCATGCCATTGAAAAGGTAGAAACTGATTTGATTCTAAATTGAGACCATCTAAATGATTATCTACACAGTTAATCGATCTGAAGATACTTAGTAGCAATGAGATTTTGTGGTGAAGCTATATGGATTCGTGCACAAAAAGGGCTAAAAGAATTTCAGGACTGGGCTTAGTGGCTAACACTTGTAATTCCAACACTTTGGGAGGCCAAGGTGGGAGGCTTGCTTGAGTCCAGGAGTTTGAGACCAGTCTGAGCATCATTCTACTCCTCTACAAAAAGAAAAAAAAATAGCCTGGCGTGGTGGTGCACGCCTGTGGGCCCAGCAACTCAGAGGCTGAGGTGGGAGGATCGCTTGAACTGGGAGGTTGAGGCTGCAGTGAACCCAGTTTGTGCCATTGCAGTCCAGCCTGGGCAACAGAGTAAGACCCTGTCTCAAAAAAAAAAAAATACAAAAATACAAAAAACAAAAACAAAAAACAAATTTGGAGAGTTCTAATTTTTTTAACTTACATTTTTGACTGGATAACAGAGAGAAATAGGCAGAGACAGTGATATGTATCACCAGTCCTGTCTCTGTTAATACACTCTTTCCACTGTACTTGGTGCCTCTCAGAATATTTTGAAAATTAGGCCCTGTGCGGTGGCTCGTATCTGTAATCCTAGCACTTTGGGAGGCCGAGGCAGGTGGATCATTTGAGGTCAGGAGTTCGAGACCAGCCTGGCCAACGTGGTGAAACGCCGTCTCTACTAAAAATACAAAAAATAGCTGGGTGTGGTGGCACACGCCTGTAATTCCAGCTACTTGGGAGGCTGAGGCAGGAGGATCGCTTGAACCCAGGAGGCGGAGGTTGCAGTAAGCTGAGATTGCACCACTACACTCCAGCATGGGTGACAGAGTGAGACTCAGTCTCAAAAAAAACAAAAAAAGAATATTTTGAAAATTAGCTTGATCATTTAGAGCACTGCTTCTCATTCTTGAATTCCAGAATGTTTCTTGTCATGAACTGTTTCACAATAGTTGGAAATTTCAGCCTTTAGCTCTTTGCCTTCTGGTTTTATGAAGTCTTGATACGCCTATTCTTAAGTGATGGTAAATTTACATAGTTCTTATACTTGACAAGGTATTAAAGTTAACTTGGGGGACTGAGATATAGATGGAATAAATATGTAGGGAGAAAAAAGACAGACATCTCATAACTTTGACATTTATACTCTTATCACTTAACTCATGGGGATTTAATTAAGTTTTGTATGCTTTGAAATTTATTTCAGAATGTCTTTTCAGTTGCCATGTGTCCTTTTATTGAGAGTATAGTCTTTTGAGATTCCAGTTTTATGCGGGAGTTTCCAGTTACATTCTCCACCTTGAGTGGGCCTGCATTTTATATCTCCTGTCCCTCTCACGTCCTGCATCCATCATAGGTGAAGCTCAAGAGCTCCAGGATTTAGTAGAAACCCTCAAGGTAAAAGCTGGCTTTTTCACTCAGTTACCTTATGTGTTAGTTTTCTGTTGCTTGTGTTACAAAGTTAGCAGTTTAGGACAACACCTCTTTATTATATTATACTTCCGGAGGATAGAGCCTGGGCAGGCCGTGCTGGGTTCTCTACTTAGAGGACAAAGTCAGGGTATCGGCTGGCCTGGATTCTCATGTGGAGACTGTGGAGGAGAAGTCATTTTCCTGCTACTACTTCTTGGCAGAATTCAGTTTGATGCAGTTACCGGTCCCCATTACTGAGGTCCCCATTATTTTCCTGGCTGCCAGCTGGTGGCCATTCTTGGTGTTTAGAGGCCACTCACATTCCTTCTTCATGGGTCCCTCCATCTTCAAAGCAGGAATGACGGGTCAGATCCTCCTTATGTTTGGAATCTTTCTCACTTCCCTTTCTACCACATCTCGCAAATTCTTCTGCTTTTAAGGGCTCGTGATTATATTAGGTCAACCTGGATAATCTCCCCATTTTAAGGCCAGCTGATTAGTAACCTTAATTTCATCTGCGAAGCCTTTTTTTAATGTACTACAACAGCATTCACTAGAGTAAGGAAGGCCAGGGACCGAGATCATGGAAGCCGAAAGTCTGCCTACCACATCTTAGTCCAGAGTTCCTGTTTTTACTTCTTTTTGAAAGTCTGTGGATTCTTTATTTTCATGGCACCTTAGCAATACATTTTAAAAGCTTGTTTTATTTTATTCAGCATTTTGGTTATTTCCATTGGAAGAGTCATTCAGGGCGTTTAGTCTGCCACAGTGCTGGAAACTAAAGCTGGGATTACATGTTTTGTTTTGTTTTGTTTTGTGACAGGGTCTTGCTCTATTGCCTAGGCTGGAGTGCAGTGTTGTGATCGTGGTCACTGCAGCCTCTACCTCCCAGGCTCAAGCAATCCTCCCACCTCAGCCTCTGGAGTAGCCGCAACTTCAGGCGTGTGCTACGTACTCAGCAAATTTTTTGTTATTTTTAGTAGAGACAGAAATCTCACTATGTTGCCCAGGCTGGTCTCAGACTCCCAGATTGAAGTACTAACCCTCCTGCTTTGGCCTCCCAAAGTGCTGGGATTACAGGTGTGAGCCACTGCACCCAGCCATGATTACTGTTTAACTCGGGGTTCCATAGCACAGTCCTTGGATAAGAACTCCATACTTGATCCTAGTAACCAGTTAGGCTCTAGGATCAATATATACTTCATGTTTTTAATTAGGTATTTGTGAAATATCTACTATGTGCCAAGTTCCTTTCCAGATGTTGGGATATAGCTATGAACTTAGTCAAAATTCCTGCCCTCCTGGAGCTTACATTCAAGTGGAATGTTGAATTCGAACCTAAAAAGACACAATCGCCTCAGAATGACTGACAGCTCTCAGACCAGCAAGATTTGTCTCTAATCTGAATAACATGTTAACAAAAAGACGCTACCTCAGCAGTCTGTCAGTTACAGCAACTCAAAAACATTGAATGAATGTAAGGAATCCTCTGCTGGCGAGCTGAAAAGGAAAGCTTGCTTACCCCTTTTTTTCTTCCAGTTCTTTTCGCCTACCCTCATCCACCATGTACATTTCTTCCCCCCACCACTCCCCTACCGCTACCCACATAGAGTCTACCCTACTGGGAGATCATAAACATAGGGAGATATAATAAATAAAAAGTGTGAATGTTTTGTAGTATTTGCCAAGATGGATTATGTGAATTTGAAATTGAAACTAGCAAAAATTATGTTTAAAAAAAATTGTTAAAATAATTTTTTATGGGCTGGGTGCAGTGGCTCATGTCTGTAATCCCAGCACTTTGGGAGTCCAAGGCCAGCAGATCACCTGAGCTCAGGAGTTCCAGACCAGCCTGGCCAACATGGTGAAACCTGATCTCTACTAAAAATACAAAAATTAGCCGGGTGTGGTAGCTTGCACCTGTAGTCCTAGCTACTTGGGAGGCTGAGGCAGGAGAATCGCTTGAACCCTGGAGGTGCAGTGAGCTGAGATTGCACCACTGCATTCCACCTGGGTGACAGAGCAAGACTCTTGTCTTAAAAAAAAAAAAAAAAATTATAGGGCCTACTTATAATTTGAATAGCATTTTAGTTCAGGAGAGATGATAATATCAGACTAGGTTCTGTAAAGTGTGTTATAGCTTCTATAAAAAGCAATATAGAATTAACATTTAGATAAAACCTGGAAGTTTTTTTGTTTCATGTTATATAGACAAAGCCAGAAAAGCTACTCACATTAATTATGTGATTTTGTAAATAAAGAAAAACAGAGAAGGCAGTTTAGTCTGCCTTATACTGGCCGGATATAATATACCTGTAATCCCAGCACTATACTGGCCGGGTGTAATACACCTGTAATCCCAGCACTTTGGGAGGCCAAGGCAGGTGGATCCCCTGAGGTCAGGAATTCAAGACCAGCCTGGCCAACATGGCAAAACCCTGTCTCTACTAAAAATACAAAAAATTAGTCGGGTGTGGTGGCGTGCACCTGTAATCCTAGCTACTTGGGAGGCTGAGGCAGGAGAATTGCTTGAACCCGGAAGGCAGAGGCTGCAGTGAGCCGAGCTTGTGCCCCTGCACTCCAGCCCAGGCAACAGATACGCCATCTCAAAAGAAAAAAAAAGAAGTCTGCCTTATAGAGATAAAAGTCTGGTTTACTTAGCTCAAGTAAGTTCAAGATTTAAAGGAGATACATACATGTTACCTGCATTTTTGTTTTTTATGTCTCAATATTCCACGCTTTTTCAGGAGAGGGTGCTACTGTCATTCATTCAAGCAATATTTCTTAAGCACTATAGTGGTTCTGTCTCTGTTCCAAATCCCTGATATTTTAGAGTTACTTTTTAGTGGATGTAGACACATATGTGTAACAAGTATGTTTCAGGTACTGCTAGGTGCTATGAAGAAAAATAAAGCAGGATAAAAGAGATGGTAGGGTGAGGGAAGAGTGAAAGTAATGTTAGATGCATTGATAATATTTCAGTAGAAACCTGAAAAAGAGCAAACATTATGGCGGTCTAGGGGTGAAACATTCTAGGTAGAGGTTCTGAGGTAGGAACATGCTTTTGGTGTATTCAAGAAACACCCAGGAGTCTGAGTAAAGCAGGACAAATCTGGGATGTGAGATGAGAGTTCTGCTGTGGTTATGTTCTATTTCAAGTACCTACAAGACATCCAAGTGGAATTATCAAGTAAGCAGTTAGATTTATGAGATTGGAGTAAGGTGGCAAGAATTAGGGCTTGAACAACCAGAAAAACAAACTGAGCAGGGGTGGTCTTGGGGATAGGAGAAAGAGGGTAGTGTCCTAGAGGCTAAATGAGAACAGTTGTTGTTTTTGTTTTTTTGAGACACAGTCTCTGTCACCCAGGCTGGAGTGCAGTGGTGTCATCATAGCTCATAAGCAGCCTTGATCTCCTGGACTCAAGATCCTCCCGCCTTGGCCTCCCAAAATGCTGGGATTAAAAGCATGAGCCACTGTGCCTAGCCTTGAAAACTGTTTGAAGAAGTATAGAGAGGAATGAACAACATCACTTACTGCTCATAGGTTTTTTGTTGTTTTTTTCCAGACGGAGCCTCGCTCTGTTGCCAGGCTGGAGTGCAGTGGCGCGATCTTGACTCACTGCAACCTCCACTTCCCAGGTTCAAGCAATTCATCTGCCTCAGCCTTCTGAGTAGCTGGGACTACAGGCGCGCACCACCACACCCGGCCAGTTTTTCGTATTTTTTTTAGTAGAGACGGGGTTTCACCATGTTGGCCAGGATGGTCTCGATCTCCTGACTTCGTGATCTGCCCGCCTCAGCCTCCCAAAGTGCTGAGATTACAGGTGTGAGCCACTGCACCCAGCCCTGCTGATAGGTTTAATAAGGGGAGGACTAAGAAATAACTATTGGATTTGGGGATGTCAAGATCATTGACAAACTGGTGAGGTGAAAGAACAGCTTTAGTGAAACTGAAAGGACGGGATGCAGATTGGATTAGGTACAAAATACAGTAATGAGATAAAGTGGAAACAATGGGTTTGACTGGCTTTTTAAAGAAGTATTGTAAAAAGAGGGTAAATGAATATATGTACTTGTAATCCCAGCACTTTGAGAGGCCAAGGTGAGTGGTTTGCTTGAGCCCAGGAGTTCGAGACCAGCCTGGGCAACATGGCGAAACCCCATCTCTACCAAAAATAGACAAAAATTAGCCGGGCATGGTGGTGCACACCTGTAGTTCCAGCTACTTGGGAAGCTAAGATAGGACTGCTTAACTCTGGGAGGTGGAGGTCTCAGCTGAGATCCACCACTGCATTCAAGCCTGGACAACAGAATGAGACGAGACTCTGTCACAAAAAAAAAAAGAAAGAAAGAAAGAAAGAAACATAGGTAGAAAGAAGATTTAAAGGAGATACATACATGCTACCTGCATTTTTGTTTTTTATGTCTCAGTATTCCACACTTTTTCAGGGGAGGGTGCTACTGTCATTCACTCAAGCAATATTTCTTAAGCACTAGAAAGTGCTTAAGAAAGTAGAAAGAAGGTATGTATTAAAAAATTGAAAAGCGGCTGGGCACGGTGGCTCACACCTGTAATCCCAGCACTTTGGGAGGCTGAGGTGAGTGTATCACCTGAGGTCAGGAGTTCAAGACCAGCCTGGCCAACATGGTGAAACCCCGTCTCTACTAAAAATACAAAAATTAGCTGAGCGTGGTGGCGCATGCCTGTAATCCCAGCTACTCAGGAGGCTGACGCAGAAGAATCTCTTGAACCAGGGAGGTGGAGGTTGTGGTGAGTGAGATCGCGCCACTGCACTCCAGCCTGGGCGACAGGGCAAGACTCTGTCTCGAAACAAAACAAAAATTGAAAAGCATTGTTAAAGTATAGTGTTCAGGTTAGGGCACATAAACACACTTGAGTTGGTTTATTTGGTCCTTTCTGTGTTTTGTTTCAGTTCATCTACAGATGGCCGCTAAAAGCTGTGGGAAATTTTAACAGTGAAATTAGTAATCTAGGGAGAAAGTTGCAGTTAATTCCTGTTACTCTAAATGTGTAATCAGGGTGTGGTGCGGTGGCCCACACCTGTAATCCCAGCACTGGGAGGCCTAGGTGGGTGGATCACTTGAAAGCTCAGGAGTTTGAGAGCAACCTGGGTTAACATAGCAAAACCCCGTCTCTACAAAAACTACAGAAATAATCCTGGGTTGGTTGACACACACCTGTAGGCCAGCTACTCGAAAGGCTGAGGCGATATTATCACTTGAGGCCAGGAGGTTGAATCTGCAGTGAGCTGTGATCAAGGCATTGCACTCCACCTTGGGCCACAGAGTGACACCCTGTCTCAAAAAAAAAAAAAAAGGCTGGGCGCAGTGGCTCACATGCCTGTAATCCAAGTACTTTAGGAGGCTGAGGTAGGAGGATGGCTTGAGGGGCAGGAGTTTGAGACCAGCCTGGGCAACGTAATAAGACCCTCATTGCCACAAAAAAATTAAAAACACAAAAAACAAAAAAACAGCTGGGCGTGATGGCTGGAGCCCAGGAGGTGAAGACTGCAGTGAGCCATGGTAACGGGGTTTTTTTTGTTCCCCTAATAGCACACTGAGTTCAGTGCCTGTAGATCAGCCTGATAGGCTAATCATCATAGTTTTGGAGGCCAGGTCCTAAACGTCAGACAGTAACTACTCCTGCCAGTTTTAGTTTCAGACACAAAGATGAGTTACAGAGACTTGAGCAATGAAATCTGTTTCAGGAAAAGGATAAATAGTAAACTGTAAGAATTAACACTGATAACAGTGAGAGGGAAGTACTACTTTTTTTTTGTTTTTTTTTAAGCATTAAAAAGGGTTTCGTATTTTTCTTAAAAAAACCAGAATCTCTATTTCTGTGTTAAAATTGCTTCATCAATTGAAAATAAGAGCAGGTGTGCTTTATAAGGACCGTTACCAGGTTCTGTAGTTGATAAAATGACTCTGTGTGTAAAAGGATCTCAGTTTACATGTGTCCTGTTTTAATCATGGTGGTAACAAAGATAATAGTTACTTGTGTTATAAAGAAATGATACTGGTTGAAAAGTGATCTCAGTTAACTGTATTGTTGGTATTGGCTGACGTAGACAGTGATACCACATGAAACGTGAGTTGGAGGCATCAGATTTTCCTCTGGTTTCACTTAATGACTTGGACTTAGGTTTACAAAATGCAGCTACTCCTTCAATGCTAACTAGGCAGTTTGCTACTGATTAATAGAAAGCTACATTTACAATAAAAATTTCATTTGTTTTTTGTGTATCTGTTTGTCTTTTTATCAAAGAGTTTTTTTCTTTCTTTTTTCTTTTTTGGGTCAGGGTTCCGGTTGAGCCATCTTCCCTCTTGTCACTATCAGCAAGTCACAATCAGGTAATGTTTAGTAGTTGTGTTTATTTTTGCTTTTTAAACTAAGGTGATTTTTTTTCTTTTATAATACTTAAATTGCCATGAATTGCCAGGTATATTTAAGCATTACTAGCTGTCTCGATCAATTAATATAACATATGTACGTGATACTTGCTAACAGTGTTTTTAGATAGGAAATCTTTACCTTCGTGATGCCTTTATAGTATTAGTAATTGCAGTTTCTCCCATCACTTTCAGTGGCAGAAACTGCAGTTACTTTTGCACCAACCTAATATATATATAAGAACAGTGCAAAGATGGGAAAACATTAGCAATAAACACATTTCAAGCAGTGCTAGGTGACTTCAAAGCAAAAGTTGCATGGGTCAACAGTAGTTCCCTAAATTGATAGGGAATATTGGTAATGTGATCCTCATTTTTACTTTCATATGCACAATAACGCTTTGGTTCCAGCTGTCACACACAGACCTGGAACTTCATCGGAGAAGGGAGCAGTTAGTAGAGCGCACTCGGAGAGAGGCTCAGCTTGCTGCCCTGCAGTATGAGGAGGAGAAAATAAGGACCAAGCAGATCCAGAGAGATGCTGTCCTGGACTTTGTCAAAGTGAGTCGTTGGAATGATACTGTTCAAGCTGCTAACTGGCTAAGTGCTTATTTGTTTGGTCAGGGCTGCTGCTTTTTATTGTCCATTAAAATGTCAACCAGTTTTCTCTCTGTAAGGAATCTTGACTAAATAGAGTGTCTCTTTTACTTGTGTCTATCTGCATGAGGACAATAGAAGTGATTATCTTATTAACGGTAAATCTGTCATTGGACATGTTACTTTACTATTCAGCTGCCGTTTCCTCAGTTTCTAGTGTCATAATAAAGATCAGTAAGATGAAAGTGAAAGTGCTGTGTGAGCCATAAAAGGCCGTGCAGATGGAAACTGTTACTCAGACCTCTCTCCCGCTTCCTCGCTTTCGTAAATAACAAAAGTTTGCTAGCCTCACAGACTTAATCTTTCGCAGGAACTTTGATTTGTTCCTTTCTGTTCTCCACACACATTCAATTAACAACCGCGTTAATATTTCTTAACATTTTGCAGCCTCTATAGTAGTGCCTGAAACGTTGTCATTTTATTTTACCTGTATTACTTATCTTTTTGTTCTGAAATCGTCATTTTTTTCTTCATAATTATTTGTAATTTTGTTTACTTAATATCTGTCTCTCGTTTATCTGTAAACTCCATGAAGGTAAGAACCATGTCTGTTTTACTTACTGCCGTGTCCCTAGACCTTAGCAGGTCTTAGCTCATAGTAATGGTCAATAAGTATTTGTTGAATGATTAAATGAATTTTTCTTGTCCACTAAAGACTTTTCTGTATTTCATACTTTAACTAGAGACCATCTTCTTTAAGTACCATGCATATGTCTGTTTTACTGTTTTACCTGATAAACTCTTTTTTTCTGAATGTACCAGACCCTTGGTGATGATGTTTAACTCTCTTTCTCACCTGATTCCTCTTCATCCAACAAGTTCCCTTGTCTATTGTTTTCTATAAAAATGTAGGCAAATCTGGCCGGGTGTGGTGGCTCACGCCTGTAGTCCTGGCACTTTGGGAGGCCAAGGTGGGTGGATCACCTGAGGTCAGGAGTTTGAGACCAGCCTGGCCAACATGGCAAAACCCCGTCTCAAGTAAAAATTTAAAAATTAGCTGGGCGTGGTGGTGCATGCCTGTAATCCCAGCTAACCAGGAGGCTGAAGTGGAAGAATTGTCTGAGCCTGGGAGGCGGAGGTTGCAGTGAGCTGAGATCGCACCACTGCACTTCCTGCAGCCTGGTCGACAGAGTGAGACTCCATCTCAAAAAAAAAAAAAAAAAAGTAGGCAAAGATTTTGACCAATAGCAAAAATACTAAAATTAATATTCCTACAAGCAGAAGTTGACAAAGGTGCCTTCCTCCCTGAAAACCTTGTCTGCCCTGAGATGTTTCTTCTTTTCGTGCCTTTTCAACCCTCATAAGAATCGTGAATGTGCTAATGGCCATGTTCTCCTGACCTTTGTCTCTGTCATTGTACTTTCACAGAAGTCACCTAATGCTATGCACACGAGATCTCCTAATTTCTCCAACCGTTTCTCTTTCCCTTAAGTCCCTACTTGATTTGTTACTACATACAAACTTTCCTATATAGTTCTCTTGAAACTAATGGAAATACTTTATTGGTTTATTCTTAATAGGTCATTTGGAGGTGTTCGGGTTTCACAGATGAAGCTGCAGGTCTAGGAAGATTAAGCAATGTGGTCATTTATAGTACATTCGTTTTCTTAATCAGGAGGCAAACCTAGACTTCTGAAAGTCTAACTTTGTTCGTTCATTTGACTTGATAGACCTTTATGGAATGCTGGTTGTACAAGGAATATAAAGATGCATAAAATACAAGCCCTGCCCACCAGGCACAGCTTAGACCTTATCAGGAAAATAAACACAAATAAAACAGAAAATAAGGCAGCTTATAATGAAAGTGCTAGTTTTATATTCAAGACGATAGAAGACTTAGAGAACAAGTATCATCAGAGTTGACCTCAAAAAGAAATGATAGGGACCCTGAAGAATGAGTAGGTAGGATATAGCCAGGAAGAAAAGACTGGATGATGGTGTAAAGGGGGGTTCGTTCTAGGCTGAGGAAATCTAAACAGGATGGGAGCTGGGAATGGCCTTGTATGATTTGTAGCTTTAAAATAATGGCACTTGCAGGAAATACCAGCTGGCCTAGAGAGTTTGTATTGAAGACTTATGGGAAAAATGAATTATTGAGATGATGATAATAATACTTATTGAATGCTTATTATGTACTAGGCACTATTTTAAGTACATTATATATATTTACTCATTTAATTCTCCCAACAATCTCTTTAGGTACCATTTTTTCTTTTTATGAACAAGGAAACACGCTCAGAGAGAATAACAGTTTACTAAGATTAAATACTCAGGAAGTGGCAGGATTAAAATCCTGTGATTAGAACAAGGCAGCTTGGCTCCAAAGCCTATTCTGTGAGCACAGTCTATGCTGCCTCTCGGTGATAATGGTTAACACTGAATCTTAAGTGCTGTTCTATGTGTTTTGCATAAATTAACTCACTCAGTTTGCCTTCTATAGAAGTCACACACCCAGTAAGAGATAGTCAACTTGTAGAGAGTCTTGATTAAATGTCAAATTAGTGGTTCTTGATCTATTAAGTAAAAGAGAATGCTGAGTTTCAAAGCAGGAAAAAACATGAGGAGAGAGAGACTTCTGAAAAACTAATTGACTTGCGTTAGAATTGGTTAGGAAGAAAGAGACTAGAAAGAGGAAAATGAAGAAGAAAGAAATTGCAATAGTTAGACTGGGGTGCAAAATAAGGCCTAAAAACCAGGTGGTTTCTAAGGGTCCTAAGGGTCAGCAGTATTGCACAGTGACAAGAGCCTAAATTCAGAAATATCTGAATTTCAGTCCAGCTTTGCCACTCACTGTGCGCTTGACTTTCAGAAAGTTACTGAGCCATTTTATGCTGTTAGGTTCCTCCTGTGTGTGATATTTAACTATTAAATATTAACTGTCTCAGAATTATGGATATACCTAATGCTTAATACTAGTATGGTAGATGCTATATCCCCTATTAGTATAATAAAATGGATTTGCTGAATTACCTATAAGAGAGATGGTGAATAAATCACAGATGGTGAATAAATCACTGAAGAGGGTGAAAAAAAAGAAGCTCCCAAAGCAAGGTTTGGAGGCTGAAAGAATGGTTTCAAATGAGGGTCTAACATTGTGGAAAGAATGCAGGCTCTGCAGTCGGAAGGCAGGCCCGAACCAGTTATGCTGCTTACGAACTCGGAGACCTTGCACGTGCCACATAGCCTCTCTTCTCGATTTTCTCATCTCTGAATGAATGTGATGATGATATTTTATCTCACACAGTAGAAGAATCACTGAAATACTGTGTGCACAGTGACATACAGTAGAGCACGTTGTAAAGCAGGGACCACACCGATGCTGTAATGTTATTATTAGATTATTAGACATCACATGTTGGAGAAAATAGCCAGTTAGTATGGGACATTGTGAGTTTGTTTTTGAATGTGTCAAATATGAGGTGGAGTGGGGTTTCCAAGTAGAGAGTTTCCATAGACAGTTGAAAACACAAACCTGAGATTTGCTTCTAGCTAAAGTTATGAGCATTCGAGTGATACTGAAGCCAATAGAGGGAGGGAATAAGTTCATCGAGTAAGAGGTCAATATTCTGATTGCAAATGTGTTTGTGTAGATATATGTATAGTTTTTAAAATTTCTATCTAAACATTTTCTAACTAGTAAATCTAGAAAAATGCTATATACAAGAGGTAAAAAAATTAATGTGAGTGATTATTTTAGTAAATAGAATTTGTTATTTGCAGTGTTCCAGGCTCTAACCAACTTCCTTTTTTGGGGGGTTTTGGGGTTATATAGCAAAAAGCATCACAAAGTCCACAAAAACAGCAGCCGCTCCTAGATGGCGTAGATGGTGAGGTAAGTTGATGTAATCTCCTTTTCTTTGGAGTTGATTATTTTTGCAATGGAAATGAAATGTTTACATGTAATTATCATGTTTTTAGTGCTCAGAATATTGCCATTTTTCTTTTTCCCCCCTCACAAAATTCTCCTTATGAGGGAGATGATACAAGCCAAGGAGTTTACTAGAATCTATAGATCAAGGCTTTTTTCAGCTATACACATCCATCTAGAGATGATATTTCCCTCCCTGACCCCCACCAGAGGCACCGTCCCCCTCTCCTCCACTTTTGAAGCGTTGTGTGTGGAGTCCTGGGAGCTTTACCTGGTACAGGTAAATGGAGTGGTTACTAAACAAAAAAAGACTCTTACATAGGATTTCAGATTCTGTGCTATCAGTGATAACACTTATTTTATAATGTCAAATAGTTCATTTTTCCTACAGATTAACAGAAAATAAATCACTTAACCTTTTAAAAATCTACACACCTATTTTGATCTGTTAAAATGAAGCTTACTAAATGTTTTTATTGTAGTCGGCTTTCTCATTAACCATTTTCCCTTTAAAAACCTTCCAGTTTTTTTTTTTCTTTTTTTTTTTTTTTTTTTTTTTTTGAGACAAAGTATCACCTCGTCACCCAGGCTGGAGTGCAGTGGCACGATATTGGCTCACTGCAACCTCCGACTCCCGGGTTCAAGTGATTCTCCTGCCTCAGCCTCCCGAGTGGCTGGGACTACAGGTGTGCACCACCACGCCCGGCTAATTTTTGTATTTTCGGTAGAGACGGGGTTTCACTGTGTTGGTCAGGCTGGTCTCGAACTCCTGACCTCATAATCCGCCTGCCTCGGCCTCCCAAAGTGCTGGAATTACAGGCGTGAGCCACTGCGCCTGACCCAGTTTTTTTCAATTTATGATCATTACCTCCTTGAAAAATGCATAAAAGCGTTGTTTCATGTGAATTTTGACTTTGCTTTTCATAAAATAAGTTATTTGAAAACCTAACACATGGGGCTTTACAAGCAACACTTTTCAGTGTTTTTAAAGCACAAGAGTTTCTGGTATGGAAAAGTGTATTGTTTGAAATGTTTTCAATTGTCCATTATAAAGGTTTTTAAAAACTTTTATCTGACATAGAACTACTACTGTTTTTTTATGTTAGAACATTATATATTTGTATAACACCTCAAAGATTGGCTCCAGCATGTTCACTTGTCTTTTCTTCACCTGGTAATAATTCTAACACATTTTCGACAACCAAAGTTTGATAAATTTAATGTGTGTTTTCTTTTTTACCCCAATATTTCCTTCTTGATGATTGTTTTCAAGTAATTCATTCTCAAGAAAACTAAAGCTCCACAGGAAAATAACATAAACAGTTCTAAAAATTGTAATTGTACTTTTCATTTTGCTTAAGAAAGAAAATGAAGAGATACTTAGACTAGAAATTATGACTCTGGGCTTCTTGTTTGTCACTGGCTCACTAAATGACTACAGGTTCTTTATGTTATTGTTACATCTCTCTCCAGCTTTCTGTTCCCTCCTTGCTTTGTAAGGTTTTAGGCAATAAGATCGTATTTGAAGTTGTTTAAACTCTGAGAGAAGATCAGTACTCAGAACCAACTTACTGACTGTTACAATGCATGAATTCCAGATGATTGTGAATGTCGTCCTCTATGTCAGCATCTTCAAAAGTGTGTCTTAATATGTCTCTTTCCTTGTGTGTGTATTCGTGAAATACGTCACACGTGTGCGTAGTTTGTTTTTGACATGGCTTCATTTTTCTCTACCTCTCCAGTGCCCCTTCCCATCCAGAAGGTCTCAGCAGACTGATGATAGTACCTTGTTAGTGGTGAGAGTTTGCACAAAACGGAGTTTTACATTTCTGTGTTTAGAGGTTAAAGGATAGCTGTTGTACTTTTTATTCAGAAACTACCTAAATACCATCAAACATGATGAGCATCATTACTAAATGCTTTATGAAGAACTAAACCATTTTCCCACGTGACCCTTTGTGATTGACCCAGTGTTTCAAAGTTCTGCAGCTCATATCTTTGTCATTGCCACCAAAAGGAAAACATTTGCATTGAGAACCATATTGGCTTTGTGTGTGCTGGGAACAGAGGCATAACAATATTCATGTTTTAAATGTGTCTAATTCCAGGAGCACTTACTTTATTAATCATTAATTCGGCTCATGGGTCACCTGTATGTTAAGGTGACTCATGACACCGATTGCACAGCTGTATATTTGGCATCCAATTTTATGATGTATTTTCAGCTACTGAAAATCCTTCACTTTGGTTTTAAATACTTACAGCTGAAGATTATTCCTTCATGTTCACTTTTTAAACCCAAGGAAACATTAACTGCTGATCGTGTTTAGCACTGGTTTACTTTATTGCGTGTTTCATCAGCTCAAAATAAGTATAAGATGGAAGGTTGATTTAAAGTCTTATTAGCCTTGCGAAAGAATTCTAACCATTTCTAGAATTTCTTTCCCCATCATGTTTTATGTGATTGTTTTCATAGTAGTACATTCGGAAGTCTAGTATCTACAGTGCTAGTAACTGCTGCCAGGGTGCATCCTGCTGCGTGAGCTGCATGCCTCAGCATGACTTTCCTGTTACATCAGCTTCCATGGTCTGTTCACATTGCTGTGTATTCCGCAACCTTCATTTCCTTTGAGATGGATAAAGCACCTTTTAACTGGGGGGTCTTATAGGTGAATACAATCATCACACTCTAGAGTTTTAGTTTAAGTGAATTGGCCTAAGAAGCGAATAATAAGTTAAAAATGTAGACAAATATTGAGAGCCTCCAACGATCCAAACACTTACCAAAATTATCTCATTTACTCCTCGCAACAACCTTAAGAGTGAAGGTTAAACTTAACACCTTTTTACAAATGATTACTGAGGCCCAGAATGCAACTTGTCCAAGGTCCCATAGATAGTAAGTGCAAGGCTGGGAATCCACATCTGTCTGGCTGATGGGAGAACCTGCATTAAACACCATATTGAAACTGAAAACCATTTAGGAAACTGAAGGTTTAATAACACGCATAGTAAGCGGTGTAAGTCTGAGTGCCAAGACTTTTTT
This sequence comes from Pongo pygmaeus, assembly GCF_028885625.2. Lineage (NCBI taxonomy): Eukaryota > Metazoa > Chordata > Mammalia > Primates > Hominidae > Pongo > Pongo pygmaeus. The sequence goes on from NC_085930.1 coordinate 208,785,421, forward strand.
GTCAACAAAACAGTGGAATTTAGAAAAACAACAGCAGCAAAATCCCCTTAGTGTGTAACTTGAAATTCCCTTTGGCTGTTTGTCAAAACACATTCACTTAAGTTTTAGTTATCAGTATTCATATCTGATCCTCCAAATTAGATGGCCTTTAAAAGCAAGGCATTTCTTCTAAGTTTGATGACCTTTAAAAGCACATCTCACATTTCTTTGTCTGCCAAATAGTGTCCAACCCAACACTGCAAAAAGAGTCGTATTTTAAATAAAACCTCATATTATCAAAACTATGCTTCAGAAGGCTCCTGTTGCTTAGAGTGAAGTCTGAGCGTGGCCTCGAAGCTCCTTCGTGCTCTACTGCCTCCCTCTCCAGTCTCCTCTCTGGGCTTGTGCTATACCAGCATTGTTTCCAACTCTTCAAATATCATAAGCCCTTTTCCATCTCAGACCTTTGCAAATGCTGTTTCTTTTACATAGAATGCCCTTCCCTCCCTGCATATACCCCTGGATTAATTCCTACTCATCTATCAGGTATTTGTTTAAATGTCGCATCTTTAACATGACTTTTCTGCAGCCCACTACCCTTAAAGCAGCCCACAGTTTGACAGTGAAATAAACTGACAGGAGCTCCAGTACATGTGATGAAAAGGAGGCCCAGGAAGCATACATAGTTTATTACTGTTGTCACAGTAATTTTTTTATCATGGTAGTTTTATTTGGGTGTTTATTATTTTTATTTTTATTTTTTAATTTAATTTTACTTTATTTTTTATTTTTGTTTATTTATTTAATTATTTTGAGACAGAGTCTCCCTCTGTTGCCGAGGGTGGAGTGCAGTGGCATGAACATGGTTCCTTGAAGCATCAGCCTCCTGAGTAGCTGGGACTACAGGTGCATGCACCACACGTGGCTAATTTTTTTTTTTTTTGTAGTCAGGGTCTCACTGTGTTGCCCAGGCTGGTCTCTAACTCCAGGGCTCAAGCAATCCTCCTGCCCCAGCCTCCCAAAGTGCTGAGATTACAGGCATGAGCCACCGTGCCCAGCTTGTTTATTCTTTTATTATCTCTTTTCTGTTGGACTACTAGACTATAAGCTTCATGAACACAAGGATATTCTATTTTGTCTTAATATACCTTAATACACTCCATCCCTACCACAGTTCCTGGGATATATTAGGTGCTCAGTAAATATTTCCTGAATGAACATATAAATTCTGTGCATCTACTGATTATTAAATTGTTTCGTGATGAAAAGGTCTGATGAACGATATCGTAAGGTAAATGCTGAATTTGATTTAAAGACCTTGAAACTTACGATTTGAAATAAAGATTTATAACAGCTAATACCAGTTTACAGTGACATTGTCTTCGGGCCGCCCCTCAAGCTCCTATTAATATCAGTTACACTGACATTCTCTTTCGGCTACCCCTCAAACTCCTGTTAATATCAGTTTACACTGACATTGTCTTCGGGCTGCCCCTCAAGCTCCTGCTAGTATCAGTTACACTGATGTTCTCTTCGGGCTACCCCTCAAGCTCCTGCTAGTATCAGTTACACTGACGTTCTCTTCGGGCTACCCCTCAAGCTCCTGCTAGTATCAGTTACACTGACGTTCTCTTCGGGCTACCCCTCAAGCTCCTGCTAGTATCAGTTACACCGACATTCTCTTCGGGCTACGCTTCAAGCTCCTGTTGCTTTCGTCTATATCAGGTCTCATTTTAAAAGAATATGAGGCTCATTTTACCTCTTCTTCCTCCACTCCTAGTTTTCGTTTTTGTATTTGACATTGGCAGTAGTTCCAGTACCTTTGATTAAAAAGCAGGCCCAGGAAATCTAAACCCCAGAAGCATACACAGTGTATTACCATTGTCACAGTTTTGCTCTTTGGTATATTTTTATCTTCAGTATTTGCTGCCTTAAGATAGATTTTGTGATACATGTAATACATTGTGTGTTACATGCTGCTTTTGTCAAATAAAAATGTTAATTCTCATTAAAAATACAGTTGTATTTATTTTATTGACCATATACATACCTTTTCCTAAACACCCGTTTGTTTTCTTGTTCATTTATCTCATAGTTTAGAAATTTATGTTCCTAGTTTAAATTTTTAAAAATTACTTGTAAAGACTTCACTATTTTTAAGCTCTTGGCATTTTGTTGTTTTAATAGGTAAAACCTTATCCAGGGCTCTTTGTGAAAGTATTGTCTTCTCTGATTTCCACTCTCCATGTGGCAAATGAGAAAAATTGTCATGTTTTGAGCACCTCTTACCTGTAATCAAAATTCTATATAATAAATACTTTAAAATTTTTTCCTTTTAATTGACAATAATTATATATATACAATCCAACTATATCTCTAATACATCTAACCAGTTGTTATGTTGGTTGGTGAAAGATAAAGGATTCGAAGAAAACGGAAATTCCACCTTCCCCTCTTATAGTCATTAGGAGTTTCACAGAGGCAGAGATGAAATGCCAATTCCTCCTGCATCAGGTTGATGCAGAATCCTCATGTCCTAATTATAATATATCTAATTTGGATTAATGTTGAAAAAACATTGTTTTTATTCATGCCAGTTCTGCTTGGTTAAAATCCCCCATCATAGGAACAGAACTCATTAGTTTCAAGGCTACTATGCTAAAAATGTTGATGTTCTGTTTTATTTCCGCATAAAATCATTTTTCATAAATCATGCCTCTCATTTCTTGATTAATGTGGCATGAGGTATTGAGACTATCCTGAATTATACAAGTGGAAAAACTGTGTCCATGGGTTTTTGTCCCCCAAATATTCTCTTCCTGCCCTGTCAGTAGCTTAGTAAACCATTTGAAAGATTGTCAGTAACCTTTCCTTTTCTCATTTCACTAGTCAGATCTGCCTGCCTGACATTTGCTAACATAAATGCTGCCTTCTGTTTCTTCTCTTTCTCATTTGAAATGTAGTCGCTGTCAGGGTTGAATCAAGTGGGCTGTGCTGCTACCCTGCCTCATTCTTCTGCCTTCACGCCTCGTAAGGTATCTCTTGTTATTGTAATTCACCAGGAAGTTGGGGAGGAAGTGGATATAAAGTCTTGAATTTTTCGGTGAATTGATCCAACAATCTGAAATATAGGATCGCATAAATATACCTGTTGATGAAACTGTTTAACATGGATTTCCCTTGACATTTTTTGAAAGTTTTATGATGCTAGCGATAGTCATAGAGCTCACATTAATTCTTTGTTTTCAGATTCTGTTTGATGTGTCATTCTGATTTTTTTATCAAAGGTGTTTTTCTTGTGAGTTATTATTTCACTTTGATTAGTATATAATGTTGAATTAACTCTGTTGTCTAATGTGCATGCAAAATAATTTGAGTCCAAAAAAACTGTCACTACCAAAACCTTCTACAGTAGGGGTCAACCAACTATGGCCCCTAGGCCACTTGTTTTTATAAATAAAGCTTTATTTTTATATAGCCAGTCCCTTTTGTTTATGCATTGCCTGTGGCTGCTTGCACAGTAAACAGCTGAGGTGGAATAATTGTGACCAAGATCCTATACCTACAAACCTAAAATATGTACAGTCTGGCCCTATAAGAAAAAAAATCGCAAACCCCTGCTTTTTAATCAGCAATAATGTCATAAGAGATGATACATTCCACCTTCTGGAAAAATTTAATCTAAACTCTAAAAATTTAGAACCTGTAGTATTTTATTTTTTGAAGTCCTCTAGGAGTGGTAATTCCATATTTGTTATCACTGGATATGTAAAAAATGATCAACAATCCTCACTGTCAAGAAGACCTCTGTCTAACTTACAACTGTCCTGCTATGGTTTATACTTCTTTTCTTTCCAGAGTGGAGATTTTCTAGTTATTTAGCATTTTTTAATGTAAGAATCCCTTTTTTTTTTTTTTTTTTTTACACAAAATACAATTTTTTTTTAAGGTAAGAATTTAAAAACAATTATGATGCCATCCTTAGCTTCTTCCTAAATAAACTCAGATCCTTTTACATGCCTTTCCCAGACTGTTAATCTTTAATGAATTTTCACAAGTTCTCTGCCCTGCATTCTGGCTTCGCGGTCCACAACTAGAAATACATCCCTCGTTAGAGCTTGCTCATTTAGGGTGATTTTTAAATTTTTGGTCTTCATTTTGCTCAGTATCCGCTGCAATTCTCAAATGTTTTAGTCACACCTCTTTTATGTGTTGAGACAGGGTCTTGCTCTGTCTCCCGGGCTGGATCCTCCCACTCTAGCCTCCTGAGTAGCTGGGAATACAGATGCGCACCACCATGCCTGGCTAATTTTTTAAGTTTTTGTAGAGACAAGGTCTCACTATATTGCCCAGGCTGGTCTCAAAATCCTGGACTCAAGAGATCATCCTGCCTCAGCCTCCCAAAGTGCTGGGTGTCAGCCACTGCGCCCAACCTCCTTCAACTTCTAAATGACAGTTATTTTCCACGTGTTGTATTATTTTTTCCTGAATATTTAATTTTGCTGTTTGAATATTTTTACTTGTCTCATGTACCAGAATACTTTCAAATTGTTGCATTGAGCCAGGCACACTGGCTCACACCTGTAATCCCAGTGTTGGTAGCCCGAGGGGGAATACAATTGAGGCCAGGAACTCAAGGCTGCAGTGAGCTGTGATCACACCACTGTACCCCAGCCTGGGACAGTGCAAGACTGTGTCTCTAAAAACATTAAAACCGAATGCTTGTATCATGCCCTTTTTTTTTAGTTTTTAATTTTTGTGGGTACATAGTAAGTGTGTATATGGGGTTCATGAGGTGTTTTGTATAGGTGTGCAGTGCATAATAATTCTATCAGGTCAATGGGCTATCCATCACCTCAAGCATTTCTCCTTTGTGTTACAAACAATCCAATTATACTCCTTTAGTTATTTTTAAATGTACAATTAAATTATTGACTATGATGACCATTTTGTACTGTCAAATGCTGGATCTTATTCTTTTTATTTTTTTTTGGACCCATTAACTATCCCCATTTCCTTCCACCACCCTCCCACTACCCTTCGCAGCCTCTGGTAACCCTCGGTTTAGTCTGTCTGCATTCTGCTTTTTTAAATGCTGACCCCAACTTTTTTTTTTTTTTTTTTTTTTGAGACGGAGTTTTGCTCTTGTTGCTCAGGTTAGAGTGCAATGGCACGATCTCGGCTCACTGCAACCTCTGCCTCCTGGGTTTAAAGCGATTCTCCTGCCTCAGCCTCCCAAGTAGCTAGGATTACAGGTGCCCGCCACCAAGCCCGGCTAATAACCTCAACTTTATAACAACTGTAAATCTGAGAAACCTCCTCTGGTTATTGTTGAACATGCCCTACGTACCAGGATGCCTCCTGAAAAAACTTTATAATTCTCTTCTATGTTAATCCTTTGCTAGCCGTTCTCGTCTGGGATCCTTATTGGAACAACACAGAAAATTATTTCAGCAACTTTTTTTCAAAATGATCTCAAGGAAGGTCCATAACTGGCACTATTCTAGATGTATGGGAGAGAAGTTAATTTGTTGTACTCCATGAACACCTTTGGGCATTGTGGCTTATTCAGAGTCATAACTGAGAGTTGTTTTGACTGTGCCAAAGTTGTGTGGCCCAGACAGACCACAGCGTCTTGTTCTACAGTGACTGTCATGTGAGGTTAAATGTAAAACTTCACTAGATTTAAGATAGATAAGTCTTTTTTTTCTATCCGACCTGCTGTACTGTCAAATGATTATTTTAGAAGATTTATTCTTTATTTTTTAGTATCTCTATTACTTTCACAGCAATTATACATTATACTTATGAATTTATTTCTTTTATTGCTTAGCCAGGCTTAAAAGTTGAGTTTATATCAGTTTCTGGGTTTTTTTTTTCTTTCCATTGGCCTAAATTCTCTAGTGAGAGATTATTTCTTAACCTTTTTTTTTGCTCTCCAGTTTTTCAAGAGTTCCCAAATGTAGTTAATGGCCTCACAGTGATTTAAGCTAATGATTTTAATATCCTAGAATGCAAGTCACTTAGATTTATAGCTTTAATAAAAATACATTTCAGAAACCATTTTTACAAGTCTCCTCTCTTCTGGCTTTGTTTTCATCATACCCAGTTGTGTATTATCTGTTGCTGTTTCTTTTTGTTTGTTTGTTTTTCCTTTGAGATGGACTTCTTGCTCTGTCGCTCAGGCTGGAGTGCACTGGTGAGATCTCGGCTCACTACAAACCTCCGCCTCCCAGTTTCAAGTGATTCTCTTGCCTCAGCCTCCCGAGTAGTAGCTGCGATTACAGGCGCATGCCACCACGCCCAGCTAATTTTTGTATTTTTAGTAGAGATGGGATTTTACCACGTTGGCCAGGCTGGTTTCAAACTCCTGACCTCAGGCAATCCGCCCACCTCTGCCTCCCAAAGTGTTGGGATTATAGGTGTGAGCCACTGCGCCGGGCCTGTTGCTGTTTCAAACTGAAGGAGAGAACGTTCGCTGCCCTTCATTGTTGTTTCAGCTCTTCTCATCTCATAAAGTTGCCTGTTAACTTTCTCCCTTTATTCCTTAATACTTTTAAATTTCTAGTCTATGTCCTGTTAAGAAGTGTTTTTTAAATTTTTGAAAATATTTTTTCCTCCATGTCTAGAATAACCTCTACCTTGAATGTTTCTCTTTTTGTATTATTGGTCCTTGAACATGTCTTTGTTTAACCAACTTTCTACTTATTCACAGCCCTTGAAAATAAAAATAGTCTTTTACTTCCTTGTAAAGATATCTGGCTTTTGCCTCATTTACCTGTTCATTCCTTTTACCAGTTTCTTTTACTCTTGTTTGAATTAAATTTCTTATTTAAATTTCCATTTTTTCTCAACACCCAGAACTTAGTTTACTTGCATCTATAAACCCGATGAACATGTCTTTTCCACTTAAGATGTGAACACACTGCCTTACTCACGAGCTCAGCTCACTGTGTAAATCTTAGTTCTCAATCTGTGATATCAAACTAAGGAATTGTTACCAGAAAATTGTCTCCAGCTGAGTCTTGAGAATTTTCTCAACATATGGCCTTGGTTTATTTATTTATTTATTTATTTTTAGCAGTTAAAATTATTTGTCATCATTTATCTGACCCAACTGTAAGTAGCGATGTAAGAGTTCTGAAAATATTGAAACCAATGGTGGGGAAAGTATGGGAGCAGATTTGTATGTTTGTGTTAGTTTTAGAGTCATTATGTCCAGAAATGTGCCTTAGTCGTATCATAAAGTTATAATATATTTAGATTATATTTCAAGGCAATTAGATGTCAAGGCCTAAAAAACTATTAATGTTATTCTAGCTTTTCTTTTATTTATTTATTTATTTATTTATTTTGAGACGGAGTCTCGCTCTGTTGCCCAGGCTGGAAGGCAGTGGCGCCATCTCGGCTCACTGCAGCCTCCGCCTCCTTGTTCAAGTGATTCTCCTGCCTCAGCCTCCCAAGTAGCTGGGACTACAGGTGCCCGTCACCACGCCCAGCTAATTTTTTTATTTTTAGTAGAGACGGGGTTTCACCATGTTGGCCAGGATGGTCTCAATCTCTTGACCACATGATCCACCCACCTCAGCCTCCCAAAGTGTTGGGATTACAGATGTGACCCATCGCGCCCGGCCTATTCTAGCTTTTCTTAATTGCACTCCCCTGCCAAGTCTTCAACATCTTTAACCTAGTCAACCAACATTTCTTTGTAAATTAGCTTAACTACATTTCCCTTTCTTTAGGTAAGCTTTGTAACTGTTTAGCTAGTTCTTCCTCCTTTTTACAGTTCTTTTGGTCAATGAATTGAAAATGTCTTGGACTCAAATACTAGTGTAGAAAATATATCTATCATCTCTTAAACATCTTCTTTCCTAACTGAAATTAGGAAACCTATATTACTTTTTAAAAATATTAAATTTTATTCTCCAGAGAAAAAAGTACTTTAGAAACTATTGTGGAGAAATATTATTAGAAAATAAAATGTTGCTTTTTCTTTCTCATATATTTCCCAGTAACATTTTCTGTCTTAGGATGATCATTTTTCATAGTCTTAGGAAGAGCTTGTTAAATAATGGACTGTCTTTATATAAACACAACTAGGCCGGGCGCAGTGGCTCATGCCTATAATCCCAGCACTTTGGGAGGTCAAGGCAGGTGGATCACCTGAGGGTTGGGAGTTTGAGACCAGCCTGACCAACATGGAGAAACCCTGTCTCTACTAAAAATACAAAATTAGCCGGGTGTGGTGTCACATGCCTGTAATCCCAGCTACTCGGGAGGCTGAGGCAGGAGAATCACTTGAACCCGAAAGGCAGAGGTTGTGGTGAGCCGAGATTGCTCCATTGCACTCTATCCTAGGCAACAAGAGCGAGATTCCATCTCAAAAAAAAAAAAAAAAAAAGCCGGGCGTGGTGGCTCATGCCTGTAATCCCAGCACTTTGGGAGGCCGAGGCAGGCGAATCACCTGAGGTTGGGAGTTCGAGAACAGCCTGACTAACATGGAGAAACCCCATCTCTAATAAAAATACAAAAAAATTGGCTGGGTATGGTGTTGCATGCCTGTAATCCCAGCTATTTGGGAGGCTGAGGCAGGAGAATTGCTTGAACCCGGGAGGCAGAGGTTGTGGTGAGCTGCGATCGTGCCATTGCACTCCAGCCTGGGCAATAAGAGCTAAACTCCATCTCAAAAAAAAAAAAACTTGGCTTTTAAAATATAGAATTAATTCATTTCACCAAATCCTCATTTCTTTTTCTTCTTCTTCTTTTTTTTTTTTTTTTAAAGAGGGAGTCAGGCCAGGCACGGTAGCTCATGCCTATAATCCGGCACTTTGGGAGGCTGAGGTGGGTGCATTGCTTGAGCTCAGGAGGTTGAGACTAACCTGGCTAACATGGCAAGACACTGTCTCTACAAAAAATGCAAAAATTAACTGGGCATGGTGATGTGCGCCTATAGTCTCAACTACTTGGGAGGCTGAGGTAGAAGGATCACCTGAGCCTGGGAGAGCATGCCATTGCAATCTAGCGTGGGCGACAAGAGTGAGACCCTGTCTCAAAGAGAGAGAGAGAGGGAGAGAAAGAGTCTCCCTCTGTCACCCAGGCTGGAGTGCAGTGGCACAATCATAGCTCACTGCAGTCTTTAATTCCTAGGCTCAAGCAACCTTCCCTCTTCAGCCTCTACAGGAGCACACCACCATGCCTGACCAGGTCTCGCTATGTTGCCTAGGCTGGTCTCAACTCCTACTCTCAAGTAATCCTCCCACCTCAGCCTCCTAAAGTACTGGGATTACAGGCATGAGCCACCGCACCTGGCCCAAATTCTCATCTCTAGACTTAATCGTGAAGGAGAGTTACCTGATTTTTGTCTTTCATAATTTCAAAATTGCCATAAAAGTAGGAAGTATTTCTTCTTGAATAACAATTATTGATATATGTCTGTTTCTCCACAGAGTGATGACAGACCTAATGCTCTATTAAGTTCACCTACAACAGAAACAGGTAATAGACACAAAGGTGCAATTAACCACATCAGGATTATAATTCTTAATTTTTTTATTTAAAAAATAATAATAAATAGAGACAAGGCCTTTCTGTGTTGACCAGGGTGGTCTCAAACTCCTGGGCTCAAGGGATCCTCCTGCCTTGTTCTCTCAAAGTGGTGGGATTACAGATGTAAGCCACAGCACCCGGCTAAGATTATAATTTTTTACCAAGATTTTCCTAAATTACTTGTTAGAGAGCTGTGGCTGCTTTTTCTGAGATAGAAATCAGATACAGAATTGGAAACCACTGGGTTGTTTTTCTTTCCCATTTTTAAATTAAATTGGTTGCTCAGCTAGTCAGCCATTTGATATGAATAAGTGAACAACAGCCGTAGGTCTGCAGGAGACTGTTCAATATGTTAACATTCATTCCGCCTTTATTGATACACCATAAATAACATGACAATGTAAAATACATACAAGCAGTCCTCCTGCTCTCATGATTATTTTCTGTACCAGACTTTTCATTATTAAATAGAATTATTTTATATCATTGCCATGTTTAATTTTATTTTTTACTTGCTACTTTTGTAACTTGTATGTCTGCTATTATATTTTCTTTTCATCTCCTTTAATCTCATTTTATTTTTCATGCTAATTTAGTTCATCATTCCCCTGCATATTCTTTTCCTGCTGCTATCCAGAGAAATCAGCCTCAGCGCCCTGAAAGCTTCCTTTTCCGAGCAGGTGTCAGGGCAGAAACCAACAAAGGTAGGTGGTGGTGATTTTAAAAGCCAGGGGCGAGGGGAGGTTTACACAATGATGCTAGCTGTTAGACGGATGCTTTTAAACTTATACATATAGTATAAAACAAAGCTATCAGCTTGGCAAAAGCATGTGTCTGTGATCTCACTGATACCAAAGCAGGAAGATCTTATCTGAATTTGTTTGAATTAGAAAGTTTCTTAGTACCACCTAAAAGCAGGTTATAGAGTGTTTGAACAAATAAAATGCTCTTTCAAGGCTTTAGAGAATGTTCTTTGTCTTGGTAATGAACTCTTTTTTCACATTTTTCTATTGATAAAAGCTGTTTTCTTAAAACAATAATTTTTTAAAAATCTACTTAAAGTCTCATGTTCTTCTAGTTAATAATGACAAATTTCTCCCTGGTCCCCAAAGAAGTTACCTGGGAGTGGAAACAAACATTTCAAGTCAAAAATAACTTTTGTCATGGTGGTGTGTGCCTGTGGTCCCAGCTACTTGGGAAGCTGGCAGGGAGGATTGCTGGAGCCCAGGAGTTCAGGGTTACAATGAGGTATAATTAAAAGCACCACTGTTCTCCAGCTTGGCCAACAGAGCAAGACTCTGTCTCTTAAAAAAAACAAACAAACAAAAATAAGATCAGGCGTGGTGGCTCACGCCTGTGATCCCAGTGCTTTAGGAGGCCGAGGAAGGCAGATCACTTGAGGTCAGGAGTTCGAGATCAGCCTGGCTAACATGGCGAAACCCTGTCTCTACTAAAAATACAAAAAATGGCTGGGCACGGTGGCTCACACTTGAAATCCCAGCACTTTGGGAGGCCAAGGCGAGCAGATCACGTCAGTTCAGGAGCTCGTGACCAGCCTGGCCAACATGGCGTAACCCCGTCTGTACTGAAAAAATACAAAAATTAGCCAGGTGTGGCAACAGGCTGAGGCAGGAGAATTGCTTGAACTTGGGAGGCAGAAGTTGCAGTGAGCCAAGATGGCGCCACTATACTCCAGTCTGGGGGGTAGAGTAAGACCATGCATGTTTCAAAAAACCTGGCCTGTAGTCCCAGCTACTCGGGAGGCTGAGGCAGAGCATGGTGGCGGGCGCCTGTGATCCCAGCTACTCGGGAGGCTGAGGCAGAGCATGGTGGCGGGCGCCTGTGATCCCAGCTACTTGGGAGGCTGAGGCAGAGCATGGTGGCGGGCGCCTGTGATCCCAGCTACTCGGGAGGCTTGGAGGTGGAGGCTGTAGTGAGCTGAGATTGCGCCACTGCACTCCAGCATGGATGACAGTGTGAAACTTATGTCTCAAAAAAAATTAAAAAATACAGGCGTGGTGGCTCATGCCTGTAATCCTGGCACTTTGGGAGGCCGAGGTAGGTGGGATCACTTGAGCTCAGGAGTTCGAGACCATCCTGTGCAAAACCCCATCTCTTAAAAAAATACAAAAAATCGGCTGGGTGCGGTGGCTCACGCCTGTAATCCCAGCACTTTGGGAGGCTGAGGCAGGCAGATCATGAGGTCGGGAGATCGAGACCATCCTGGCTAACACAGTGAAACCCCATCTCTACTAAAAATACAAAAAAAATTAGCCAGGCGTGGTGATGGGCGCCTGTAGTCCCAGCTACTCGGGAGGCTGAGGCAGGAGAATGGTGTGAACCCAGGAGGCAGAGCTTGCAGTGAGCCGAGATCGCACCACTGCACTCCAGCCTGGGCGACAGAGCCAGACTCCGTCTCAAAAGAAAAAAAAGAAAAATTAGGCATGGTGGTGCAGGCCTGTAGTCACAGCTACTTGGGGGGCTGAGGCGGGAGGATGGATTGAGGCTGAAGTGAGTCAAGATTGCGCGATTGCACTCCAGCTTGGGTGACAAAGTGAAACCCTGTCTCAAAAAACAAAAAAAACACAACTTACCTTTAATGTTACCAACAGATGCATTCACAGTAAGATTTAAAAGTCAAACTACAGATGGCACTGCTGGTAAGAGTGTAAGAAAGCATGGAATACTGTTATTAGTCAGCCTCTGTACCCACAGATTCTGTATTTATGGATTCAACCAGTCATGGACAGAAAAGTCTTCAGAAACAAGACAACAATAATAAACAACGCCACAATAAAGAAATAATACTGATTTTGAAATACAGTATAGTAACAATTTATATAGCATTTACATTGTACTAAGTATTGTAAGTAACATAGAGATGATTTAAAGTATAGTATAAAGGAGGATATGCATAGTTTGTATGCAAATAATACTACATTTTATATGAGTGACTTGAGCATCCACAAAGTTTGGTATGAGAGGGGTGGTTTCTGGAACTAATTTCCCCTGGATACTGACGGATGACTGTGTACCCTATGACGAGCAGTTTTGAGAAATATGTACACACGTGTACCAAAAACGTGTACAAAAGTATTCATAGCAGCATTATTCATAATAGCCTGAAACTGAATGTCCATCAATAGAATGGATAAATGAATTGTGGTATATTTGTACAATGGAATACCATATAAGCAATGAAAATGAACCAATTCCTATATACAGCAACATGGATAAATCTCATAAACATACCATTGATCAAAGGAAGCCAGAAGCAAAAGAATACATACAATACAGCATAATTTATACAAAGTTCAAAAATGAACCAGACCAGCCTACAGTGTTAGAAGTCAGGGTGCGGTTTTGAGCACTTTGGGTACTTATGGGCAAGGAGCATGGAAGGGGCTCCTGGGATTGGTAAGATTGCATTAAAAACCTGATTGTGTTCACTTGGTGAGGAGAATTTATTGAGCACTGTGCTTATGATTTGTGTATTTTTCTGTATGTGTATTTTCAATAACATTTTTAAGTGGATGTAATCAAACAAAAGTAGTTGAGTCAACTGGGTAATGAACATTATGTAGTTTTCTAAACTATTCTCTGTTGTGTATATTTGAAAATCTCCATAATAAAAACCCTTTTAAAAAGTCAATCCAGAAAGTAGAAAGCAATATACTGTACTTGCAGGAAGTAGAAAGCAATAAACTATACTTGCAGAAAGTAGAAAGCAATAAACCGTACTTGCAGGAAGTAGAAAGCAATACACCGTACTTGCAGGAAGTAGAAAGCAGTACACCATACTTGCAGAAGGTAGAAAGCGATACACCGTACTTACAGGAGGTAGAAAGCGGTATACCATACTTGCAGGAGGTAGAAAGTGATACATCGTACTTACAGGAGGTAGAAAGCGGTACACCGTACTTGCAGGAGGTAGAAAGCGATACACCGTACTTACAGGAGGTAGAAAGCGGTACACCGTACTTGCAGGAGGTAGAAAGCGGTACACCGTACTTGCAGGAGGTAGAAAGCGGTACACCGTACTTGCAGGAGGTAGAAAGCGGTGCACCGTACTTGCAGGAGGTAGAAAGCGGTGCACCGTACTTGCAGGAGGTAGAAAGCGGTGCACCGTACTTGCAGGAGGTAGAAAGCGGTGCACCGTACTTGCAGGAGGTAGAAAGCGGTGCACCGTACTTGCAGGAGGTAGAAAGCGATACACTGTAGTTGCAGAAGGTAGAAAGCGATATACTGTACTTGGCAGGGAAACTGTGATGAGGCAGATCCGGATGTTTTCCTAGCACTGCCAGTTGCCTTTCTGTCTTACATATTATTATATTTATAGGTCATGCTTCACCCCTTCCTCCATCTGCTGCACCTACCACTGATCCTACAGATTCCATAACAAGGCAGAATTCAAGACAGAGAGAAGAAGAGCTGAAATTAATAGATCAACTGCGTAAAGTATGTACATTACCTTTGATTTACACTTTTTCAGTGTTACTGCTATAGATCAGAATCCTGTGATCACTTCTTCATTTGACACATCATTTTTATTTATTTATTTTTTTAGACGGAGTCTCGCTCTGTCACCCAGGCTGGAGTTCAGTGGCATGATCCTGGCTCACTGCAGCCTATGCCTTGTGGGTTCAAGCAATTCTTCTACCTCAGCCTCCTGAATAGCTGGGATTACAGGCGCCCATCACTGTACCCAGCTAGTATTTGTATTTTTAGTAGAGAAGGAGTTTCACCATGTTGGCCAGGCTGGTCTCGAACTCCTGACCTCAGGTGATCCACTGGCCTCGACCCTCCCAAAGTGCTGGGATTCCAGGCATGAGCTTCTGTGCCCAGCTGTAATTTTTAACGGATTCAACAAGTGCCCATTGTATGCCATGTTTTGTGATGAATGTAAACATTTTGCTATTAAGGAAATTCTTTTCAGCTATTTACTTAGAAAATGAGATAGATGGCTTATTCTATAAAGCTCAATTCCTAGCTCTACTCATTTAAATTTTTTCCTTTTTTTCTACTTCCTGTCATAAAGAAATATTGTCAGAGTAATAATTTATATGTGTGTGCATACATACATAAATATCACACTTACACATATATAGTGAGTGATTGCCTGTTTATTTTATTTTGGAATTGAAGGAGAATCTAGGGTTTTTTTTTTTTTTTAATCAGGAAGTTGTAAATGGATTTTTGTTGTACTTTGTACCACTATGCCCTGGCTGCCGTCCATATATACTAGATCTCCTTAAGTTAAACTTAGGATAGAGGGATAAAATGGATATTGTGGTACTTATTTCCTTTTTATCTTGATTTGTAATAAGATTTCATTATAACTCCCTTATGTCCTATATGTCAGTCTTTCTTCAATTAATCTATCACATGTTTTTTGTTCTTTCAGCATATTGAGTACCGGTTGAAAGTGTCTCTGCCTTGTGATCTCGGAGCAGCTCTAACTGACGGTGTTGTTCTTTGCCATTTGGCCAATCATGTGCGACCTCGATCTGTCCCAAGCATTCATGTTCCCTCACCAGCTGTAGTAAGTTGATAATGCTAAAAAGCCTTGGCTATTCATCAGACATTTGTTAAGCACAGTGGACAGATATTTCTTAAGCATTGTGTTAGATATTAAGGATACAGATATAAAGAGTCCAGTCTCTACCTTTCTGGTCTCACTTCTACTCAAGAAGAAGTAGACATGTATACAGTCACTTACAGCAGTGTGATAAATATAAGAAAGGCATGTACAGTGTGTGTTATAGGGATACAAAAAGGGGCCACAACTCCACCTGGAGAGTTCAGGGAAGCCTTCCCAGAATGGGCAAAATTTGAACTAATTCTTGAAGTTTGAGAAGGAATTTTCCAGCAGTACAGAGAGGGAAGGGGGCCTTCTAGGCATAGGATTTCTAGATTCAGAAGCTAAGGAAAGTTTGGCTTTTATTTAAGGAATTGGTAAATTGTTCAGAATGGATCGTGCACAGGGTTGTAGATACAAATGGGAAGGGGTAAGGCTAGAGAGGTGAGCTGGGGCCGTGGTACAAAGGCCTTATGAACCATGTCAAGGAAGTTTACCCTAGTACAGACAATGAGGACACACTGAATTAAAGAGGGAATACCATGATTATAATTGCAGTTTAGAATGATGAATCTAGGCTGGGCGCGGTGGCTCATGCTTATAATCTTAGCACTTTGGGAGGCCAAGGCAGATGGATTGCTTGAGCCCAGGAGTTTGAGACCAGCCAGGACAATATGGCAAAACCCTGTCTCTACCAAAAATACAAAAATCAGCTAGGTATGGTGGCATGCGCCTATAGTCCCAGCTACTCAGGAGGCTGATGTCGGAAGATCACTTGAGCCCAGGAGTTCGAGGCTGCAGTGAGCCGTGATTGTGCCAGTGCACTCCAGCCTAGGTGAGAGAGCAAGACCCTGTCTCAAAGGAAAAAAAAAAAAAAAAGGAATGATGAATCTAGGTGCTAAGTGAGAAATGGAAAAATTAAAGGTGGTACACTAGAAAGATGCCCAAGCCAGGCTCAGCGGCTTGTGCCTGTAGTCCCAGCTACTTGGGAGTCTGAGGCATGAGGATCCTATGAGCCCAGGAGTTTGAGACCAGCTTGGGTGATCTTGTTGCTTAAAAGAAAAAGGAAAAGAGGCTGGGTGTACTGGCCCACGCCTATAATCCCAGCGTTTTGGGAGCCCGAGGCTGGTGGATCACTTGAGGTTAGGGGTTCGAGACCAGCCTGGCCAACATGGTGAAACCCCATCTCTACTAAAAATACAAAATTAGCCAGGAGTGGTTCACACACCTGTAATCCCAGCTACTTGGGAGGTTGAGCCAGGAGAATCACTTGAACCCGGGAGGCAGAGCTTGCAGTGAGCTGAGATCCCGCCACTGCACTGCACTCCAGCCTGGGCGAGACAGAGTGAGACTGTCTCAAAAAAAAAAAGAGAAAAGAAAAGAAAGATGCCCAGTTAAAAGGCTGTTGTATTGGTCCAGGCCAGGGAGATAACAGGCCTGGACTAAAGCCTGGACTAACTGGGCAGTGAGAGGGACAATGGTTCAGAGGTAAAATTGACATGATCTGTGACTGACATCAGTTGGGAGATGAGGGAGAAAACACATTCAAGATAACTGGCAGGTTCTCTTTGCACTGCTGGTCAGATCTGGACATGTTTCAGGATGGCAGTCCACAAAAGAACAGGCTTTGGGTTGACACACCCCTCCTCTGTTTTCCTCACATTTTTATCTTGAAAAATTTCAACCTTCAGAAAAGTGGAAAGAATCATACAACGAACACTATTAAAGTCTACACCTAGATCTGACATTTCTTGCATTTTGCCGTACTTGCTTTATGTATCTATATTTGTATGTGTATTTTAACTACACCATCCAAAACTTACAGATGTAATATACTTTTCTCCCAGTGTATTTCAGGGACCTGTCCTAGGCCACCTTGCTCTTCCCCCAAGCTCATAGCCAGTGACTGACAAGCATGGGGCTGAGCCCTCCTGCCTCAAGGAGGGAGTGTCCTGTGGTTCACACTTGTGATCTCCCTGTGGGATCAAGCTGAAGCTGAGAAGGAGACAGGCAGGAGGATCACCTGTGGCTGGGAGTTTAAGACCAGCCTGGGCAATATAGTGAGATCCCATCTCTACAAAAATACTTAAAAAAATTAGGTGTGCACCTACTACTCAGGAGGCTGTGGCGGGGGATCACTTGGGCCCAGGAGTTTGAGGCTGCAGTGAGCCACGATCATGCCACTGCACAACAACCTGGGCAACAGAGCGAGACCCTGACCCTAAAAAAGAAAGAAAGGGCCGGGCGCGGTGGCTCACGTCTGTAATCCGAGCACTTTGGGAGGCCCAGGTGGGCGGATCATGAGGTCAGGAGTTCGAGACCATCCTGGCCAACATGATGAAACCCCATCTCTACTAAAAATACAAAAATTAGCTGTGCATGGTGGTGCATACCTGTAGTCCCAGCTACTTGGGAGGCTGAAGCAGGAGAATCGCTTGAGTCCAAGAGGCGGAGGTTGCAGTGAGCCGAGAGCACCACTGCACTCCAGCCTGGCGACAGAGTGAGACTCTGTCTCAAAAAAATAAAAGACTGAAAGGAAATGAATCAAGTGTTGTAGTTATATTTAAATGATGAACTATGGGTAATTAATTTTTTTGGCTGTTCCTCCAAGTTTTCTTTAGTGCAGGGGTCCCCAACCTCTGGGCCACAAATGGGTACCAGTCTGTGGCCTGTTAGGAACTGGGCTGCACAGCAGGAGGTGAACAGCAGGCCAGTGAGCAAAGCTTCATCTGTATTTACAGCTGCTCCCCATTACTCACATCACCACCTGAGCTCTGCCTCCTGTCAGATCAGCAGCAGTATTAGATTCTCAGAGGAGCATGAACGCTGGTGTGAGCTCCGCATGTGAGGAAGGGATCTAGGCCACGTGCTCCTTATGAGAATCTAATGCCTGATGATCTGTCGCTGTCTCCCATCATCCCCAGATGGGACTGTCTAGTTGCAGGGAAACAAGCTCAGGGCTCCCACTGACTCTACATTATGGTAGATTTCATTATGTATGATTATTTCATTATATATTACAATGTAATAATAGAAATAAAATAGACAATAAATGTAATGTGCTTGAATCATCCTGAAACCATCCCCCAACTCCAGCCCTGTCCATGGAAGAATTGTCTTCCATGAAACCAGTCCCTGGTGCCAAAAAGGTTGAGGACTGTTACCTTAGTGTTACACTGTTTTAAAATGGAAAAAAAATGTTTGTAACTATTCGTTCAAAGTTTTTCTATTTAGTACTTGCCTTACAAAATCAAAGCCAATGTCTCAAGTGTGGGGTGACAAACTACTGCCCACAGGCCAGCACTTATTGTTGTAAATAAAGTTTCATTGGAACCCAGTCACACTTTCTTGTTTGCATATTGTCTATAGTTGCTTTCAAGCTCCTAGCAGAATTGAGTGGTTGCAACAGTTCTTTTTTTTTTTTTTTTGAAACGGAGCTTTGTTCTTGTTGCCCAGGCGGGAGTGCAATGGTGCGATCTCGGCTCACCACAACCTCTGCCTCCTGGGTTCCCGGGTTCAAGCAATTCTTGTGCCTCAGCCTCCCGAGTAGCTGGGATTACAGGTGCCCACCACCACACCCGGCTAATTTTTGTATTATTAGTAGAGATGGGGTTTCTCCATGTTCATCAGGCTGGTCTCAAACTCCCGAACTCAGGTGATCTGCCCACCTCAGCCTCCCAAAGTACTGGGATTACAGGCGTGAGCCACTGCACCTGGCGTTGCAACAGTTCTTATGGCCCTCAAAACTAACATTTATTATCTGATCCTTTAAAAAAAAGTTTGCTGACCCCCTAGTCTACAGCATTGAGAGTTATGAAGCAATTGCCAAGAGTATTTCTAAAGTTAGCAAATACTTTTTAATGTTGCTAGTAGGCTGGGCATTTAGCTCATGCTTCTGATCCCAGCACTTTGGGAGGCTGAGGCAGGCCGATTGCTTGAACTCAGGAATTCAAGACCAGCCTGGGCAACCTGGCGAAACCCTGTCTCTACAAAAATTGCCCAGGTGTGATGGCATGCAACTATAGTCCCAGCTACTTGGGAGGCTGAGGTGGGAGGATCACCTGAGCCTGGGAGGTCAAGGATACAGCGAGCCAGGCTTGCGCCACTGCACTCCAGCCTGGGTGACAGCGAGACCCTGTCCCAGAAACAAAACTTCTCTAGTAACACATTTTCATTTCCTCATTTCAGCCTAAATTAACAATGGCGAAATGCAGGCGAAATGTGGAGAATTTCCTAGAAGCTTGCAGAAAAATTGGTGTACCTCAGGTAATAAATTTATCATTTTTTATGTTGCCTAAATAGACTTGGTTGTCCTAAAATTTTAGAAATGCAAATCTCTAAAATCTTATAAGACTAGCTCTGAGCTAAGTCGATCATAATTAACATGACTTTGTGTTACAAGAGTCAGTATACTTTTGAACAGTTTACCTTGATTATTTCCAAGGACCACACAAAGAAATTATAAATATATAAATTGAAATAATTATAAGTAATTTGAAATAATTATTCTATTTTCCTAAACTTTCCCACTTGCTATTTGACAACTAAATATATCCTTCAAAAACTAAGTATATCTCAGATTGAGAATGCTGCAGTTGGCTTCAGTGTTCTAACACTTGCTTTGATACTTTTTAAAATCTTTTAGACTTCCAGAAATGTTGAAAAAATAGCCTAGAGTTCCTTTGTATACTTCACTCAATTTCTTCGAATGTTAACTAACATCTAATACAAACATAGGACAGTGATTCAAACTAGGTAACACAAGAACAATACGATTAACTGAATTATAGGCTTTATTTGGATTTCATCAGTTTTTCCACGAAGCTCTGGTTCTTTGGAGTCTGGCATGCAGCAGGCGATTTCTAAGCTGTTGTCCTGCTATGAGGATTTATTGCCTCCAGCTCAGTTATAACTTTATTGCCCTTTAATATTACAAATAGTTAAATTTATTTATAGATGCGATTAAGGGAAATTAACTTGATACACTCTTATCCAATAACCCCTTTAAAAAGCAATTATATTAAACCAACGAAGTATTACACTATTAAGGAATATTATATGGTATAAAGACAAATTTAAAGAAATAAACGACTTGGTGCCGTGTGATACTTTTTCATTAACCACGACCATTACAAGAGCCTGCAAGGAGGAGAACATGATTCTTCTCTATCACCTTCTAATTAGGTATCAGTAACGCAGGGGTGGCCCCGGGGCTCATCAACAGCTCCACCATTTCCCTCAGAGTTTAGTTCCTGTTCCTGTAGCTTTCATGGCGGTGATTCTCTTTACCCAATTCACCGTACCTCTTTCTAACTAGCCAGGAGTTAAATAGGCTACAGCATCACTTGTGCAAAGAGCGACATTATCTTTGAGCTCTTTCACATATTACAAAGTGAAAGAGAGAGCGCCCAGCTCCACAGAGCATCTGCATCAGCCAGCAGGATTCCCAGTATTATTTTTCTCGTACGAAAGTAGATCATCATTCTACTATTTATTTTTTACTTTTTTCTTTTGCTGTTTTTCTTTTTTTAACTGAATTATACAAGAATGGAAATTTACATAAAGTGGTAGTTAGCAAACACCTTTTTGATTCCTATGGACAAACTGAAAGCGAAATTTTCATTTTTATGTTATGTTGTTTTATAAAGGCTCATCTTTTAGAACAGACCTTTTTAAATATTTTGAGAGCACTGAATATGGTTTCTGAAGAAATAACATACATTCTTTTAAACAAGTTTATTCTAATAGTGCACATTAGCCTCCAGTTCTTCCCTTCTGCTTCCTAAAGAGGTTCTTGCTACAAAAACATCCAGTGTCTGCTCTAGTTCCCTGCCACAGTGTCTTTAAACAAAGAGAGTATGGCATGGGTTGGTGCAGAGAATGGGAACCGCAAAATAGATAGGAGAGTACTGAAAATGGCCCCACTCGAGCAAGTCACGTTGACTTAACCGATGTCAAAACCTGTTGAAAGGTCATTAAGCCTGTCCACGGGGCTTTCGGAACCATCCTCTGAGGGTCTCTGAGATTTAAAGTCCGTACCTTGGAATTCTTTCAGGATGTTCTCACCATCAGCCAACAGAATGCAAAACAGTGTGCCTTAAAATACACATTTGAGTCGGTATTTGCATGCAGTGGTTGACCATGTTTGTTATGGGCCAGCCTGCCCCTGTTCCTACCAGAGCTGTGCTGTTGGAAGGCAAGTACGGAGGGAAAAAAAAAAATACAGTTTTAAAAGACTGGGTCTTTTTCCAGAGCGGTTAGGCTGAGGTTTTGATGCATCCTCCCTCCTTCTCCGTCACCACAAAGAGGAAGTGGACATTCCCCATAGGCTGCCCCTTCCTTCTCCCCTTCCGCCTCCCACCCACGTCCCCACCACAACCACGGTCAGTTTTACATGGGTTCCTAGCATGCTGCTACTTCTGCTGAAAAATTAATCATCTGTCTAGAACAAAGTGAAAGAAAATGAATAAACGCACAAACTCGTAGGTTCAAACTAGCCTTCTGAGGTCCCTCTGCCAAAGGAAGAGAAGAAACTTCTACCTCCCCGTCTTCCTTTTTCTCCTGTACTTCTGGTCATTCTGGCCTTTACTTAAACATCCCCACTTTGCTCTGTGTGACTTGAACATTGGGAATGTAATAATGACCACTTTTGAAAATGTAAAACAGAAAACAATATTACAAATATTTTTGTCAGATTCTATACCCAGATAAGATAGAGAAAGACAAATAATTTCCCTTCTCTGTATAACTTTTAAAGTGTTATACAAGTTAAAGTATGAGTGAAATACTAAAGAACAAGGCAGTTATTAAAAACCTCTGATGACACTGGGCGTGTGGGTATTTGCTTTATTTTTATGCTTTTATTCAATATGCTACATTCGAAAAAACTGTAATGGGTGATTAAAAACTTGTATCTGAGTCCAGTATCTTTTGTCCCAGAGTGGTTACGTTATGTGTTAAAGGATGTCTCCCTGTTTTCAAGTCCACTCTGGTTTGTATTTATTCAGTGAATTTTGCAATCTGTAGAATGGAGGGTTTGGACGATCTCTGAAGCCCTTAACAGCTCTGCGTTCATTTTGAACACATTTTTGAGCTGGATTTGGTTAAAATAGACACGCCCTGGCCGGGCGCAGTGGCTCACGCCTGTAATCCCAGCACTTTGGGAGGCCGAGGTGGGCGGATCACGAGGTCGGGAGATCAAGACCATCCTGGCTAACACGGTGAAATCCCGTCTCTACTAAAAATACAAAAAATTATCCAGGCGTGGTGGCGGGTGCCTGTAGTCACAGCTACTCGGGAGGCTGAGGCAGGAGAATGGCGTGAACCCCAGGGGGCGAAGCCTGCAGTGAGCCGAGATCGCGCCACTGCACTCCAGCCTGGGCGACAGCGAGACTCCGTCTCAAAAAAAAAAATAAAATAAAATAAAATAAATAAAATAAAATAAAATAGACACCCCTTGGTTTTTAGAGGAATGCCAAGTCATTGAATGCATTTGGCTTCTGGGTAGTAAATTGACCCCTGATCATGAGGCTTTCCTCAGTCTTTGAACCTTTTTGATGTACATGGCTTTCTCCGAAAACGTCTGTCTCCTCAGCCTCTGCAGTTTTTGTCCTTGCATTCTGACCTACTTTTTTTTTTTTTTTTTTTTAAACAGAGAAGAATGAGTCAGGAAAGAGGTTGCTTCACCACACCTTACTACTTGCAGGCCTCACACGACCCTAAACCAACATCCACTTCTGTGTATTGTATTGTATTTTTTTTTTTTGAGATGGAGTCTCACTCTGTCGCCCAGGCTGGAGTGCAGTGGTGCGATATCGGCTCACTGCAAGCTCCGCCTCCCGGGTTCACGCCATTCTCCTGCCTCAGCCTCCTGCGTAGCTGGGAGTACAGGGATCCGCCACCACGCCCGGCTAACTTTTTGTATTTTTAGTAGAGACGGGGTTTCACTGCCTTAGCCAGGATGGTTTTGATCTCCTGACCTCGTGATCCGCCCACCTCAGCCTCCCAAGGTGCTGGGATTACGGGTGTGAGCCACCGCGCCCGGCCTGTGTATTGTATTCTTAATGTTCAGACTAGTCACCAACAAACGAATTTTATTTTGCTATTTAGTAGTAAGATCAGGCTCAGCATGGAGAAGATTCTTTGTAGTTTGGGTTTTCAGCGTTTTATTTTTGTTCCTCAATGTAAAAATGTTACAGGATGTGTATATGTGAATATGACTGAGATGATCATAAGAATTCTATACTGGAATCTGCATTTCTGATCCACTGACTTTGTTTTTCTGTTTTCCTTTCCTGCTCACACTTTGGACAGGACAATCTTTGTTCCCCTTCCGACATCCTTCAGCTAAACCTCAGCGTTAAAAGAACTGTTGAAACGCTCCTTTCTCTTGGGGCACACTCAGAAGAATCCAGTTTTGTCTGTCTCTCTCTGCAGCTTCTGGGTTTTGTGGCATTTTACTGTACTGTGATGTTAACTCTCTGTGTGCTTTATTACTGGCTCTTCCCTGCTCGCTGAAAGATTGCACTCCGGTGACTTTCTGCCTCATTCCTGTGCTTGGTAAAGGAGGTTTGTTTCTCATCCAGAATTATTTACATAAGTGCTTTTTCTCCCTGCTGGCCCTCAAAGAGCTAACCAATAAAGGAAGTAAATCCTTTCCTTATATTTGCAGATGAGCACCCCCTCATGTTAGTAAATATTTATGATTGCTAACAAAGAGTAAAAGACCAGCATTTTTTCTCCTGGTCATCCGTCCATTCTCCTGGCCTGTGGCCTTGTTTCTCTTACCATAAATGCTGAAGCATTTTTACTAATACAGTTCTGAACTTGTACTTCGAATATGACATGTAGAGTTTTATTTCCAAGTCACACAATACAACTCCCATCTGGCTGTTTTTCCGTGCCTCAGCACAAGTGTTGAAATTGTGGAGTGACTGAACCTTTTCAGCAGCTGCTCATGAGGAGAACCGTCGTGCCTTTTCTGGTTTTGGCCGCACCCAGTCACTTAGATTTCTGCTTTGAACTGTGTCCTGAAATCCTGAATCCTCCCTTTGTCGGTAGGCACAGGTCCATCTAAGCATTTGCGGTCTGGATGTTTCAAAGGTATTGGCCATAATTTTAATAATTTTAGTTTGGTCAGAATGTTCAGTTTAAAGATCATGCGGATTCCCTAGACTGCTCTTCTGAGCCCAGTCTATACGCTGTATGTGGTGCACACAAGCAGATGGGCTGGAGCTGGCCTCTCAGGGTGGGCACCTTCCGGATTGACTGTTTGTTATGTGTGACTGAGGTTCACTCCCAGCATTCTGTTTAAAATTGGAATTTATGTGATTTCTAACATATTCAAACCTTCTTAATAGTGAAATAGTAGCAGGAGAAGTATTAGGGCAGCAGTCCCTGTTTTGTGCTCAAGGCAGTGAATATTGTCTAGCTCTTTCAGAATGCTTAGCACTTAGCTGCTGGACGTTAATGCTGGAAACTACTTTATAATTGCGGTTAGATTCTAGTTTCATAAGTGATGTTTCTGAATATTGAGGAACCTTCTGAACTCTGTTAACAAAATTGGGATAAAGGATGAACTCAAGTGTGAAGAGAGATTGTGAGGAGCATAATATCCGGTTGTAGAATTCAGCCTGAGGGGCTCACTGGTTTGGTTTTCTTCCATATGAAATGGGACAGCTATTTTCACAGGTGAAAAAACTGTTCACTATTAATGCTGAAACACTCAATATTGTGATGATGAAAACTTCAGTTTTCTGTGTTAGTAGGTGCCTTTCAGACTTTGGGGAGTTGGGTTGGTTTTATTTTTAAGATGTCTCAGAGTTGAAACACCTGTTAAAAAACACAGGCTCTCATGTGGTTTAGGGGTTGTAATTGTACATTCTCTTGAGAACACACAACACTCCCTCTAGTCCAGCTGGGAGGTGAGCGTGCTCTAGAAAGCATAGGCTTCTGAGTGTGAACACCGGGCCGCGCAGGTCCTAGGGCGCTGCTGAGAGGAAGAGATGAGGGAATCAGCCTTGGAGAAAGCACGTCTCTTCCGACAGCAGAACACCGGGCAGGTTCATTTTAAATATCGTTTATCTAGACTTGCAGTTGCACTCAAAGTATTTCTACAAAGTTGCTAGTTTTATTAGATCAAAAGATTACAGTTACCTCATTTTATCAAAATAAGTATGAAATAAAAAGTAAGCACAAGTACCAATAACTGTCTCAAAAATAAATACTTGTTATATATTTTATTGTAACTGGTTTTATAAAATTTCCTAGTAATATCGTCTCAATGAAAAGCAAAAAAAAAAAAAAAAACTAGTTGTTTTCTTTAACAAACATGTATAATCTTTTTTTAGTGGCAGCAGAATTCTATATTCTGTTCTTTGTAAGAGCAATCTCTTTTCTTTCGGAATATTTAATCTTAACAGAAAGCCAGTGATACATGCTGTTCTTAAGATTTGCCTTTTTCTCTCACAAGAAAGGATTAACCTAACAAATTAATGATGCACACATTAAGGAAGTGTTTACCTTCCTTAAGCAAACATTGTAAACACTTTTCACATGTTGTTGGTAATCAACAATGTTCCTGCCTAAGCTTACATAGTAGTTCCCTGGAATAATTTAGGCTGTTAAATACCAGGATATTAAATCCTTTACATTTTCAAATACTATTCCTTTTTAATTCTGTAATTCGGATTTTTAATTCAGACAGGCCCTTCCATGAATTATTCAAATTAGGGGGAAGTTTCTCAAGAGCTCAGGATACACTGAGTTCCTTGCCCTGTCTGGTCTGGGAACCCCGGTTTTCACAGTCAGGATTATAATGCAGATAGCATAGAACTCATGCAGGCTGAGTTATGTTTTCAAACTATCTTTCATTCCTGTGGTAGGGAACTTACCCTCAAGTGTAATATCTTTCATTCTTGAGCCATCTGGTAGCGTGGAATTGTTTTTCTATTTTTCACCTGCCTATTTTATAGACCTGTATTGACCTTTTATTCATCAGAGATAAAGGATGTTGCTTTCACCCTGCGGTATTGTTTTCCCTCTGTTGTATGTATAAATATATGCTACTTGTCAATTTTCCAATTTTGAAAATGATCTGTATGTACTTTTAGTTGTATTAATAAAGTGACAGTGAGTGTCAGACACCATCTCTCTAACTCGTATTTACACTGAGGTCAGTTTCCCAGGTACTAATTTTCATATCTAAGTTAATGATTATGAAGGGGAGAAGTGCTTATTTTTTCCTTTCAGTTCTATGATATTCATCCGATTTTCTTTTTTGTTTGTTTTCATGTTACGTTGTCCCATTTCAGGAGCAATTATGTTTGCCTCTCCACATTTTAGAAGAGAAAGGTTTGAGCCAGGTTGCAGTGACGGTCCAGGCTCTCCTGGAACTTGCCCCACCCAAGCAACAGCAGCACCAGTTATCTGCTGTTTGAGGATCCCCAGGACCGTGGGCACTGGCCTGGCCAAAACAAGGAACAGGACACCGTGATTGCTGCTGCCAGCTGTCTGCTTAAACAAAGCTCTTATGTGTTCTCAGAAGGGACCATTCCCATGATTCCTAACAGGAATATTTTGCTTCATTTCTCCATTTTAGGGGAGGTTATTTCCATTTCCATTGAATTTTTTTACGAAGACACCATTGGTTTTCTCAGATGAAACTTCTCTTACTGAAAACCCAGCACCTAACCTGGCTGTGTTTTCCTGGAGAGCAGGTATATTTCACGTGCCAGAAAGCACATCTGCGTTAGGCACAAGCATGCTGTGCCGTTGTTTTTACCTGCTCCCAAGACAACTGGTCTGCTGGTTTCTAAACTTGGTTGTTCATTAGAATCTCCTGGAGTATTTGTTAAAATACAGATTCACATTCAGTAGATCTGGGGTAAGGCCTAGGAATCTGCATTTTCAACAACCATTGTACATGTTTTTGTTAGAGAAGGAGTTCTGCTCAGTTGCCCAGGCTGGAGTGCAGTGGCACAATCTCGGCTCACTACAACCTCCGCCTCCCGGGCTCAAGCGATTCTCCTGCCTCAGCCTACCAAGTAGCTGGGACAACAGGCGCCCGCCACCATGCCTGGCTAATTTTTTTGTATTTTTAGTAGAGATGGGGTTTTGCCATGTTGGCCAGGCTGGTCTCAAACTCCAGACTTCAAGTGATCCACCTGCCTCAGCCTCCCAAAATGCTGGGATTACAGGCGTGAGCCACTGCGCCCGGCCTCCCAGAGTGCTGGGATGACAGGCGTGAGCCACTGTGCCCAGCGCCCGACCCATTGCACGTGTTTTTCACGTAGTGGAAACCACTGTTGAAAGCTAGATATTTGTATGTTTGGCAGGGAGGGTAATGGCCCTGCTGCCTTTTTCACCCACATTTAAAATCAAAAGCTATATTATGAGGAGTTGGACTGTTCTGTCAAAGGCAAAACAAAAATAATATAGAAGGCCTAGGTTTTGCATAGTCTTCTTTTTTTTTTAAGAGTTGGAGTCTTGCCGTATTGCCCAGGCTGGTCTGAAACTCCTGGGCTCAACTGATCCTCCCGCCTCAGCCTCCCAAAGTGCTGGGATTACTGGAGTGAGCCACCGGGTCTGGCCCAAATTTTGCATAGTAAAACAGTGAAACAGATACAGTTGTTTTAAGGTCTGTGTTCTAGGCCTCCC
This sequence comes from Pongo pygmaeus, assembly GCF_028885625.2. Lineage (NCBI taxonomy): Eukaryota > Metazoa > Chordata > Mammalia > Primates > Hominidae > Pongo > Pongo pygmaeus. Next base: position 208,813,181 of record NC_085930.1, read on the forward strand.
TTCAACTGCAGTCATACCATCATAGAGGATGGTTCTATGTCATCCTGTTATCTGGACATTATAATAAACAACAAACCCTCTATACACAGGTTCCACATCCTGAAGCTGAATCATAGAGGATGGTTCTATGTCATCCTGTTATCTAGACATTATCAACAACAAGCCCTCTATATACAGTTTCCAAATCCTGAAGCTGATAGCGCACTTGTTCTCACTGAGCCTCCCTCCCCGCCCTTCTGCTGCTCCTCAGACATCTGGGCCTGCAGACACATTGCAGTCACAGCACATACACTTCTAGCCCGGAAAAGCCTAGTTTCTTGTATTTCTTTCAGGTAACTGCCAGTTTCTGTGGCTGAATTAAAGCACTTACGGCATCTTCCTAGCTGGGTGTGGTGGCTCACGCCTGTAATCTCAGCACTTCGGGAGGCTGAGGTGGGCAGATCACCTGAAGTTGGGAGTTAGAGACCAGCCTGACCAACATGGAGAAACCCCGTCTCTACTAAAAATACAAAGTTAGCTGGGTGTGGTGGTGCACGCCTGTAATCCCAGCTACTCGGGAGGCTGAGGCAGGAGAATCGCTTGAACCCAGGAGGCGGAGGTTGTGGTGAGCCAAGATCGTGCCATCGCACCCCAGCCTGGGCAACAAAAGCGAAATTCCATCTCAAAAAAAAAAACGCGCCCCATCTGGCTCCACCACTAGCGCCTTTATATACTCAATGATGGGTGGAGGAAAAGGGCCCAAGGGCTCACACTGCACAGGAGCCTTTACGCAAGTTTCAGCTAGTTTTCCTTCCCCTGCATTTTGAACTCCTTTTAGTTGTTGGTGATATCCTTTGGTGTTCACTGCCTTTGTAAAACAAATAAAGTAAGCGGAACATATCCTTTTGTTTCTGTAGTTGTTAACTGTTCTGGATTTTCTTTACAATGCATCCATTTGGGCATAATGTTATCCCTCTTTTTATCAGGTAAATGTAGCATCTAAAAATAGCTTTGGATCAAATCATGTTGAGTACCTGGTCAAAGTAATGTTTTCTTCCTTGTTCTTGCAGAGAAACAAATTCATCAGAACATTACCACTTGACCAGGTTTAAAATTGTATAACAGGCTGGGCATGGCGGCTCATGCCTATAATCCCAGCACTTTTGGAAACTGAGGCAAGAGGATCACTTGAGCCCAGGAGTTTGAGAGCAGCCTGGGCAACATAGCAAGACCCTGTCTCCTCAAAATTAAAAAAAACAGGCGTGGTGGCACCTGCCTGTACTCCCAGCTACTCAGGAGGCTAGGGTGGGAGGATCACTTGAGCCTGGGAGGTCGAGGCTACAGTGAGCCATGGCTGCACCACTGCACTCCAGCCTGGGCAACAGAGTGAGACACCCATCTCTAAAAATAAAATAAATTGTATAACATACAACATCTAAGTTCAATGCCCAATCTTATAGAACAAAAGTAAAATGTCCTTATGTAAGACCCCATTATATTTGCAGTTCCCAGCAGACCCACCGACTCTTATATACCCTTATATAACTTGTTTAGAATTTAGCCGTGTGCATTTTTAAACTGTATTTGTCAACATTAAGCCTCAGTACAGTCTTCAAATTATATGCCACCAGAAATGAAACTCAGCAAAAGACAGGATTGTTTTTAACATATGCAAGCCAGCCTGGCCAACATGGTGAAACCTTGTCTCTACTAAAAATACAAAAATTAGCCAGGCGTGGTGGTGGGCACCTGTAATCCCAGCTACTTGGGAGGCTGAGGCACAAGAATCGCTTCAACCTGGAAGGCGAAGGTTGCAGTGGGCTGAGATTGTGCCACTTCACTCCAGCCTGGGCAACAGAGCAAGACTCTGTCTCAAAAAAAAAAAAAAAAAAAAAACCCCACCAAACCAAAAGCATAGTATGCAAGGAATAATTCTAGAAGACATTACATAATGCAATACTTGCAACATTTGCAACTAATTTTCCCATAGGGATAAATGGAAATTTCAACTTATTTCAAATTTTGCACATATTATGAAACCTTATTAATGTATTTTTATCAAACTAAATCAGATTTGTATTTGAATTGTTAGGAAAAACCACGTGCAGTTTTGGCTGATAATTGAAGGAAAAATATAAAATACTTTGAATTTTTTTTCTCTTTTTTCAAACACTCTGCAGAGGTATGAAGGTATGAATTTCTTTTTTGTGTCAAGTTACAAAAACGAATCATGATGCTTTTGTTGGGAGAATTTTTGTATTCAGTATTTTGTATGTACCTTTTTTTTTAAAATTGGAAAGCACAATTCGGTTTAACATTTAGCTTTGCTTGACTACAGTGTAAGATGAAGATGACCCTGTCACGGCTCCCCTGACCTGAAGCAGAGCCCTTCCCATCACTGACAGTGTCGGGGGCTGAGAGCCCCCCAGCAGAGCCTTTCCCATCACTGACAAGTGTTGGCGGCTGAGAGCCCCCCAGCAGAGCCCTTCCCATCACTGACGGTGTCGGCGGCTGAGAGCCCCCCAGCAGAGCCCTTCCCATCACTGACAGTGTCTGGGGCTGAGAGCCCCCCAGCAGAGCCCTTCCCATCACTGACAGTGTCGGGGGCTGAGAGCCCCCCAGCAGAGCCCTTCCCATCACTGACAGTGTCTGGGGCTGAGAGCCCCCCAGCAGAGCCCTTCCCATCACTGACAGTGTCTGGGGCTGAGAGCCCCCCAGCAGAACCCTTCCCATCACTGACAGTGTCTGGGGCTGAGAGCCCCCCAGCAGAACCCTTCCCATCACTGACAGTGTCTGGGGCTGAGAGCTCCCCCAGCAGAGCCCTTCCCATCACTGACAGTGTCGGCGGCTGAGAGCCCCCCAGCAGAGCCCTTCCCATCACTGACAGTGTCGGGGGCTGAGAGCCCCCCAGCAGAGCCCTTCCCATCACAGTGTCGGGGGCTGAGAGCTCCCCCAGCAGAGCCCTTCCCATCACTGACAGTGTCGGCGGCTGAGAGCCCCCCCAGCAGAGCCCTTCCCATCACTGACAGTGTCGGCGGCTGAGAGCTCCCCCAGCAGAGCCCTTCCCATCACTGACGGTGTCGGCGGCTGAGAGCCCCCCAGCAGAGCCCTTCCCATCACTGACAGTGTCGGGGGCTGAGAGCCCCCCCAGCAGAGCCCTTCCCATCACTGACAGTGTTGGCGGCTGAGAGCCCCCCAGCAGAGCCCTTCCCATCACTGACAGTGTCTGGAGTTGAGAGCCCCCCAGCAGAGCCCTTCCCATCACTGACAGTGTCGGGGGCTGAGAGCCCCCCAGCAGAGCCCTTCCCATCACTGACAGTGTCGGGGGCTGAGAGCTCCCCCAGCAGAGCCCTTCCCATCACTGACAGTGTCTGGGGCTGAGAGCACCCCCAGCAGAGCCCTTCCCATCACTGACAGTGTCGGCGGCTGAGAGCCCCCCCAGCAGAGCCCTTGCTACCTACAGAGATTTTCTGTCAGCAGTTTCCCAGTATTTCAGACTCATAATCTGTGTTTAGCACTCCAGTGTTCTCTTGTAATACCCAGGTCTGGAAACGACCCATGGAAAGAGGGGCCTTTGTATTCTGCTAGAACACAGAGCATAGTAGTAGATCACTTTTCTGAAGAGCTTTTTAAAATACAGCTAATCAAAGAGTTTGCGATTTCTCTTTTCTACAGCTCAGCAGTGACTAATGATGTGTGACTATGCTAATGAATTTGATGAATTCGTAAAAACTAAGTGCTTAAATGGTTATAGAAATGAAAACATGGATATTTAGAAGCCTTTCTATATACACAGTGCAGTGAGATGGTTTACAGCAAATTTCATTTTATTTCTGAAAATGTAAACATGTAATTAGTGAAAGATTTTGTAAAACATTGTCCTATATTTGTATGTCTGTAAATATATTGCATAAGTTCTAAGTATAAATATGTCAGTATCATGTATGTTATTTTAAATTGCCTGTATGCCACTTTATACGTTGACATTCAAATAAAAGCCAACACTTCAGTGGCATGTAATAAAAGCTGACTGGAGAGTGTTCATACCTGAGGTGTGGTTCCCTTGGCAAAGGTGAATCAAGGAAAGGACATCTTATTTCCAGAGGGAATGTCAGCAGAAATGGGGGCTTCAGGACAGGCTTTTGAGATCAAATTCATTTTCTTAAGGAAGTACAGATATCAAGACTGAGCTTTATTTGGAGTTAGATAGAAGGCTTAATTCAGGAAATGTATGTGACACATTAGGACAACTTTGCTCTTGGAAGCCTTTAGCATCCCAAGGCATTGTTTTGACTCATCAAGGCAAGCATGATCTGGTGGACGCGTTTTTTTTCTAGGAGAAGAGGGAGAGTGACAGCTTTCCTATTTGCCAGGCACAAGTTAGATATTTTCACACACCTGATTTCTTTTCATGTTAACACTCCATAAAGTGGGGATTGGTGGCCCTAGTGTTCCACTTGTCAAAAATATCTCCAAACTAGCCTTCCAGAGAACCTGTATCCCCATCTTTACAGTTTGTAAAGTTGTATATCCTAACATCCTATTTCTAGCTTGTATTTATAATTGGTATCCCTGTTTCCTAGAAAAGTTGCTGAAGCAGCTTATAACTGGATATGTATTCCATGCCATTTTCACCTGAATAAAAACACCAAAGTGACGATAAATCTAAAAGGCAGGCAGGAACCAACATTTATTAAAACTTAGCTGTGTATATATTATGCTGGACAGCTAATAACATCATATTATAATTCCTACTGAATACTTTTGCTCATAAGAGTTTTTTCACTACAGACAAATTGGGTAAAATCAGAATCAGACATTACAGGAATTACTGAAGTTTTAATGCATCACTGTAACTAAGCCAATGAACTCCTTTGTTCTGCTGAGAAAGAGCAAGAAGAATGAATCTTCACAGGACTACCAGAAACTTCTTCCCAAAAAGGTATGAGGAAGCCCTAAGTCAATGGTATAATCCTAAATCAGGGTTTGAAAACCCACCTAACAGGCAGAGTGAAATTAACAGGCCAAGTGAAATTAACAGCCCGAGTGAAATCAGGCTTCCCTGGGAAAGTCTCAATAGGAAACAACCTGTAGATGAGTCATCTTTGAGGTACCAGGTGTTTCTTAACTCTCTCCAAGTCCTTCCCCCTCCAGAATACCAGCGGAAAACACAGAAGAGAACTTGGTCACTTCTTCTTGCCTCTCCTCTTATCCTTGCCTTTACCTTTGCCTTTTGAATCCTTGCTATCAACTTTGTCTTTGGGCATCCTGAAACCACCAATTTCTCTCCGTATCATAGTGCCTCGCCACCAGGCCTGGAGCTGGAAGAGAAAAGGGGAGTGAGTACGATGTATACTATGCCTGACAAGCTGCATTCTTTCCACATAAAGGGACTGTTGAATGAAGTAACTTCTGTCTGACAAACAGTCTCTCTCCAGGACATGGAAGTAGCCAGGCACGTAAATCACTGCAGCGATGCTCTCCTGTCGTGCAGGACCCGGAGCTTAAGCCATGGACTCAAGAGTGAAGTTCTCAAGTAAAAATAAAAGGAATCTGATTTGGCCTATTTTTTCTTCACCCTTAGAAATCTGACTTCCTTATACTGCTTTCCTTGAAGAAAGTCCAGGTTCCCCATACTTAACAGCTATTTGAACCAAAAAGAATGTTAGTTACCTAGGCCAAGGGTAAAAGCACTCAGCCAAAAATGCGCAGATAATGCCAGGTGCGGTGGCTCATGCCTGTAGTCCCAGCACTTTGGGAGGCTGAGGTGGGCAGATCACTTTGAGCTCAAGGGTTTGAGACCAGCCTGGGCAACATGGCAAGACCCTGTCTCTACAAAAATACAAAAAAAAAAAATTAGCCAGGCCTGGTGGCTTGTGCCTATAGTCCCAGCTGCTTGGGAGGCTGAGGCGGGAGGATCTCTTGAGCCTGGGAAGCAGAGGTTGCAGTGAGCAGAGATTGCACCACTGCACTCCAGCCTGAGTGACAAAGTGAGATGCTGTCTAAAAAAAAAAAAAAAAAAAACACACAGATAAGTCTAGATGACTTTTATAGGCTTGCTTGTGCATTTCGTATCTTTAGTGATTGCTTAAAAGATCAGTTGTCCTAGTACTTTTGAAAAAGATTTAGCTTTCTTGAATATCTTGGTTTTTAGATAACAGTTGTTCTCAATACAGTCTCCACTGCTTTAAAGTCAGACTAAACCCTAAAGACTGGAAGCAAATCCACTAGTGAAAAGAAAGCAAATGTGCTCTTCAGCTCGTTCTTAACATGTTTGTTGTAAATTCAGGAATACTGACAAGTTTTATGGGGAAACACCATTGAAACTTGATAAATACTTGCTACTTACACATCTGACTCCTTATGGGAAGCTCAACTTTGGGTCTGGATACCTGGTCCAGAATGTGATATAAAACGTAACTATTTTAGTTCACCCCTAATATACAACCCAAACTATAGTGTACCCACTAGGGCCTCGACCTTCAGAGAGAAGGGCCAGCTCTGGACAGGTTCCGTCCAGCTTTCGGTTTTTGCTTGGGAGTATTTCACGTGATCTGTGACCTGCAAGTTTCATCATCACCGAGACACACAAGTTCACATAAAACTAAAAGATCTCTATTTTTTTCTAATTTGCTGCTTATCCTTCCCACCTAAGCAGCTTGTATCAGAACCCAGCGGAGAGTCTGGGCTGATGTATAAGCAAGATTTTAAGAAGTAGGAGGATATTAAAAAGAATCATTCTGTCAAGAGCTGGTTTTGGTTAGACATAGTAATCTTATATTTCGTCTCTGGGCCTAGGTTTTGCTTCCGCTGCTAACCACTTCTTTTTCCCCAGATGAAGAGCTGGGGGCACGTCCTTTTCTATGTTAACTGTCTCCCTGCGCCATGCACTGTGTGGGCAAATTCTAATAATAACAAAAGTCCATGCTGCTTCTCAGATCTGCAGTTCCTTGGTGTACTGAGATGCATTTGATAATGAATGAGAAATGCTTTTGTGTTCCTCAGTGTTAGGCCAGCTGTGGCGAGATACTGATTGTGGTTCTTTACCTTTATAACACTCTTTAATTCCAAGAGATCCTGTTCTACCTTCTTCTTGCTCCTCTCCTTTTCTATACGATCTTCAATGATGACCTGTTCATACTCTCTTATCTGCAAAGATAGACATTCATCATTTATTACAGTACTCTCTTGGGTAAGCTGTAGCCCAGCCAGCCCTGCACTTTTAATATAAAATTTCAAAATAAAACATGCTCAATCTAAAGATAAACCAAAGAAAAAAATGTAATAGATTCCTAGATGGTAAATATTCACATATTAACTTTATAATTGTTCCCAAAACTTTTTCAGCTTTAATAATTCAAATTTGTTCTATCTTTTATAAAAAATGAAATATGAATTAATGTGTGATAAATGACCTCAAAATAATATGGATTGTTTTTTAAACTTTGGGAAAATGTACATATACAAATAGCTGTCTTTTTTGTTTGTTTGTTTTGAGACAGAGTCTCACTCTGTCTGTTACCCAGGCTGGAGTGCAGTGGCGCAGTCTTTGGCTCACTGCAACCTCCGCCTCCTGGGTTCAAGTGATTCTTGTGCCTCAGCCTCCTGAATAGCTGGAATTACAGCCACGTGCCACCATGCATGGCTAATTTTTGTATTTTTAGTAGAGATAGGGTTTTGCCATGTTACCCAGGTTGGTCTCAAACTCCTGATCTCTAGTGATCTGCTCGCCTCGGCCTCCCAAAGTGCTGGGATTACAGGCGTCAGCCACCATGCCCAGCAGTAGCTGACTTTTGAAAGAAATTTAGGAAGTTCTGCACTTATTCCATAATGAAACCATAATCACAAGCTTGTTAGAAATCATCACTGACTGTCTCCAGAGGTCATAAACTAAGAATAATCACAATATCTGTCTCAAGGGGCTGCGCGGGTAGCACCTTGGACAGAGTAGGCACTACGTAAGTCAGCTACTGCAGCTGTCCCCGTCAGCAGCAGCAGCATCTAAAAAGAATTCTGGTGCTTTATAAGCGCACCTCTACTTTTGACCCCAAATAGCAATACCCAGCCACCGTGGCTTATTTGCCACTCCCTCCTCAGTGAGCGCCCTGATTCCTTCCTTACCATCTTTGCCAGGTCTTGAAGGTGTGCTAAGTCACTGGCCTTTGCGGCTTTGAGAGCATTTAGTTCATTCTGTTTCATTTCTGTGTCCTTATCATATTTCTCCATCCAGAACTCTAGCCTCTCCTCAAGTTTCTATTTGGAAAGAATATGAAAACATGGCATTCGGCAGACACAAAACACTGTATACTGTATGATTCCACTTATGTAAGTTTCAAGAATAAGCAAAACTTTCTATAGTGAGAGAAGTCAGAACAGTAGTTACTTACCTGGGTGGAGAGTTGGATTTCTGATTGGGAATGGGGGTGAGGGAGACTTTGGGATGCTGTAAATGTTCTCTGTATCTTTATCCAGGTGGTGTTTACATGAATGTGTATACATAACTGTTCATCAAACTATACACTAAGTACTTACACATTTTACTTGTATGTTAGTGAATTTAAAAATAGGGGGCCAGGCGCGGTGGCTCACGCCTGTACTCCCAGCACTTTAGGAGGCTGAGGTGGGCGGATCACCTGCGGTCAGGAGTTCGAGACCAGTCTGACCAACGTGGAGAAGCCCCGTCTCTACTAAAAATGCAAAATTAGCCGGGCATGGTGGTGCATGCCTGTAATCCCAGCTACTCGGGAAGCTGAGGCAGGAGAATCACTTGAATCCAGGAGGTGGAGGTTGCGGTAAGCCCAGATCATGCCATTGCACTCCAGCCTGGGCAATAAGAGCGAAACTCCATCTCAAAAAAAAAAAAAAAAAAAATAGGGGGAGGAGGGTAGTCTAGATGTCTGGATAAGGGAAGTTGCAATGAAGAGGAAACAAAAGGTATGTAGAAAAGTCTGAAGGATAAGGAATAGCATCGGATATCTCTTTAATTGACAGCACTAAATCCTAGTCAAGAAGGATACAATGTCTTCAGAATTCTAAAAGAAAATGAATGTAGGGCCGGGCGCGGTGGCTCATGTCTGGAATCCCAGCACTTTGGGAGGCCGAGGTGGGCAGATCACAGAGTCAGGAGATTGAGACCATCCTGGCTAACACGGTGAAACCCTGCCTCTACTAAAACTACAAAAAAAAATAAAATAAAATAAAAGGCCAGGCATGGTAGTGGGCACCTGTAATCCCAGCTACTTAGGAGGCTGAGGCAGGAGAATCACTTCAACCCAGGAGACAGAGGTTGCAGTGAGCCAAGATTGCACCACAGCACTTTAGCCTGGGTGACAGAGCGAGACTCCGTCTCAAAAAAAAAAAAAAAAAAAAACAGAAAAAGAAAGAAAAGAAAATGAATGTGAATCAAAGATTCTACATATAGCCAACCCAGCATTCAAATGTAAAGGAAAGAAAAACTATACTCAATCTTTCTGAGAGAGTTATTCAAGGATGTACTACTGTAGCAAAATGAAACATATATTAAGAAATGGAAGAGAACCAGTAAAACATGTATTTAAGCTATGTGATACTTTTTAATCATAAATCATAATTCAGAATTAAAATCCCAAAGTAGGCAGGATAGTCTAGTTGAATCTAGTTGAAAGAGCACAACTCTGGCACTGAAAGAAAGTTTACTTAAATTCTCTAAGCTTCTGGTTCCCTCATATGTAAAATTCTATACCTAGCCAATAATACAGTATTACTATTACAGTCATAGTACAAACCTCAGAGGGTTGTTGTGATGCTGAAATAATCCTTGTGAAGTCCACCCACAATGTGCATATATATACATAATATCTGCATATATATACATAATATCTGCATATATTATCACTATATATATTTACATATAAAATGAATGATTTCAACATGGGATGAAGAGAGAGAGAACAGGTAAGTGAAGTCTTTGCCTTAATAAAGGCAAAAGAAGATATAAACATTGACTAACTCTTGACAGAGAAATTTTAAAAGTATAAAAATATATGTTCACATTTTAAGAGTTGTGCTCACTTCAGTAACATATATACCAAAATTGGAACAATACAGAGATGATTAGCATGGCTCCTGCGCAAGAGTGACACACAAATTTGTGAAGCATTCCATATTTGTGTACTTTCTAGAAACAAAAAATGTAAAGTTTACCCCTAAAAGAACAGAAATGTGTAACTTTCAGACTCAGGGACGATGCACCTCAAGAGTGAGACATTGAGAGGTTCCTTAGGTGGCACATAGCATAGAATTTTTTAAAAACATGGCTATAGTCAATCATTGCGATTACACTGAGTGGGGTGGCTTGTGCCTGTAATCCCAGTGGTTTGGAAGGCAGAGATGGGAGGACTGCTTGAGGCCAGGAGTTTGAGGCCACCCTGAGCAACATAGCAAGACCCCATCTCTATAAAAATGTTTTTAATTAGCCAGGTATGGTGGTGCCTGTGGTCTCAGCTACTCAGGGCCGAGGCAGGGTGATTACTTCAGCCCAGGATTTGAGGGTGCAGTGAGCTATGATTACGCCACTGCATTCCAGTCTGGGCAATGGAATGAGACCCAGTCTCTTAAAAAAAAAAACATCTGATTATGTTAGAAAAACATGTCAGTTTGGTGCTATCACATCTCTTACATCTTCTCTTTCTTACTCTTGTTAACACTTAAAACAAAAAGAAAAACAAAAAAAAAACAAAGAGGGAACAGGCTCCAGACAGGCAAAAAGGTCTGGCTACAAGGTAATAACATCATTTGGTATTTTTTGCAATTCTATTTACATTATTTTATTTATTCATTTACTTTGAGATAAGGTCTGGATCTGTCACCCAGGCTGGAGTACAATGGCACAATCTTAGTTCACTGCAACCTCCATCTCCAGGGCTCAAGTCATCCTCCCATCTCAGCCTTCTCAGCAGCTAGGACTACAGGTGTGCAACACCATGTCCGGCTACTTTCTTGTATTTTTTGATAGTGATGGGGTCTCATTATGTTGCCCGGGCTGATCTCAAACTCCCAAGCGATTCACCCACTTCAGCCTCCCAAATTGCTGGGATTACAAGTGTGAGGCACCATGCCCAGCCTATTTATACTAATTTCTATTTATGGAAGGTGATACTAGTTTTTCCTTTTATAGTAATGATATAAAAATCTTAATTTAAAATGAATTAATTTATCTGTTTAGGTGAGTAATTAGGTAGAAAATATTGACCGGGTGCCATGGCTCACACTATAATCCCAGCCAGCATTTTGGGAGGCCAAGCAGGTGGATTTCTTGAGTCCGAGAGTTTGAGATCAGCCTTGGCAACATGGCAAAACCCCATCGCTACAAAAAATAGGAAAATAATTAGCCAGGCACGGTAGCATGCATTTGTAGTTCTAGCTACTTGGGAGGCTGAGGCAAGAGGATCACTTGAGCCCAGGATGCAGAGGTTGCAGTGAACCAAGATTGCGCCATTGCACTCCAGCCTGGGCAACAGAACAAGACCCTGTCTCAAAAAAAAAAAAAAAAAAGAGAAGATATTAATTAATTACTGCAACTGGGATGCATTGTGGGGAAAAAAATGAAAAGTTAAAAAAAAAAAAGGCTGGGCACAGTGGCTCACACCTGTAATGCCAGCACTTTGGGAGGCCAAGGTGGGCAGATCACCTGAGGTTGGGAGTTTGAGACCAGCCTGACCAACATGGAGAAACCCCGTCTCTACTGAAAATACAAAAAATTAGCCGGGTGTGGCAGCACATGCCTGTAATCCCAGCTACTTTGGAGGCTGAGGCAGGAGAAATGCTTGAACCCAGGAGGTGGAGGTTGTGGTGAGCCAAGATTGTGTCATTGCACTCCAGCCTGAGCAACAAGAGCGAAACTCCGTCAAAAAAAAAAAAAATTAATAAGTAACAGGTGGTATACAGATATTACAAAACTATGAGAATGGCATGCAAATAACTAGAGTTTGGCAAAAAATTGAACAATAAAAATTCTATCAATCCAAGAAAAGAAGGAAACAAAGTAGAAAAATTAATTACAAACAAATGAAAAATCACAATAAAAGTAAGCTGGGGTAAATCCTTTTGTCTTAGTCCATTCCAGCTGCTATAACAGAATACCGGAGACTGGGTGGCTCATAAACAAATTGATTTGTCACAGTTCTGGAGGCTGGGAAGTCCCAAACGAAGGCACTGGCAAATCCCGTGTCTGGTGAGGGCCTGCTTCCTAGACTGCCATCTCTGTGCTGTAACTTCACTTGGCAGAATGGGCAAGGGATTTTTCTGAGGTCTCTTTTTTAAGGGCAATAATCTTATTCATTAGAGTTTCACCCCTATCACCTTGGGAATTTGGATTTCAACATATGGATTTGGGGGACATAAACATTGAGCCCACTGTACTAACCCTCTAAAAGAAAAACTTTATTCCCCCTAAAAAAAAATCCAGCTATGAACTACTTAGAGAACTACATGCCCTTGACATGTGGGGATTATTGCAATTCAAGGTGAGATTTGGGTGGGGACACAGAACCAAACCATATCAGATGGTGTTTTTGTAAAGATCAATAAAATGGTCAAACCTTTAACAAGTTTCAGTAAGAAAAAAGGAAAGAAGACACATCTTTTTAAAAAGTTAATGAAAAGGATTTCATTACTACAGAAATAAAGGACTTTTTAAAATTGTAAAAAAAAAAAACTATACAGCATAGCTTTATGCTAATAAATTTGAAATCAGTGTTTAGATGAAATGGATTATTTTCTAGGAAGACATAAGTTACAAAAAAGGCTCAAAAAGAGATAAAACAACCAGAGCAAAAGGAAAGCAGGTTTGACAATTAATATCTGGCAAAATATAAATCAATCAAGCCAAATATAATTAAGTGAGACAAGGGATATTTTATACTAATAAAAGACAAATTCTAGATATTACAATTATGAACTGCTATATTCTTTTTTGGTTCTGTTTATTTATATTTGCCTCAGGCCCAAGATAGCTGCTGATGGAACTTTTATATTGTAATAACATATTTTAGAATATATATAAAGCAAACATTATTAGAAATAATTTCTGTACAAGATATTAACAGATCCACAATCATCTTAGGAAACTATCACACATCTCTGAAATTAATAGGTCAGGTAAGCCAAAATAAGTAACAAAATGAAAAAATCTGACAGCTAGACTAATAGACATTTATAAAATGTTGTCTGTAACAGAGATTGCACACTATTTCAAGTACCGATGGAATATTTATATGGTCTGACCATAACCATAAATCCGAATAAGAGCTTGACAAATTCCAACAAGCATAAATCTTTTTTTTTTTTTTTTTTTTTTTTTTGAGACAGAGTCTCGCTCTGTCACCCAGACTGCAGTGCAGTGGCCCAATCTCCGCTCATTGCAAGCTCCGCCTCCTGGGCTCATGCCATTCTCCTGCCTCAGCCTCCCGAGTAGCTGGGACTACAGGCGCCCGCCACCACACCCAGCTAATTTTTTGTGTGTGTGTGTGTGTGTATTTTTAGTAGAGACTAGGTTTCACCATATTAGCCAGGATGGTCTCGATCTCCTGACCTCGTGATCCGCCCGCCTCGGCCTCCCAAAGTGCTGGGATTACAGGTGTGAGCCGCCACGCCCAGCCAAGCATAAATCTTACACTTCACATTCTGAGACCACAGTGCAAGACAGTAAGAATAGAACCTCCAGTGACAGGGCTGTTGTGAGGAATAGGAAGCCTACGCTCTACCCTCACCTCCTCCAAGTACCCAGACATTAAAGAAACACCCTTTTAAATAATTCTTGAGTTACAAAGGAAATAACAAATTATAAACTAAAAATCATTTGGAAAGGAATAACAATGTAAGCATTATATTATCAGATCCTGTAAATTACAGCCAAATAGTACTCAGAAAATATATTGGTTTACATGCATTTACTAGAAAATAAAAAAGTAGAAAATAAATGAATTGAACATTTAGGAAACTAGACAGATTAGCAACATAAACTCAAAGAAAGTGCAAGAAAATTACTCAAAACAAAAACCAGTGTGGTAGAGAAAAAGCAGATTTGCTCAAGAAAAGCAAAAGATGGTGTATTATTCTGTTCTCACACTGCTGATAAAGGCACACCGGAGACTGGGTAATTTATAAAGGAAAGAGCTTTAACTGACTCACAGTTCAGCATGGCTGGAGAGGCCTCAGGAAACTTACACTCATGGCAGGAGAGAAAATGAGTGCCGAGCGAAGGAGGAAGCCCCTTGTAAAACCATCAGATCTTGTGAGAACTCACTCACTATCTCGAGAACAGCACGAGGGAACCACCCCATGATTCAGTGATCCCCGCCTGGTCTTGCCCTTGACATTAATAATAATCCTTGGGGATTATTGCAGTTCAAGGTGAGATTTGGGTGGGGACACAGAACCAAACCATGTCAGATGGTGTTTTTGTAAAGATCAATAAAATGGTCAAACCTTTAACAAGTTTCAGTAAGAAAAAAGGAAAGAAGACACATCTTTTTAAAAAGTTAATGAAAAAGATTTCATTACTACAGAAATAAAGGACTTTTTAAAATTGTAAAAAAAACTATAGAGCATAGCTTTATGCTAATAAATTTGAAATCAGTGTTTAGATGAAACAGATTATTTTCTAGGGAGACGTAAGTTACAAAAAAGACTCATAAAGAGATAAAAGATCAACAATCTTTTTTTTTACAGTTGAAAAGGTAGCCAAATAGCTCCAATTAAATATAACCAGACAAAATTGTTTATGATTGAATTTTATCAAGCTTCAAGGAATAGATAATGTTTTCACTGAAGAAGGCATTAGCTAAAAAATAAAATCATAATAATCTGGTTTGTTTTATTTGTGTTTTTATGTTTCAGAGCATAAAAAGATGGAAAGCTTCCAATTCATGCTACCAAGCATAACTCTGACAGCAATATAATAAAGCAGCACCAAAAAATACACCTACAGGTTAATCTCACTTGTGGAATATAGAAACACAAAGTAAAAGTCTCGGCTGGTTGTGGCGGCAGGTACCTGGAATCCCAGCTCCTTGGAGGCTGAGGTGGGAGGATTGCTTGAGCCCAAGAGTTCAAGACCAGCCTGGGCAACACAGTGAGACCCCCGTCTCAAAGAAAAATTTTAAAAATTTAAAAATCCATGGTATTGATCTTGTGTTTACCCAAGAATGCCACAAGACAACACAAAATAAGGGAGAGATAAGATATCAAAAGGAAAAAAAGAAAAATGAAAATCAATAGAAAATGCAGCAGAGGCCATGCAGAGTGAGGTGGCCAAATAGATGCAGCAGAGGCCGTGCAGAGTGAGGTGGCCAAATAGATGCAGCAGAGGCCGTGCAGAGTGAGGTGGCCAAATAGATGCAGCAGAGGCCGTGCAGAGTGAGACGGCCAAATAGAAGCCTCCATTGATAGTTCCCCCCGCCACCCAGAAACACTAAATTTAACAACTATCTGTATAAAAATGCACCTTCATAAGAACCAAAAATCAGGTCAGCAATCGCAGTACCTGGTTTTAACTTCGTATTGCTGAAAGAGGCACTGCAGAGGGTGGGAAAGACGGCTTTGAATTGCCAACGACACTCTCCATCCCCTGGCAGCAGCCCCACGGCACAGGGTAGGAATCTGAGCAGCTGTGGGAGGGGAGGGTACGGCGCCTGTGACTGTGCATTGAACTCGGTGGTGCCGTCACAGTGGAAAGCAAAACCGGGTTGAACTCGGGTGATGCCCACCCATGGAGGGAGCACTGAGACCAGCCCCAGCCAGAGGAGAACCGCCCAGCCCAGCGGTGGGACCCGAGTCCCAGCAAGCCTCGCCATCTCAGGCTACGCCGCTCTGGGGTCCTCAATACACTTGTAAGGCGGTCTAGGCCAGGAGGACTCCAACCCTCTACAACCCTTATGCAAGCCCTGGTCCTGGTGCCTGTGGACTTGGGGGACTTGGACCTAGTGAGACACCAGCCGTGGTGGTTAAGGGAGTGCTTGTGTCACCCATCCCCCAACCTCAGGCAGTGCAGCCTCTAAAAGAGACTTCCCCTTCTTCTGTTTGAGGAGAGGGAAGAGTACAGAGGACTTTGTCTTGCATCTTGGATACCAGCTCACCCCCAGCAGAATAGAGCACTGGGCAGAGGATACCAGCTCATCCACAGTAGAATAGGGCTCTGGGCAGAATCATGAGGCCCCCACTCCAGAACTTAGCTCCTGGATGGCCTTTCTAGACACACTTTGGGCCAGAAGGGAACCCGCTGCCTTGTAGGGCAGGACCCAGTCCTGGCAGGATTCATCATCTACTGACGAAAGAGCCCCTGCGCCCTGAATAACCAGCAGGGGTCCGCAGGGGTACACCATGGGCCTTGGGTGAGACTCTGAGATGTGCTGGCTTCGAAGACATGGTAGCGGCTATGGTGAGAGACTCCTGCTTGAGAAAAGCAGAGCAAAAAGTAAAAGGGGACTGTGTCTTACACCTTAGGTACCACCTCAACTACAGTGGGGTAGAGTACCAAGAGGCTCTTGGAGTCCCCAGTTCAGGCCTTGACTCTTTTTTTTGAGATGGAGTCTCACTCTGTTACCCAGGCTGGAGTGCAGTGGCACGATCTTGGCTCACTGCAACCTCCACCTCTGGGGTTCAAGCGATTCTCCTGCCTCAGCCTCCAAGGAGCTGGCATTACAGGCACCTGCCACCATGCCCGGCTAATGTCTGTATTTTTAGTAGAGACCGGGTTTCACCATGTTAGCCAGGTTGGCCTCAAACTCATGACCTCAGGTGATCCACCCCCCCTCAGCCTCCCAAAGTGCTGGGATTATAGGCGTGAGCCACCGCCCCCAGCCCAAGGCCTTGACTCTTGGATGGCATTTCTGGTCCTGTTCTGGGCAAGAGAGTAGCCCACTCCCCTGAAGTGTAAGTCCCAGGCCTGGCAGCATTCACCACAAACTGCCTGAAGAGTCCTTGGGCCTTTAGGTGAACATCAGCAGTAGCCTGGCAGCACTCTCCATGGCTCTGTGGTAGTAGTGGCTATGAGCAGCGGCTCCTCCGCATGTGGAAAGCAGATGGAAGAGTAGGAAGGACTTTGTCTTGTGGCTTGAAAGCCAGCTTAGCTGCAGGAGTTTAGAGCACAAGGTAGACTTCTAAGGTTTTTGACTCCAGCCCTTGGCTCCTAGACAGCATCTCTGGACCTGCCCAGGGTCTGGGGGGACTCGCCACTCTGAAGGGAAGGATATAAGCCTGGCTGATTTCGCCACCTGCTGATTGTAGAGTCCTAGGGCCTTCAGCGAACATAGGCAGTAGCCAGGTAGTGGTTACAGCAGGCCTTGGGTGAGACCAGGTGCTGTGCTGGCTTCAGGTCTGACCTAGCACAGTCCCAGTGGTGGTGGTCACCAGGGGTCTTGTGTCACCCCATTCTCAGCTCCAGGTAGCTCAGCAAAGAGTGAGAGACTCTGGGAGAAAGTAAGGAAAAAGAACAAGAGTCTCTCCCTGGCAATCCAGAAAATTCTTCTGGATCTTATCTAAGACCACCAAGGTGATACCTCTACATGTCTGCATGAACCACAGAATTATGGGCTTGGAGTGTTCCCTAATGAGGTACGGCTTAGATCACAATACTCAAGTCCCTTCATATGCCTAGAAAGCCTTTGCAAGAAGGATGAGTACGAATAAACCCAGACTGCAGGGACTACAATAAATACGTAACTCTTCAATGCCCATATACCAATGAACATCCAGAAGCATCAAGACCATCCAGGAAAACATGACCTCACCAAACAAATGAAATAAAGCGCCAGGGACTAATCGTGGAGAAACAAAGATATGTGACGTTTCAGACAGAGAATTCAAAATAGCCATTTTGAGGAAACTCAAAGAAATTCAAGATAACACAGAGAAAGAATTCAGAAATCTATCATATAAATTTAACAGAGACTGAAATAATTAAAAAGAAGCAGAAACTCTTGAGTTGAAAAATGCAACTGACATACTGAAGAAGGCATCAGAGTCTCAAGAGCAGACGTGATCAAGCAGAAGAAGGAATTCGTGAGCTTGAAGACAGGCTATTTGAAAATACACAGGAAAGACAAAAGAAAAAAGGATAAAAGAAATGGAAAGATATTCCATGTTCATGGATTGGAAGAATCAATATTGTTAAAAGGTACATTACTACCCAAAGTAATCCACAGATTCAATGCACTCCCTATCAAAATACCAATGACATTCTTCACAGCAATAGAAAAACAATCCTAAAATTTATATGGAACCACAAAAGACCCAGAATAGCCAAAGCTATCCTGAGTAAAAATAAACTGGAAGAATCACATTACCTGATTTCAAATTATACTATAGAGCTATAGTAACCAAAACAGCATGGCACTGGAATAAAAACAGACACATAGACCAATGGAACAGAATAGAGAACCCAGAAGCAAATTAATCAATAAATCTACACTGAATTCATTTTTGACAAAGGTACCAAGAACAAACATTGGGGAAAGGATAGTCATTTCAATGAATGGTGCTGGGAAAACTGGATATCCATATGCAGAAGAATGAAACTAGACAGCTATCTCTCACCATTTACAAAAATCAAATGAAAATTGGTTAAAGAGTTAAACTTAAGACCTCAAACTATGAAACTACTAAAAGAAAACACTGGGGAAACTCTGCAGGACATTGGACTTGGTGAAGATTTCTTGAGTAATACCCCACAAGCACAGGCAACCAAAGCAAAAATGAACAAATGGATCCTATCAAGTTAAAAAGCTTCTGCACAGGCCAGGTGTGGTGGCTCATGCCTGTAGTCCCAGCACTATGGGAGGCTGAGGTGGGTGGATCACTTGAGGCCAGGACTTCAAGGCCAGAGGTGAAACCCCACCTCTACTAAAAATACAAAAATCAGCCGGGCATGGCAGTACACTCCTGTAATCCCAGATACTTGGGAGGCTGAGGCATGAGAATCGCTTGAACCCAGGAGGTGGAGGTCGCAGTGAGCCGAGATTGTGCCACTACACTCCAGCTTGGGCAACAGAGCAAGACTCTGTCTCAATAAATAAATAAATAAATAAATAAATAAATAAAATATAAAAGGCTTCTGCATAGCAAACAAAGCAATTAACAAAGTGAAAAGACAACCCACAGAACTGGAGAAAATATTTGCAAACTACCTATATGACAAGGGTTTAATAAACAGAATATATAAAGAGCTCAAACAAGTCTATAGGAAAAAATCTAATAATGTGAAAAATGGGCCAAAAGGGCCGAGTGTAGTCACACCTATAATCCCAGCACTTTGGGAGGCCTAGGCTGGAGGAGTGCTTGAGCTCGGAGTTCAAGGCCAGCCTGGGCAACATAGTGAGATCTCGTCTCTCTCTCTCTCTCTCTATGTGTGTATATATATATATATATATTTTTTAAAGGGCCAAAGATCTGAATAGGCATTTCTGAAAAGAAGACACACAAACACCATACAGACATATAGAAAGGTGCTCAGCATCACAGATCATCAGAGAAATGCAAATCAAAACTACAAGACATCATCTCACCCCAGTTAAAATGGTGTGTATCTAAAAGACAGGCAATAACGAATGCTAGCAAGGATGTGGAGAAAAAGGAATCCTTGTACGGTGTTGGTTGGTGGAAATGTAAATTAGCACAACCACTATAGAGAACAGTTTGGAGGATCTTCAAAAAACTAAAAATAGAGCTACCATATGATCCAGCAATTCCACTGCTAGGTATATACCCAAAAGAAAAGAAATTCGATGTTGAAGAGATTGCAGCACTGTTCACAATAGCCAAGATTTGGAAGCAATGTAAGTGTCTACCAACAGATGAACGGATAAAGAAAAGATGGGGCCGGGCGTGGTGGCTCATGCCTGTCATCCCAGCACTTTGGGAGGCCGAGGCGGATCACCTGAGGTCAAGTTTGAGACCAGCCTGGCCAATATGGAGAAACCCCATCTTTACTAAAATACAAAAATTAGCTGGGTGTGGTGGCGCACACCTGTAGTCCTAGCTACTCGGGAGGCTGAGGCGGGAGAATTGCTTGAACCTGGGAGGCAGAGATTGCAGTGAACCGAGATCGTGGGCAACAGAGCAAGACTCCCTCTCAAAAAAGAATAAATAAATAAATAAATGTTAAAAGGTGGGACATATAAACAATGGCGTACTATTCAGCCCAGAATGAGACTGTGTCATTTGCAACAACATGGATGGAACTGAGGTCATTATGTTAAGTGAAATAAACCAGGCAGGGAAAGACAAACTTCACATGTTCTTCTTTGTGAGAGCTAAAAATTAAAACAACTGAACTCATGGAGATTGAGAGTAGAAGGGTGGTTACCAGAAGCTGGGAAGGTAGTGGGGGATGGGGAGGGTGTGGGGATGGTTAATGCGTACAAAAAAGTAGAAAGAATGAATAAGACCCAGCATTTGGTAGCAAAACAGGGCGACCATAGTCAATAATTTAATTGTAAATTTAAAAAGAACCAAATGAGTGTAATGAGATCATTTGTAGCACAAAGGATAAAGGCTCAAGGTGATGGATACCCCATTTCCCCTGATGTGACCCCCATGCATCACACGCCTGTATCAAAGTATGTCATGCACTCCATAAGTATATACACCTACTATCTGCCCACAAAAATTAAAAATTAAAAAAAGAAAAGAGTTTAAAATAGAAACAATTTTAAGTCTATAAATCCGTTTTTTAGCAGTCTATTACAGGAATAACAGGCCGGGTGTGATGGCTCACACCTGTAATCCCAGCACTTCGGGAGGCTGAGGTGGGTGGATCACCTGAGGTCAGGAGTTTGAGACCAGCCTGACCACATAAGAAACCCTGTCTCCACTAAAAAAATACAAAATTACCCAGGCGTGGTGGCAGGCACCTGTAATCCCAGCTATTCGGGAGGCTGAGGCAGGAGAATCGCTTGAACTCGGGAGATGGAGGTTGCGGTGAGCTGAGATCCTGCCACTGCACTCCAGCCTGGGCAACAAGAACAAAACTCCATCTCAGAAAAAAAAAAAAAAAAAAAAAAGGAATAACACATTATGATCAGGTAAGGTTTATCCCAAGAATTTGAAGATGACTCAACATCAGCAAGTCTATTAATGTATTTCCCTTTATTAACATATTAAAGAAGAGAAAACAATATCATCTCAATTAATGAAAAAAAAATCCATCTCAAAATTGAGTACTCATCCTGATGAGAAGAAAAACTTTTAACAAGAACAAAAAGATACTTCCTGAAGTTGATAAAGCTTGTCTACCAGAAACCTACAGAGTAAACCTCACAGTTGATGATTAAAAAAAAAAACTCATTTGTGCCAGTTACCAATTTATTGCCCGTCAGCTCCGAATTCACCTCTCTGCTTTGTGAAAGTGGATGCTTGCTGTGAACGTTTTTCTTGCCAGCTGACAAAACGCTAAGCTGTGTCTGTAGAGGGCACTGGAGGCACACGACAGGAGGGCGTCTCACTGTTTCCCGTCACCAGAGTGCGGCTGCCAGCAGTATGTGGGTGGGACACCCGGCGGCACTTGTCCACCCACACGTTTTACTGAGACCGGGCAGGAGGATTCCTGCTGGCCAAACACATAATGACCTAGTAGGGTTTATCCCAGGAATTTAAAGATGACTCAAATCAGCAACTCTCTCAATGTATTCCACTTTATTAACACATTAAAGGAGAAAAAATATCTCAATGGACAAAAAAACTTTTTTCTTTCTTTCTTTTTTTTTCCCCCTAATTGAGTACGCATCCAGATTAGGAAAACAAAACAAAACAAAACAAAACAAACTTTTAGTGAGGTCCACAGTTTCCTGCTTGCCAGCCTTATCCTGCCAGCTGTGAGCCAGCTCTGGCCCAAGGCAACCCAGCCAACATTGCCACCATCCAGTGGGCCACAGCCACACCCTCTCCAGTGAGGCCTGAATCTTACCCTGGGGAAGGATCCTTCCCCTCCCACCCGCAAGTATGTCTAGTCCAATAACAGCTTCAGTAACTGAGGAAACAACGACAGAGAGGGTCCACGGAACAGGTAGGCTCACAGTCAGACTAGTTAAGGCTCCATCTGTCACCTAACCACCAAAATCTCCCATTTTGACTAGTGGCCACAGTGTCACTTTGGGTCCCCGTGCATAAACGTCAATTCAGAGGCAATGCTTCAGTCATCTCAGAAGGCCTGGGTAGTTTGCTTTCCCCAGTGCACAGTCACTCTGTAAATAGCACAGGTCTTCTGAGTAGGGCCTAGAGGGAGACTTACAGTAGGTACTTGCAGCAGGGCTGCAGAGTTCATCCTTGGGGGGACATCCCCCCACACCCTCACACCCCATGTTCATAAAGGGGCCCTGGGGCTGTGAATTAACTCAGTCCTAAGAGCTAGGGGAGAGGCTGTGACTCTCTGCTGTGGTGATTCAAATCAGGTTTCTGGCTACCAGACCCAGAACTTTTTTCTGTTATACTTGAGTAGGCAGCCCATCAATTTTGTTCCTAGAGATACCATCATTCATTAGCCATTGCCAAGAATCCCTGTGGCCAAAGGCATTCTGATTACCATTACATCTCTGCCGCCCTTCGTGGTAAATGTGCCCACCTTATCTTTGACAATTAAGTGCTCCCAATTATCCTGAGGCACTTCAGGATCCCATCACCCCCGTGATACCAGGAAGCTCATCTCAATGACAACATCCTTAGGGTCACACCTACCTACACAGGAAAGCAAGCACAGAGCTTTTAGGGAGGCAGATGCTCCCCTCACTATTCTATTTCTCAATGTCTTAGTAAAGAAGTGTCTTCTGGGCCTTCTCATGGTTATGGATGGGTGCTTGGTGGTAGATGTGTAAGTCACACATGATAAATCTACTGTGACATTCCTGTCTCCCTACGTCTTTGGATTCTCTCCCCCAAATCATAGCAGGGAAGCTCTGGCATCTCCACCTCATCAAATGTAGGCAACTGTTGAGTCACCTCCTGCTGCGCAAGCTAACCCATGAAATCTAGACTCTCTGGTAAGTGCATCTATATCAATGAATTAACCAAATGGAGTGTTATAGCCTACCCTGTTGGATCTAACACTCTTAGAATCAATTCAACATGTTTCCCAGGTTTCTTCCAATATTTATTAGCAAAATCTTACCATTCTTTTGGTGTGTAAGTGATTTCCTTCTGAGTTAGTTATCTGAGTTATATGTCCCCCTGTAACATGCTAAGATTTGACCCTAGTTATGGATCCAGTGACAACAGGAGTGACTGTGCCAGGTCTGAAGAAAGAGCATCCCTTTCCAAGGCATCCTGCCAGATGAAGTTATCACAGGATTTTCAAGCAAAGGAAGTGCAGTGTCCTCAGGCACAGGAGGGCAGGCTACTTCCACTGCCAAGGGAGCTTTAAAGTGATTTGTCAGTTTCATCCGAATCCAAGCAGGTGTTCCCATTCCAAGTTTCAGGGTCCTGTTCTTTCCCTGCAACTGCTCTAACTTGCATATCAGAAACTTGGCGTGACTATGACAAATTCATGTGCAATCCTGACTAAAACACCAGAACAGTGGTGTTGTATTAACAACCAATAATGGAAAAAGGATGCCCCATTATCACTCCTACAATCATCAACTACACTGGACTTTCCAGCTATACGATAAGCCATGAGATGAAAACAGACATATAAATAATGAAAAGGAAAATATAAAATGGTTATTATTTGCATGCAACACGATTTTCCACCTAGGAAATCCAAATGAATCAACTGAAAAACCATTAGAGGGTTTAAGGAATCCACAGCAATACACAAAATAAATAGCCTTTCCATATACCATACACTTAGAGACAGAACCAAGAAGGTTTCGCAATGTTATCACAGAAAAACCTGGAAACAACCTAAATCTACTGACAGAATGGTTCACTAAATTTCAGTATATTCTGACTATGAGATGTATTCTATCAGCTGTATTGCTACAGAAAACATTAAAAACAAAGTAAATGTAAAAAGAAAACAACAGGCTCTGGAACACTATATATAGTATGATCCAATTTACATAAAAAACAAACACTAGGCTGGGCGCGGTGGCTCACGCCTGTAATCTCAGCACTTTGGGAGGCTGAGGCCGGCAGATCACTTGAGGACAGGAGTTCAAGACCAGCCTGACCAACATGGTGAAACCCCATCTCTACCAAAAACACAAAAATTAGCCAGGTGTGGTGGCAGGTGCATGTAATCCCAGCTACTCGGGAGGCTGAGGCAGGAGAATCAATTGAACCTGGGAGGAGGAGCTTGCAGTGAGCCGAGATCGCGCCATTGAACTCCAGCCTGGGCGGCAGAGCAAGACTCCTCTCAAAAACAAAACAAAACAAAAAAACACCACTGAAAATAGGTATGTTTTGAGGTATAAGTATGTATATGAAAAGAAACACATGTGGAAGAAACTTCCCTTCAGAAAGGGGAGTAATTTAAGAGGGCTTTCACTTTCTTTAATCTACGTATTTCTGTCTGAAATTTTAGCTGGACATGGTGGTGCACACCTGTAGTCCCAGCTACTCAGGAGGCTGAGGTGGGAGGATCACTTGGGCCCAGGAGTTTGAGGCTGCAGTGAGCTATGATGGCACCACTGCACTGAAGCCTGGGAAACAGAGAGAGACCCTGTCCCTAAAAAATAAAAAATAAAAAAATATATACTTATGTATTGCTTGTGTTATTGGGCTGAAGATCTGGGAAACTCCGGCGTCATCCCTTCGTGATCCATTTATCCACCAATTCACTGATAAATATCCAACACCTGCCAGGTATCTCACACTTGAAACAGGTAACATGATACATAATTCTTAAAGTGCAGGGCTACAGAACCCTAATTCTAATAGCCTACCAGATATTTTTTTCAGTAAAGACCTGCAAGAGAGCATCTACAAATTCTCCTCTTTAACCACATATTTGGAATCGTTGACTGAAAACTCATTAGCTTTTTCCAAAGGCAAGCTGTATTATAACTAAGCTGGAAAATTTTCTCTTTATTCATCCAACAGGGATATTTTGAAAGACTCCAGCTGGGGCTGGGCACGGTGGCTCACGCCTGTAATCCCAGCACTTTGGGAGGCCGAGGCAGGTGGATTACCTGAGGTCAGGAGTTCTAGACCAGCCTGGTCAACATGGTGAAACCCCGTCTCTACTAAAAATACAAAAATTAGCCGGGCGTGCACCTGTAATCCCAGCTACTCGGGAGGCTGAGGCAGGCGAATCGCGTGAACCCAGGAGGCAGAGGTTGCAGTGAGCCAAGATCACGCCACTGCACTCCAGCCTGGGCAGTAAAGCAAGACTGCATCTCAAAAAAAAAAAAAAACAAAAAGAAAGAAAGACTCCAGGTAGACTTAGACATAATTCTAACCTTAGATATATTATAGACCCAGCTTGGTTATTAGTATTGAAAATGCTCTTAAAACCACCGCGTCATATATATTTCGCACAAGAAGAAATAAATTGAGTAAACATGTGGAAAAATGTTATGTTCATCTCTGTTAATAAGCAAAAATAAAACATAAAACAACTCATTAAATTAGCAGACTTTGAAAAATATTGAAAATGGCTACTAATATTGAAGAGACCTTGAAATTACTGCCTGCAACACTGCTAATGGCAGCACAGATTTGAGAGTATTAGCAATGTTTATTAAAAGTCACAAAATACCAGTCTCTGAAACAATAATCTCATGACTGAGATTGACTTTTAGTAAATAGTTGCCATGAAGAAAAACAGTTCTTTGGGCAAAGCTTTAATGAGTGCATTATTTATAATAACAAACTTTGGAAACAACCTAAATATAAAAAAAAAAAAGTGTAACAAATAAACTGTGGCACAACCATTCAATGGAACATTAAACACAATTTTCAATTATTTTATAAAGAAACTGTAATAACATAAAAAATGAAAAGCAATGAGTAATTTTAAAAATCTTCACTCAACTGGGAATGTTATTTATATAGTGTAAAAGATAAATGTTATTTATATAGTGTTAAAAAAAAATAATTTTTTTTTTTTTTTGAGACAGAGTCTTGCTCTGTTGCCCAGGCTAGAGTGAGTGGCGTGATCTCGGCTCACTGCAACCTCTCCCTCCCGGGTTCAAGCGATTCTACTGCCTCAGCCTCTCAAGTAGCTGGGATTACAGGTACCCACTACCATGCCTGGCTAATTTTTGTATTTTTAGTAGAGACAGGCTTTCTCCATGTTGGCCAGGCTGGTCTCGAACTCCTGGCCTCAGGTGATCCGCTGGCCTCGGCCTCCCAAAGTGCTGGGATTACAGGCGTGAGCCACTGCACCCGGCCTTTATTTATTTTTCTTTTTTATTTATTGGCCACTATACTATTGGGAAAAATTTTTAAACATAGTCATAATTTAAAAATAATTAATTTTAAAAATTATGTCTTTTTTTGTTTTTGTTTTTGAGACGGGGTCTTGCTCTGTTGCCTAGGCTGGAGTACGGTGGCGCGATCTCAGCTCACTGCAGCCTCTGCCTCCCAGGTTAAAGCGATTCTCCCACCTCAGCCTCCTGAGTAGCTGGGATTACAGGCCCACCACCACGCCCGGCTAATTTTTGTATTTTTTTTAATAGAAACACGGTTTCACCATGTTGGCCAGGCTGGTCCCGAACTCCTGACCTCAGGTGATCCACCCTCCCCGGCCTCCCAAAGTGCTGGGATTACAGGCGCGAGCCACTGTGCTCAGCCCATACATTTTTAAGTCATAATTTGCCTTAATAAATGTTAACTCATAAATTAAGTCATAATTTGAAAATTATGAGTATACAGCAATATAGGAATCAAAAAATTTCTTATATAAGCTCAATGATAAAAGCAGAAAACAAAATTTTACCTGTACTCTCTCAAATTACAGCTATATAAGATATCTATTCAGATGCATAACCCTGAAAGAAAACATGAGCTAAAGTTCATTAGGCTGAAAGAATGATGGTTGGTTTTTCTTCAAAATATTCTTTTTGTTTCCTCAGTATAAGCAGAGTACAAAAAAAAAGTCAAAGCATAGAAAAGCTGTGGGGACCCACCTGCTGCTCCTTTCTAAGGAACATTTCAATCTCCGTATGAATCCGGGCCTCTTCTTCGGTTTTCATCCTTAGTTTCTGTAAGAACAATAATCAGATACCAGTATGTCTTCCCTGCAGGGCTGGGAATCAGAAGTTCTCAAGATTAGAGGAGCAGCTTGGTTGGTAGCTCAGGTTCCCTTTATCAGCTGGGATCCCGGGCATTCAGTTCTGTGCAATTCCTGTTCACGAACACTGCAGAGCCACGTGGCGCGGCACTGTCTGGACTGTGTGTGTCCCTAAGGAAAGGAGCACAATCCTGTGAGCTGAATAGAGGTGCCCACCGAAGGAGAGAAACGGTGCTCCAAGGGCACAAGGCTGTGGGGCCTAAAAACGGGAAATTCCGGAGTGCCAGGAAGAGTGTTGTCGTGGCCTTAAGCCACGTCAGTCTCAGAGCAAGGAGTCCTCCCACACACAAATTCCACAGTCTAAGGACGTTTGTTCCTTCTTCCCTCTTCCCATCTGCCTCCTGCTCTTTCTTGTTTTCTTTTTTTTTTTTTTTTTTTTTTTTTTTGTGAGAAGGGAGTCTCCCTAGTTGAAGTTTGAAGTTGCCCAGGCTGGCTTCAAACTCAAGGATCCTCCTGCCTCACTGCCTCACCTCCCATTAGCTGGGACTAGTGCCTGGCTTTGCGTACGTGTGTGTGTGCGTGTGTGTGTGTGCGTGTGTGTAATTTAGCGTTCCCCTCAAAGAAGATCTACCACTTCTTTCTTCCTCCTGATAT
The DNA here is from genome assembly GCF_028885625.2 of Pongo pygmaeus. Taxonomy (NCBI): domain Eukaryota; kingdom Metazoa; phylum Chordata; class Mammalia; order Primates; family Hominidae; genus Pongo; species Pongo pygmaeus. The sequence goes on from NC_085930.1 coordinate 208,840,959, forward strand.
TTTTCACCGTGACTTCTCATCTCTATAAATTCAGGTTTGAACGAAGTTCAGCTCTCTAGATGCTGTATTTCTCACTGGGGGAGTGAAAGGTACTGGTTAGATGAAATAAACAGCAGCAAAATCCTGCCATAACTAAGCATCTTGTTTTGCCCTCTCCCTATAATTAGTCAGAAAAATGGTGATTGGTTTGCTAAAATAAGAAGAAGTGACCAAGGAGAGAAAGTGCAGCCAATTTTCAAAGTCATTATGAGGCGGGAGATGGAGGCTACAGCCCATTGGAATCTCTGCTTGCCAACACACATATCCTCATTTAGGCTTTTATTTTCAACCTCAAGTGGAGGGGCTGTTGCCGATAGAGATGGAGGGAAATCTTTGTCTCCCTCCTTTGTTAGCTGAGACGGGATCAGGAGTGACAGCTCAATTGCCATCTCCTGGGTTCTTGGCTAATGTCCCAGGGATTACCTCAATCTCTTCCAGCAAGAGTTCCTCTGTTCTGTTACACTTTTTCTGGGTCTGGGCAATCTGCAGCTCGGTATTGGTTTTCATGTAGCGATTCTCCAAGTTGGATTTTGCCTTCATCTCTTGCAGTTGGTCCTTGAGGTTAGCAATATACTCATTCTGACTCTGCAGTGGAAAGACCAGGTTTCTAAATTGAAAATACACTCTACCTCCATTCAGTTCAGTCAGCGGCTTACGGTTCCCTTTTATGCGTATAAATCAATAAGGAACTGAAACTATTTTTCCGCTGTCACACAATGGGAAATTTAGCCAACAATCATGAAGAGTATAGATGAAAGTGAGTAACACAGCATTTCTAAGAATCAGGGCGAATCAGGGCTGTGAGATTAGTTCCCAGGCACATTATTGCTGTACTCCCTATTTCCCACACATGTTTCTCATTTTGGTAGGAAGAACACTGGTCAAAATGATCAAAAGAACTGACTTCCCACCCAGGCCTCCAGCTGTGTGAACTTGGCCAAGTCAAATCTCCAAATTTTTACTTTCTATAAAACAAACAAACAAACAAACAAACACACAAACATACAAACACCCAACCTGCCTGAAGTCTCTCAGAGAGTGATTATTAGGTTTCATTGAGAACGTGTGAAAAGGCTTTCTTTTTGCAGGTCACCAAGTGCTTGGCAATGGTGAGGACTCAATATATTGTCATTACGAAAAATATTTATTCAGCACCAGGCACTGAGCTAGGCTCTAGGAAAATTGTGGAGATCTAAACAGACATATTCCCTGCCCTCATAGAGCTTACAGTCTAATAGAAGAGAGGTGGTTAAAAAGAGACAAACACATGTGTAAACTTTCAAAAACTGTGCAAAATGACAGAAAAGGAAAGCTCGACAGGCTGTGGGAGGAAATAACAAGGAAGGTGTACATTAGACTCTGGAAGGTCTGAGAGAGACTCTCTTGGGAAAGCGATGGTTCATTCGATGTACATTAGACTCTGGAAGGTCTGAGAGGGACTCTCTCGGGAAAGCGATGGTTCATTCAACCTACATTAGACTCTGGAAGGTCTGAGAGGGACTCTTTCGAGAAAGCCATGGTTCATTTGATGTACATTGGACTCTGGAAGGTCTGAGAGGGACTCTCTCGGGAAAGCGATGGCTCATTCGATGTACATTAGACTGGAAGGTCTGAGAGGGACTCTCTCGGGAAAGCAATGGCTCATTCAATACCTGAAGGATAGGTAAGCCCACCACATGAAAAATAGGCTTGGCCGGGCACGGGGGCTCACGCCTGTAATCCCAGCACTTTGGGAGGCCGAGGCATGGGGACCACCTGAGGTCAGCAGTTTGAGACCAGCCTGGCCAACATGGTGAAACCCCGTCTCTACTAAAAATACGAAAAATAGCTGGGCATGGTGGCAGGCACCTGTAATCCCAGCTACTCAGGAGGCTGAGGCAGAAGAATCACTTGAACCCAGGAGGTGGAGGTTGAAGTGAGCTGAGATCGTGCCACTGCAGTCCAGCCTGGGCAATAGAGCGAGACTCTGTCTCAAAAAAAAAAAAAAGAAAAAGAAAAGAAAAATAGGGTTAAGGGAACTCTAAAAAAAATAAGAAAAAGTATATGCCCAAATCCTGAAGCAATCAAGACCTGGATACATTCCAGGAACTGAAAGAAAACTCCGGAGGCTCTAGCCTAGTGAGGGTTGAGGGGAGGACAGGATGAGGTTGGAGGTTGGTAAGGGCACCACACAGGACCCTGGAGGCCCGACTGAGAAATTTAGATTTTATTCCAACTGTCATGGGAATCCTTGGAAAGCTTTTAGTCAGGGAAGTAACATTTGTTTGAAAAGAACTGTTTGGGAAGAATCAGTGTGTGACTAAGTCCACAGGGAAATGACCTGACAGCACAGCAAACAAGCACACGACTAGCATCAAAAGTGCTTCAACCCGAGACCCGCTCCTCCAGATACCAACCGCCTTTCTTCTCTTTTTAAATTTTTTTTGAGACGGAGGCTCACTCTTGTTGCCCAGGCTGGAGTGCAGTGGCGTGATCTTGGCTCACTGCAAGCTCCACCTTCCGGGTTCAAGAGAGTCTCCTGCCTCAGCCTCCTGAGTAGCTGAGATTACAGGCATGCACCACCTCACCCAGCTAATTTTGTATTTTTAGTAGAGATGGGGTTTCTCTACATTGGTCAGGATGGTCTTGATCTCCCGACCTCAGATGATCCACCTGCCTTGGCCTCCCAAAGTGCTGGGATCACAGACACAAGCCACTGTGCCCCTTTTTTGTTTTTTGTTTTTTTTGAGATGGTCTTGTTCTGCCACTCAGGCTGAAGTGCAGTGGCATGATCACGGCTCACTGTAACTTTGACCTCCCAGGCTCAAGAAATCCTCCTGCCTCAGCCTACAGAGTAGTTGGGACTACAGGTGAATGACATCACACTCAGCTTATTATTATTATTATTGTAGAAACAGAGTCTCACTATGTTGCCCAGGCTGGCCTCGAAACCCTGGGCTCAAATGATCCTCCCACCTCAGCCTCCCAACGTGCTAGGATTACAGGCAGGAGCCACTGCTGCAGCCAGCCTCTTTTCTCTCTTGAGATAGGGTCCACTGCGTCCCCAGGCTGTAGTGCAGTGTCACCAGCAGAGCTCACTGTAGTCTTAAACTCCTAGACTCAAGGAATCCCCTCTCTTCAGCCTCCCAAGTACCTAGGGAATTAATTCTAAGTAACTATTGGAAGAAAAAACAAAGTGGTAATTGGACAAATCCTCTGTTAAGGAAAGCAAGCATAGGCAGCAGCGTCCAATCTTTTGGCTTCCCTGGGCTGCACTGGAAGAAGAAGAACTGTGTTGGGACACACACAAAATACACCAGTGATGAGCTAAAAAAACAAAAAACTCTCATGATGTTTTAAGAAAGTTTACGAATTTGTGTTGGGCCCCAGTCAAAGCCATCCTGGGCCCCATGTGGCCTGCGGGCTGCAGGTTGGACAAGTTTAACTTAAAGTATCCTTAGGCCCCAACCCGGTGGGGTGCTCATGCCTAGAATTCCATTGCTTTGGGAAACCAAGGCAGGAGGATCGCTTGAACCCAGGAGCTCAAGACCAGCCTGGGCAGCACAGTGAAAACCTGTCTCTACAAAAAAATTTAAAAATTAGCTGGGCCTGGTGGCATGCGCCTGTAGTCCCAGCTACTAGGGAGACTGAAGTGGTAGACTCCCTTGAGCCCCAGAGGCCAAGGCTGCAGTGAACTATGCTCACGCCATTGCACTTTAGCCTGGGCAACAGAGCGAGACCCTGTCTCAAAAAGGTCCCTAAGATGAATCAGAATGGAATTCTTCAAGTTATTTTGTCTACTAGCTTCTTGATATAACTCTACAGAATCATTCTAATTGTATGACAGTTATTCCAACTAGATCAGAATCATTCCGAAGAGACTGAGCATCTCTGGCACAGAATATGCTATAGGCCCTTTGAAAATATGTCTTCGTATTTCATATTCTCTTACAAGTTGTAGGATTGCAGGCAAATTACTGAACCTCACTAAGCCCATTTTCTCATCTGTAAAATCCTGCCCAGGCTGGAGTGCCTGGCACAACTTATATGCTCAATAAATGTTGATGAAATGAATTTTAAGAGATGTCTGCTTTTGGCTCACTGTTTTTCTTCCATTCTTTCTATACGCACTTCCCTTCTCCCCTGTCTTCCCCGTTTCTCCTCTTTTTTTCTTTTCTTTTTTTTTTTGAGACAGAGTCTCGCTGTGTTGCCCAGGCTGGAGTGCAGTGGTGCGATCTTGGCTCACTGCAACCTCTGCCTCCTGGGTTCAAGTGATTCTCCTGCCTCAGCCTCCCAAATAGCTGGGATTACAGGAATGTGCCACCACGCCTGGCTAATTTTTTTATTTTTTTTTAGTAGAGATGGGGTTTCACCATGTTGGCCAGGCTGGTCTCCAACTCCTGACCTCAGGTGATCTGCCCGCCTCAGCCTCCCAAAGTGCTGGGATTACAGGCGTGAGCCACCGCGCCCGGCTCATTTCGCCTCCTTCTTCCTCTTCCCTCCCTTCTATTTCCAAATTGTATGGCAGTCAATGAATCTTTTTTTTTTTTGAGACAGGGTCTGTTGCCCAGGCTGGGGTGCAATGGCGCGATCTTGGCTCACTGCAACCTCCGCCTCCCACCTCAACCTCCCGAGTAGCTGGGCCCACAGTTACATGTTACCATGCCACCACACCCAGCTAATTTTTTGTATTGTTTTTTTGGTAGAGATGGGGTTTTGCCATGTTGCCCAGGAGTTTGGTCTCAAACTCCTGGTCTCAAACAATCCACCTGCCTCGGCCTCCCAGTGTGCTGGGATTACAGGCATGAGCCACTGTGCCCGGTATAGGTTTGAATCTTCAGGAAGACTAGAGTTAAAGCGAAAATGTGATGGTTTTACTTCTTCATCAACTGGAATCCTTTTACCTATATAATCCCTTAGATTTCCTTCAAGGTCCACCTTATATATCACTCAAGTAAATAAAGCCTTTTGCAGAAAACCTCAGCCCACATTGATAACTATAGTTTTGTTTCTCACAGAATCTAAATAGTGTTAGACAGGTATTTATTGAATAGTGTCCGTACATACAAAAATATACTTTTGAAAACTCAAGAGCATGTTCTGGTAATTTTTCTTTCTCAAATGGAATATTAAGACTTCAGAGTAACAGTACAAAGATCAGAAATGCAGAGTTAAAAGTCTAGCTTCTGCCCATGGTAAACAGAAGGTACTGCATCATGTAAGTGTTTTTTGTTGTTGTTGTTGTTTTAGACCGAGTTTTGCTCTTGTCGTCCAGGCTGGAGTGCAATGGTGCGATCTTGGCTCATTGCAACTTCGGCCTCCCAGGTTCAAGTGATTCTCCTGCCTCAGCCTCCCGAGTAGCTGGGATTACAGGCACCCACCACCACACTGGGCTAATTTTGTATTTTTAGTAGAGACGGGGTTTCTCCATGTTGGTCAGGCTGGTCTTGAACTCCTGACCTCAGGTGATCCACCCGCCTCGGCCTCCCAAAGTGCTGGGATTATAGACATGAGCCACCACGCCCGGCCAGTGTAAGTGTTTATAAGGACGTACAACATTGGCTGTGCCAAGCCAAAGGCCTCTGGTTTTAATGCCATTGCCATGGGCCTCTGAGTACTCTGAGTTCCTTCCTGGATTGGTATTTTGCACAAACATTTTTATGGCTGTCCACAGTGACAGTGTGGAAACACAGAGGAAGATATAAAATCCTGACAGGCTATGATGGCAAAACCAAGATCGAGGCATACTAACAAGCGGGTGGAAGTGCCATTCCGTGTCCTCTTCTCCCCAGTGTGCGAGAACAGCCAGCCTAGAAGCAGGGGGGTACAGGCTCCTCTTCAGAGTTTCACTAAGAAAAGATTTGCCTTCACTACAACCTCGAATCCGAGTTGTCCATGGTGTCGGGAACCTTCCTCATGGTCAGGTCCATGGACTGATGCATCACAGTTCTGGGTTTTCATGGCAGACCAAACATTACTTCCAAATCCCAAAACTGCCTTCAGATCTGGACCTCTGGATTGTTATTTGAATTCAGAGAAGCGTGATTTACTAATAAAAAGAGGCAGTCTACCAACTCGAGTTAATAAGGCTCTGATGGCTGCCATAATAACATGAGCCAAGGCTTTAATGTAGTGTCTGCTTTCATAACTGTACACAAAGTACAGAACGGAGTACTGGTTCCTGGAAGTTTGGAAGCTACTATCTGGGAAGTTGGCACTTGCCTTAGACCTCAGGTTGCTCCTCTGGTTGGGTAGCAAAAGGAAAATGGGGATGTTGTCTATTAAAGAGACAAAAGCCACAGGAAAAAAATAGTTCTCTATTAAATTAACATTTACGGCCAGGCACGGTGGCTGACGCCTGTAATCCCAGCACTTTGGGAGGCTGAGGTGGGTGGATCACTTGAGGTCAGGAGTTCGAGACAAGCTTGGCTAACATGGTGAAACCCCATCTCTACTAAAAAAAAAAAAAAATACAAAAATTAGCCAGGTATGGTGGCGTGCACCTGTAATCCCAGCTACTTGGGAGGGTGAGGGAGGAGAATCACTTGAACCCAGGAGGCAGAGGTTGTAGTGAGCTGAGATCATGGCACTGCACTCCAGCCTGGAAGACAGAGTGAGATCACATCTCAAAAATAAAATAAAATAAAATAAAATAAAATATAAAATAAAATAAAAATAAAATAAAATAAAATAAAATATAAAATAAAATAAAATAAAATAAAATAAAATATAAAATAAAATAATAAAATAAAACATTTATATTTGTCTGTCTATGACTTAGAATACCAGCTGATACTATACGAGTCCGTAGATTCAGAATAAACTCTGAGCTCCAATAATCCTAGTTACTTGGGAAGCTGAGGTAGGAGGACTAGTTACTTGGGAAGCTTGAGGCCAGGAGTTCAAGACCAGCCTGGGCAACAAAGAGATACACCCCACCCCCATCTCAATTTAAAAAAAAAAAAAAAAGGCCAGTCGTGATGGCTCACGCCTGTAATCCCAGCAGTTTGGGAGACTGAGGCAGGTGGATCACCTGAGGCCAGGAGTTTGCAACCAGCCTGGGCAACATGGCAAAACCCCGTCTCTACTAAAAACACAAACATTACCTGGGCCTGGTGGCACGTGTTTTACTATTGTTCTTGTTGCTGCTGTTAGATTCAATGCTAGGCATTGATAGTTTTGATACTATTGTAAATAATATATATATATTTTCAGTTTTCTATTCTAAGTCTGTTGCTGATATATAAAAGATAGATTTTTATATATGAATCTTGGTTCTTTTTTTCCCAGTAGTTTCATGAAAATGCTGATCCATTGTTATCTTGCTTTGGATGTTGATGTTCAGAAGTCTGAAACTTTTTTTCCTTTGTGACTCTTTCTTTTTGCCGAGTACCTAAGGCAATTAATCCTACACATCTAAGCTACCACCAACACTTTCATATACAAAAACCTGCCATTCTTGTTGGCATCATTTTCTGACCCACAGTTCCCTTATGTGCATATACTTCCTATCTTCTTGTTTTCCAACCTTGACCTGACTACTGGTTTTCAGTAACTCTGGGGATGTAACCTGATTTCATCTTGGTTGACATGACCATTGGTTTTCAGTAACTCTGGGGATGTAACCTGATTTCATCTTGGTTGACCTGACTACTGGTTTTCAGTAACTCTGGGGATGTAACCTGATTTCATCTTGGTTGACCTGACCATCGGTTTTCAGTAACTCTGGGGATGTAACCTGATTTCATCTTGGTTGACCTGACTACTGGTTTTCAGTAACTCTGGGGATGTAACCTGATTTCATCTTGGTTGACATGACCATTGGTTTTCAGTAACTCTGGGGATGTAACCTGATTTCATCTTGGTTGACCTGACTACTGATTTTCAGTAACTCTGGGGATGTAACCTGATTTCATCTTAGTTGACCTGACTACTGGTTTTCAGTAACTCTGGGGATGTAACCTGATTTCATCTTGGTTGACCTGACTACTGGTTTTCAGTAACTCTGGGGATGTAACCTGATTTCATCTTGGTTGACCTGACTACTGGTTTTCAGTAACTCTGGGGATGTAACCTGATTTCATCTTGGTTGACCTGACCATTGGTTTTCAGTAACTCTGGGGATGTAACCTGATTTCATCTTGGTTGACATGACCATTGGTTTTCAGTAACTCTGGGGATGTAACCTGATTTCATCTTGGTTGACCTGACCATCGGTTTTCAGTAACTCTGGGGATGTAACCTGATTTCATCTTGGTTGACCTGACTACTGGTTTTCAGTAACTCTGGGGATGTAACCTGATTTCATCTTGGTTGACATGACCATTGGTTTTCAGTAACTCTGGGGATGTAACCTGATTTCATCTTGGTTGACCTGACTACTGATTTTCAGTAACTCTGGGGATGTAACCTGATTTCATCTTAGTTGACCTGACTACTGGTTTTCAGTAACTCTGGGGATGTAACCTGATTTCATCTTGGTTGACCTGACTACTGGTTTTCAGTAACTCTGGGGATGTAACCTGATTTCATCTTGGTTGACCTGACCATTGGTTTTCAGTAACTCTGGGGATGTAACCTGATTTCATCTTGGTTGACATGACCATTGGTTTTCAGTAACTCTGGGGATGTAACCTGATTTCATCTTGGTTGACATGACCATTGGTTTTCAGTAACTCTGGGGATGTAACCTGATTTCATCTTGGTTGACATGACCATTGGTTTTCAGTAACTCTGGGGATTTCACCTGATTTCATCTTGGTGGTTCTTTTTTGTTCCAAGGCTTGCCTTGGATCTTCTAGTCTTGGTTTCTTTCTTTCTTTGTTTTTTTTTAAGACCCACTACGAAGCAGAATCTTGGTTTCTTAACCTATTTTTTTGCTGATGATCACAATAGCTGAGTGATATTCTGCCTTAGTTTTACTTTGGCTGAATGTAATGGCTGAGAATATAATTCAAGAGGATAAGTCTCAGGAGCAAGTGTTGTTGCTGTCAGGAAAACCCTACCATCAACAGGTGTGGTCCTTACGGTAGGATGGGAGTTAACTGGCAAAGTGCTAAATCTGAGGTTTCTTTTGGCATTGCTTTGGAGGGCTTAAAGGAGACTAATATAAATATCTTCTGGCCGGGCGCAGTGGCTCACACCTGTAATTTCAGCACTTTGGGAGGCTGAGGCGGGTGGATCAGCTGAGGTCAGAAGTTCAAGACCAGCCTGGCCAATATGGTGAAACCCTATCTCTACTAAAAACACGTAAATTAGCCGGGTGTGGTGGCCCACACCTGTAATCCCAGCTACTTGGGAGGCTGAAGCAGGAGAATCGCTTGAACTCGAGAGTCGGAGGTCGCAGTGAGCCAAGATCGAGCTGCTGCACTCCAGCCTGGGCGACAGAGGTAGACTCTGTCTCAAAAATAAAAATACATAAATAAATAAATATCTTCTATTTTAAAACATACTTAAAAGATATTTATCTTCTATAAGATAATGTCAAAAGATTCATGACTTTTAAAATAGAAGATATTTATATTAGTCTTTTTAAATTATGAGAGTTTTTCAGGGAAAAGAGTTAGGAAACCTCTGAAAACGTCTATTCATTACAGAGAAAACTTAAACACAAACTAGTTTTCATGAAGTTTCCCAGAGAAGAAAAGTAGTTTTTAAAAAATATAAGCTAAATGCAGAGGATTAAGAGGGATAATGACATCAAGACCTAGAGCTACCTCAGGTGCTTTATAATTGGCAAATACAAAATAAGAGACGGCGTTAGGCAATTTGCTTGGAAGACTTAAAGATAATATCTTAAAAGAAAGTCTAGTGACTTTGTTTTTGAGACGGTCTCATTCTGTCGCCCAGGCTGCGGTGCAGTGGGGAGACCATAGCTCACTGCAGCCTCAACCTCCTAGGCTCACGCAGTCTTCCTACCTTAGCCTCCCAAGCAGTTAGCACTACAGATGTGTACTACCACATCCAGATAATTTTTTTACTTTCCAGTTATTTTTATAATTCATTTATTTATAGAGACAGAGTCTTGCTATGTTGCCCAAGCTGGTCTCAAACTCCAGGCCTCAAGTGACCCTTCCACTTCCTAGCGGCCTTTTAAAAACAATTCTTCCACATAAACTACAATATTCTCAGGCCCAGTGCAGTGGCTCACACCTCTCATCCTAGCATTATGGGGGGGCCAAGGCAGACAGATCACTTGAGCTCAGGAGTTCGAGATCAGCCTGGACAACATAGTGAAACCCTGTCTCTACCAAAAATTTAAGAAATTATCTGGGTGTGGTGGCAGGTGGCTGTAGTTCCAGCTACCTGGGGGCTGAGGCAGGAGAATCATTTGAGCCTGGGAGGCAGAGGCTGCAGTGAGCTGAGATCAGTCCACTGCACTCCAGCCTAGGTGACAAAGTGAGACCGTGTCTCAAAAACAAAACAAAACAAAAAACAGTGAAATAAATAAATAAAAATATTCTCTCAGCTGGGCATGGCAGCTCATGCCTGTAATCCTAGTGCTTTGAGAGGCCGAGGAGGGAGAAACTCTTGAGGACAGGAGATGGAGACCAGCCTGGGCAACAAAGCAAGACCCCACCTCTACAAACAATCAAACCGCAGCCTGGCGTGGTGGCACATGCCTGTGGTCCCAGCTACTCAGGAGGCGGAGACCAGCCTGGGCAACAAAGCAAGACCCCACCTCTACGAACAATCAAACCGCAGCCTGGCGTGGTGGCACGTGTCTGTGGTCCCAGCTACTCAGGAGGCTGAGGTGGGAGAATCGCTTGAGCGCAGGATTGCAATGAACTATAATTGCGGCATTGCACTCCAGCCTGAGTGACGGAGTGAGATCCTGTGTCTAAAATAAATAAATAGGCTGGGCACGGTGGCTCACGCCTGTAATCTCAACATTTTGGGAGGACGAGGTGGGCAGATCACCCGAGGTCAGGAGTTTGAGACCAGCCTGGTCAACATGGTGAAACCCCGTCTCTACTAAAAATATTTTAAAAATTAGCTAGCCGTGGCGGGAGAATCGCTTAAGCCCAGGAGGCAGAGGTTGCAGTGAGCCGAAATCGTGCCACTGCACTCCAGCCTGGGTGATGGAGTGGACAGGGTGAGACTCCATCTCACTCCACCAAAATATAAAAATAAAAATAAAATATATAAATAAAATAGTTTTCCAACGTCTATATAGGGAATAACGAAAATTCCCTTCTGTGAAGCATAAACTTGTCGAAACAGCTGGTCAGTGAAAAGCTGATAACAGGCCATCCTCTGTAACTTTCTCTTTTCTTTTTTTGAGACGGAGTCTCGCTCTGTCACCAGGCTGGAGTGCAGTGGCACTGTCTTGGCTCACGGCAACCTCCGCCTCCCGGGTTCAAGTGATTCTCCTGCCTCCTGAATAGCTGGGATTACAGGCACGTACCACCACACCTGGCTAATTTTTGTATTTTGAGTAGAGACGGGGTTTCAGCATGTTGGCCAGGATGGTCTCGATCTCTTAACCTCGTGATCCGCCCGTCTTGGCTTCCCAAAGTGCTGGGATTATAGGTGTGAGCCACCGTGCCCGGCCATCCTCTGTAACTTTCTAAACTGCTCCTAGAAAAGTTGTCAGTCATCCTAATACAGCTGGTTTCTAACTGCTTAGGTTGTAGCCCCAACTTTGTTTTGCAAGTCAATTCCTTAAAACTTGGGATGCATTTTCTTATGAAAGTAAACTAGATATGAGGTTAGGTCCTAATGACCACAAAAGCTCGCAAATCCACTTTGTTCTCAAAATACAATACAAATAACATGATGAAGCCCAACCAATATGTATGAGAAGGTTCATAATGTGCTGAATGTCTTATTTAGGAATATACTTTTCCATCTGAGATGTGAGAATATAAGAGACTGCCTGAGACAAGGCCCCCTGTGGGGAGGGTGGGGGTGTGTGTGGGGTGGGATATGAGGATGGGACGAGGTCCCTGTGGGGGAGGGTGGGGGGTGTATGTGGGGTGGGATATGAGGATGGGACGAGGTCCCTGTGGGGAGGGTGGGGGTGTGTATGGGGTGGGATATGAGGATGGGACGAGGTCCCTGTGGGGAGGGTGGGGGTGTGTGTGGGGTGGGATATGAGGATGGGACGAGGTCATCTGTGGGGAGGTGGGGGGTGTATGTGGTGGGATACGAAGATGGGAACTAAGAGCTCCAGGGGGTTGGGGTCTCGCAGGGCTCTATATTCCAGACACACCTGTACGACCCAGGCCAGCTCTCTAGTTGCTATCTTTATATTTTCTGGTTTTTTTTTTTTTTTTTTTTTTTTTTTTTTTTCCTGAGATGGAATCTTGCTCTGTCACCCAGGCTGGAGTTCAATGGTGCAATCTCGGCTCACTGTAACCTCCTAGGGTTCAAGTGATTCTCCTACCTCAGTCTTCCAAGTAGCTGAGATTACGGGCACCTGCCACCACACCCGGCTAATTTTTGTATTTTTAGTAGAGATGGGGTTTCACCATGTTGGCCAGGCTGGTCTCAAATTCCTGACTTCAGGAGATTCACCTGCCTTAGCCTCCTAAAGTGCTAGCACTACAGGCGTGAGCCACCATGCCCGGCTGTTTTCAATAGTAAAGGAACGCCAGAGGAAACAATGATCTTTTACGCGTAACTCTTCTCTGCTTGAGAAAGATGGCTTCCATGTATTTAATAGCTGTGTTAGCTCAGTCACTTTTGGTATTAAGCAGGTAATTCTTACCTGGACTTCAAATTGCCATTCCTTTTTGACATTAATTAGCTGTTTTTGAAGTGATATTATCTGTTTTCTTCCTTTTTCCTCCCTAGAAGATATAACAATGATTTGTGTTTAGAGCAGTGCTTCTCAAACCTTACATGCACAAGGACCACCCTGCACATAAGAAAACCAGATTCCTGGCCTCTTCCCCCAGAGAATCTGACTCAGCAGGTCTGGGAGGGGCCTGAAGTGTGCATCTCTATTGAGTTCCCAAGCGATGCTAACAGGGCTGGTCCACGTCACATTTTCAATAACACATTTTAAAAGACAGATTTGTTTTAATAGATTGGAGGAAGAGTCTCTGGCTCGTCAGTGTTGAATCTAAAAATAGCTGCTGCTGAGAAAAAGTCAAGAAGAGAAGGACAGCAAGGGGAGAAAGAAGAATCTTTTCTACTTTGGGCACTTTAATTACATATTCTTACCCTCACAATAGCCTGATTTCTATTTTACCGATGAGAAGATGCGGTGTAGACAGCTAAGGTAAGTTGATGTGCTGGATGTGAGAATGTGCCTCACCGATCTCCAACTACAGGGGGGCGTAAGTCGACAAGGGTCCCGGCTTCTAGGCTCTGAAATCCTTCTCTGTGTGTTCTGAGGCCACACTGGCCACACTGCCCACAGGCTGCTCCCATCCCATTATTAAGTGTGGCAGGAATCGCATGGGATGGGCCTTTCCTGGGGAGCCAGGGTGTCTCTGATGGTTGAGTTTGGCTCAAGGACTCCTGATGACCTTGCCGAACACAGCCGTGTCTTCCAGCCTCTCCTTCACTGGGGGTCGGCCTTGCACTGGTTCTGAAGGTTCCCTCCCCATTTTCTCTCACGCAGATCTTTCCCTGATAAAATCTTTGCACGAATAATTCCATCTCAGCATCCATTTCTCAGAAGACCTGCACTAACACACTTGCCATGGCCACAGAAGCAGGGAACGGCAGAAAGGGGTTCAAACTCAGGACTGTCTGACACCAGAGCCTGTGAACTTAACTACTTTATATGACTGTTTCTCAATCTGCTCTGAGAAACAGCCTTCTGCTTCTCTCCAGCAATTCCATTATTTAGGTTTAAAACAAACAAAAAATAGCAAAACAATACCAGAATAAACAAAACAGAACAACAAAAAAAGACTTCTCACTAAACTGCAGCTACGTAAAGATTTTTACTCAAGAATTTTTATTTTTATGTATTTATTTTTCTTTTTTTGAGACAGAATCTCACTCTGTTCTCCAGGCTGGAGTGCAGTGGCATAATCTCGACTCATTGCAACCTCCGCCTCCCGGGTTCAAGCAATTCTTCTGCCTCGGCCTCCTGAGGAGCTGGGATTACAGGGACCTGCCACCACACTGGCTAATTTTTGTATTTTTAGTAGAGATGGGTTTTTACCATGTTGGCCAGGCTGGTCTCGAATTCCTGACGTCAGGTGATCCACCCGCCTTGGCCTCCCAAAGTGCTGGGATTACAGGTGTGAGCCACTGCTCCCGGCCAGGAATTTTTAGAAAGCACATAGTTAACTAGAATCTTGAGATTGTCATTGCCAAAACAAACTATAGATTATGTACTTCCCACTCATAGATCACAAAAAATAGATTAAAAAGCTACAGAATGAGTACTTTCCCTCTACTATTAATTCAATATCCCAAGGAAAGATTTATTGAAACAAACAAATATCATTTACATGAGATTATAAAAGTGCCCATTTTACACATATACACCATGGAATACTATGCAGCCATAAAAAAGGATGAGTTCGTGTCCTTTGCAGGGACATGGATGAAGCTGGAAACCATCATTCTCAGCAAACTATCACAAGGACAGAAAACCAAACACCGCATGTTCTCATTCATAGGTGGGAATTGAACAATGAGAACATATGGACACAGAGAGGGGAACATCACACGCTGGGGCCTGTTGTGGGGTGGGGGACTGGGGGAGGGAGAGCATTAGGAGAAATACCTAATGTTGATGACGGGCTGATGGGTGCAGAAAACCACCATGGCACGTGTATACCTATGTATCAAACCTACACGTTTTGTACATGTGTCCTACAACTTAAAGTATTAAATGCAAATAAAGTATGAAGAGAAATAAAAATCACCCATAATCCCACTATCTGGAGTTAACTATCATTGAAATTTTATTATATTTCCTTCCAGTCAATACACACTATAATTTTTTTCTTACAAAACTAAGTTATATTATGGGTATAATTTTTATCCTAACTTTTTCACTTGACATAACTATGTGCTCTTTCTCATTTTATTTAGCAGGTGAACACATGCATTTATTTCTGTTCCCTCTTTTTTTGTTTGTTTTTTTGAGGCAGAGTCTTGTTGTGTCGCCCAGCCTAGAGTGCAGTGGCGCGATCTCGGCTCCACCTCTCGGGTTCAAGCGATTCTCCTGCCTCAGCTTCCTGAGTAGCTGGGACTACAGGTGCGCACCACCATGCCTGGCTAATTTTTGCATTTTTAGTAGAGGCGGGGTGTCACCATGTTGGCCAGGCTGGTCTCGAACTCCTGACCTCAAATGATCCACCCACCTCGTCTTCCCAAAGTGCGGGGATTACAGGCGTGAGCCACCGCGCCCAGCCCTCTGTTCACTCTTGAAACAATACTAAAATAACAGACAAGAAATAATGAAAGGTGTAAACCTATAAACACAAAGAGATTGGGAGAAGAAACGATGCAGCTGACAGACATCAGCAAAATTAAAGAAGATATAAAGCAGACAAGAGAAAAATGAGATCTAAATGTGTACAGAATGAGAAGCCAAGAAGAAGAAAGCGGAATAAAGCTACAGGCCCCCCAGAAAAGCTCAGCACATGAAGGCACTACACATCTTCGAAGGCACAGCTGTGCCACAGGGCTAATCCAGGTGGAGCGATCGAAAGTCTGGCAAAGGAGCCGGATGACCTGATTCCCTTCCCCAGCCCTGTGGCCAGGCAGCTGCCTTTCCGCCTCTCGGGAGATCGTGGGTGTTTGGCTAGTTTTGGCCAGGTTGCCTGGAATGGTTGAACCAAGGATTTGGACTTGGAGACGGACACCAGACACAGCTGGAGGTGGAGATGAAGGACCATGCTAAAAACAGGGGGACCGAAAAACATACTGCTTACTGGATGGTGAGTGTCCCCAGCCTTTCCCGGGCTAGCTCTCAACACATGTGTAGTCAGAGAGTAACCACAGACAATAACCGTTACTTCTTCACTGCCCCTCACCCCTCCCAGCAAAGATTGGTAGATTCTTCGAGAATGCTGACTACACCAAGGGAAAAGATGTGCTTTTCTCTTCTGCCCAGCCATGCTACAGCGCAGTGTCGTCCACACGCACAGAGCAGAGCATCCATCAGCTTCTTGGCACTTCACTCTTAAATACAAACGAGCCTTAAATACAGGCTCATGCCTGTAATCCCAGCACTCTGGGAGGCCGAGGCGGGTGGATGCACTCTAGCATGGGCAACAAGAGTGAAACTCTGTCTCAAAAACAAAACAAAACAAAACAGAAACTAAACGGCCAAAGATGACCAAACACAATTCCCCTAATATTAAAAACAGAGACTAGAGCCAGGTGCGGTGGCTCACACCTATAAGCCCAACACTTTGGGAGGCCAAGGTGAAAGGATCACTTGAGACCAGGAGTTGGAGACCAGCCCGGGCAACATAGTGAGACTTAGTCTCCTAAAAAAAAAAAAAAAAATTAGCTAGGCATAGTGGCAAATGTCTTCCAGCTACTCAGGAGGCTGAGGCAGAAGGATAGCGTGAGCTCAGGAGTTCGAGACTGCAGTGGGCTACGATCGTGCCACTGCACTCCAGCCTGGGTGACAGAGTAACATTTGCCTTTAAAAAATTTAGATGTAAATTAAAAAACAAAACAAAACAAAAAAACAGAAGGCTGGGCGTGGTGGCTCATGCCTGTAATCCCAGCACTTTGGGAGGCCGAGGCGGGTGGATGCACTCTAGCATGGGCAACAAGAGTGAAATTCTGTCTCAAAAACAAAACAAGGGAGAATCGCTTGAACCTGGGAGGCAGAGGTTGCAGTGAGCCAAGATCATGCCACTGCGCTCCAGCCGAAAAGAGTTGGACTCTTTTTGTTGACAGTGTAAGGCTCTGTTGTTTTGCATCTTGGTTGTGCCTGAATTTGTATCCTAACTGGTAATCTACTCCAGGAGTTCCAGTTAACAGTTTGGGGTTTTTTTGTTTTGTTTTGTTTTGTTTGAAACAGAGTTGCACTCTTTTTGCCCAGGCTGGAGTGCAGTGGCAGGATCTTGGCTCACTGCAAACTCTGCCTCCCAGATTCAAGCAATTCTCCCGCTTCGGCCTCTGCAGTAGCTGGGATTACAGGCATGCGCCACCACACCTGGCTAATTTTGTATTTTTAGTAGAGATGGGGTTTCACCATGTTGGCCAGGCTGGTCTCAAACTCCTGACCTCAGGTGATCTGCCCACCTCAGCCTCCCAAAGTGCTGGGATTACAGGCATGAGCCACCGAGCCCAGCCCAGTTGACATTTTTGATTGTCCTAACAGGATAGGGGGCAATTGCAACTGGCATCTACTGGGTAGAGACCAGGGTTGCCTCCCTCTCCCTCTCCCTCTCCCTCTCCCTCTCCCTCTCCCTCTCCCTCTCCCTCTCCCTCTCCCTCTCCTTTCTTTGGTCTCCCTCTCCTTCTTTTTTCGGTCTCCCGCTGTTACCGAAGCTGGACTGTACTGCCATGATCCGGCTCGCTGCAACCTCCCTGCCTCGGGCTCCGGTGACTCTCCTGCCTCGGCCTGCCGAGTGCCTGGGATTGCAGGCGCACGCCGCCACGCCTGAATGGTTTTTGTATTTTTGGTGGAGACGGGGTTTCGCCGTGTTGACCGGGCTGGTCTCCAGCTCCTGGCCTCGAGTGATCTGCCTGCCTCGGCCTCCCGAGGTGCTGGGATTGCAGACGGAGTCTCGCTAACTCAATGCTCAATGGTGCTCAGGCTGGAGTGCAGTGGTGTGATCTCGGCTCGCTGCAACCTCCACCTACCAGCCTCCTGCCTTGGCCTCTTAAAGTGCTAAGATTACAGCCTCTGCCCCGCCGCCACGCCGTCTAGAAAGTGAGGAGCATCTCTGCCTGGCTGCCCATCGTCTGGGATGTGAGGAACCCCTCTGCCCGGCCGCCCTATCTGGGAAGTGAGGAGCGCCTCTGCCCGGCCGCCCATCGTCTGGGATGTGAGGAGCGCCTCTGCCCGGCTGCCACCCCGTCTGGGAGGAAGGGAGGAGCGCCTCTGCCCGGCTGCCCCGTCTGGGAGATGAGGAGCACCTCTGCCCGGCCGCCCCGTCTGGGAGGTGAGGAGCGCCTCTGCCTGGCCACCCCTTCTGGGAGGTGAGGAGCGCCTCTGCCCGGCCGCCACCCCGTCTGGGAGGAAGTGAGGAGCGCCTCTGCCCGGCCGCCCCGTCTGGGAGGTGAGGAGTGCCTCTGCCCGGCCGCCACCCCGTCTGGGAGGAAGTGAGGAGGGCCTCTGCCCGGCTGCCCCGTCTGGGAGATGAGGAGCACCTCTGCCCGGCCGCCCCGTCTGGGAGGTGAGGAGCGCCTCTGCCTGGCCGCCACCCCGTCTGGGAGGAAGTGAGGAGCGCCTCTGCCCGGTTGCCCCATCGGGGAGGTGAGGAGCGCCTCTGCCTGGCCGCCACCCTGTCTGGGAAGTGAGGAGCGCCTCTGCCCGGCTGCCACCCCATATGGGAAGTGAGGAGCGCCTCTGCCCAGCCGCCCCTTCTGGGAGGTGAGGAGCGCCTCTGCCCAGCCGCCCCGTCTGGGAGGTGAGGAGCGCCTCTGCCCGGCCGCCCCGTCTGGGAGGTGAGGAGCGCCTCTGCCTGGCCGCCACCCCGTCTGGGAGGAAGTGAGGAGCACCTCTGCCCAGCTGCCCCATCTGGGAAGTGAGGAGCGCCTCTGCCTGGCTGCCACTCCCTATGGGAAGTGAGGAGCGCCTCTGCCCGGCCGCCCACTCTGGGAAGTGAGGAGCGCCTCTGCCTGGCCGCCCACTCTGGGAGGTGAGGAGCGCCTCTGCCTGGCCATTCCGTCTGGGAAGGGAGGAGCGCCTCTGCCCGGCCACCCCGTCTGGGAGGTGAGGAGCGCCTCTGCCCGGCCGCCACCCCGTCTGGGAGGAAGTGAGGAGCACCTCTGCCCGGCCGCCCCGTCTGGGAAGTGAGGAGCGCCTCTGCCCGGCCGCCACCCCATCTGGGAGGAAGTGAGGAGCGCCTCTGCCCGGCTGCCCCATCTGGGAAGTGAGGAGCGCCTCTGCCCGGCTGCCACCCCGTATGGGAAGTGAGGAGCGCCTCTGTCCGGCCGCCCCGTCTGGGAGGTGAGGAGTGCCTCTGCCCGGCCGTCACCCCGTCTGGGGGGAAGTGAGGAGCACCTCTGCCCGGCCGCCCCGTCTGGGAGATGAGGAGCACCTCTGCCCGGCCGCCCCGTCTAGGAGGTGAGGAGCGCCTCTGCCCAGCCGCCACCCCGTCTGGGAGGAAGTGAGGAGCACCTCTGCCCGGCCGCCCCCTCTGGGAAGTGAGGAGCGCCTCTGCCTGGCCGCCACCCCGTCTGGGGGGAAGTGAGGAGCGCCTCTGCCTGGCTGCCCCATCTGGGAAGGGAGGAGCGCCTCTGCCCAGCCGCCACACCGTCTGGGAAGTGAGGAGCGCCTCTGCCTGGCCACCCCGTCTAGGAGGTGAGGAGCGCCTCTGCCCGGCCGCCCAGTCTGGGAAGTGAGGAGCGCCTCTGCCTGGCCGCCACCCCGTCTGGGAGGAAGTGAGGAGCACCTCTGCCCAGCTGCCCCATCTGGGAAGTGAGGAGCACCTCTGCCCGGCTGCCACCCTGTATGGGAAGTGAGGAGCGCCTCTGTCCGGCCGCCCCATCTGGGAGGTGAGGAGTGCCTCTGCCCGGCCGTCACCCCGTCTGGGGGGAAGTGAGGAGCACCTCTGCCCGGCCGCCCCGTCTGGGAGATGAGGAGCACCTCTGCCCGGCCGCCCCGTCTGGGAGGTGAGGAGTGCCTCTGCCCAGCCACCACCCCGTCTGGGAGGAAGTGAGGAGCACCTCTGCCCGGCCGCCCCCTCTGGGAAGTGAGGAGCGCCTCTGCCCGGCCGCCCAGTCTGGGAAGTGAGGAGCGCCTCTGCCCGGCCGCCCAGTCTGGGAAGTGAGGAGCGCCTCTGCCCGGCCGCCCTGTCTGGGAGGTGAGGAGCGCCTCTGCCCGGCCGCCACCCCGTCTGGGAGGAAGTGAGGAGCGTCTCTGCCCGGCCGCCCCATCTGGGAAGTGAGGAGCGCCTCTGCCCGGCCGCCCGGTCTGGGAAGTGAGGAGCGCCTCTGCCCGGCCGCCCCCTCTGGGAAGTGAGGAGCGCCTCTGCCCGGCCGCCCCGTCTGGGAGGTGAGGAGCGCCTCTGCCCGGCTGCCACCCGGTCTGGGAGGAAGTGAGGAGCGCCTCTGCCCGGGCGGCCCGGTCTGGGAAGCGAGGAGCGCCTCTGCCTGGGCGGCCCCGTCTGGGAAGCGAGGAGCGCCTCTGCCCGGCCGCCCCGTCTGGGAGGAGAGGAGCGCCTCTGCCCGGGCGGCCCCGTCTGGGAAGTGAGGAGCGCCTCTGCCCGGGCGGCCCCGTCTGGGAAGCGAGGAGCGCCTCTGCCCGGCCGCCCTGTCTGGGAGGTGTACCCAACAGCTCCGAAGAGACAGCGACCA
Source organism: Pongo pygmaeus (assembly GCF_028885625.2). Lineage (NCBI taxonomy): Eukaryota > Metazoa > Chordata > Mammalia > Primates > Hominidae > Pongo > Pongo pygmaeus. The sequence continues at coordinate 208,861,383 of NC_085930.1, forward strand.
TCGGGAGCCGGCCATGAGAACGATGGCGGTTTTGTTGAAAGGAAGGGGGGGGGGAAGTGTGGGGAAAGGAAGGAGAGATCAGATTGTTGCTGTGTCTGTGTAGAAAGGGGTGGGCATAGGAGATTCCATTTTGTTCTGACTAGGAGAAATTCTTCTGCCTTGGGATGCTGTTGATCTATGGCCTTTCCCCCAGCCCCATGCTCTCTGAAACATACGCTGTGTCAACTCAGGGTTAAATGGATTAAGGGCGGTGCAAGATGTACTTTGTTAAACAGATGCTTGAAGGCAGCATGCTCTTTAAGAGTCATCACCACTCCCTAATCTCCAGTACCCAGGGGCACAAACACTGCAGAAGGCCGCAGGGTCCTCTGCCTAGGAAAACCAGAGACCTTTGTTCATGTGTTTATCTCCTGACCTTCTCTCCACTATTATCCTATGACCCTCCCATATCCCCCTCTCCGAGAAACACCCAAGAATCATCAATAAATACTTCATAAATTAAAAAAAAAAAAAAAAAAAAAAAAAAAAAAGAAAAACAAAACAAAACAAAACAGAAACTAAAACAAATGGGAGAAAAAGTAACTCGGAGAGAAGAAAGCCAATACAAGAAACAGAAGACAATTTAAAACAAAAAAAGACAACCACAATTAATGTTCTTAGAAATATACAAGAAGGCCGGACATGATGATTCAAACCTGTAATCCTAGCACTTTGGGAGGCCAAGACGGGCAGATCACTTGAGCTCAGGAGTTCGAGACCAGCCTGGGCAACATGGCAAAACCCCATCTCTACAAAAAAATAGATAAAATTAGCTGGGCATGCCCGGGTCCCCAGCAACTTGAGGGGGCTGAGGCAGGAGGATTGCTTGAGCCCAGGAAGTCGAGGCTGCCATGAGCCAAGATCATGCCACTGCATTCCAGCCTGAGTGACAAAAAGGGATACTATAAAAAATGAAAAACTCAGGGAAGAGCTCTTAGAAATCAATGTTAGCATAACATTTTGAAAAATTAAACACAAGAGTTGGAAGATAAGGCCAGTTGTGGTTGGGGTTACAGGCATGATCCCAGCACTTTGGGAGGCTGAGGCAGGTGGGTTGTTTGAGCCCACGATTTTGAGACCAGCCTGGTTAACATGGTGAGACTCTGACTTTACCAAAAAAAAAACAATTAGCCAGGCATGGTGGCACACACCTGTGGTCCCAGCTACTCGGGAGGCTACTCACTTGAGCCTGGGACCCAGGATGAGGCTGCAGTGAGCTGTGGATCGTGCTATTACACTTCGGCCTGGGAGGCAGAGCAAGACCCAGTCTCAGAAAAAAAAAAAAAAGAAAGAAAGAAAGAGCCTGTGTTCCCAGCACTTTGGGAGGCCGAGGTGGGCGGATCACGAGGTCAAGAGATCGAGACCATCCTGGCCAACGTGGTGAAACACTGTCTCTACTAAAAATACAAAAATTAGCCGGGCACAGTGGCGGATGCCTGTAATCCCAGCTACTAGGGAGGCTGAGGCAGGAGAATCACTTGAACCCGGGAGGCAGAGGTTGCAGTGAGCCAAGATTGTGCCACTGCACTCCAGTCTGGTGACAGAGCGAGACTCCATCCCCCCCCCCCCAAAAAAAAGAAAAAACAAAACAAAGAGTTGGAAGACAAAGTTAAGGAAATCTCTCTAAGAATAGAATGAAAACAATGCAAATGGTAAATGAGCAAAAAAGGACAAGAAAAATGCAGGATCAATCATTACAGGATCAACATCCAAAGAGAGTTCCAGGCCAAGCGCGGTGGCTGACGCCTGTAATCCCAGCACTTTGGGAGGCCGAGGTGGGTGGATCACTTGCAGTCAGGAGTTTGAGACCAGCCTGGCCAACATGGTGAAACCCCGTCTCTACTAAAAATACAAACATTAGCCAGGTGTGGTGGCGTGTGCCTGTAATCCCAGCTACTTGGGAGGCTGAGGCAGGGGAATCGTTTGAACCTGGGAAGCAGAGGTTGAAGTGAACTGAGATCGTGCCACTGTACTGCAACCTGGGCGACAGAGCGAGGCTCCATCTCAAAAAAACAAAACAAAACAAAACAAAACAAAACAAAACAAGAGTTCTAGACAGAATTCATAAATTGAAAGGTTCTGGAAATGAAAAACTTTCCTTGTCATTCATTTGTTATTGTTCAGTGATTTTCAATGAATTCAATCTTTTTTTTTTTGAGATGGAGTCTGGCTCTGTCACCCAGGCTGGAGTGCAGTGGCGTGATCTCGGCTCACTGCAAGCTCCACCTCCTGGGTTCAGGCCATTCTCCTGCCTCAGCCTCCCGAGTAGCTGGGACTACAGGTGCCCACCACCATGCCCGGCTAATTTTTTGTATTTTTTAGTAGAGACGGGGTTTCACCGTGTTAGCCAGGATGGTCTCCATCTCCTGACCTCGTGATCCGCCCACCTCAGCCTCCCAAAGTGCTGGGACTACAGGCGTGAGCCACCGCGCCCGGCCAAATTCAATCTTAAGAAAGATTACTAGAGAAGGAAGAATGGTCTTGATATATTGTAAATACAGATAACGAAGGCCTAGAAATCTGACTTATTGTCCCAGCAGAACTAGGAAGAAAACCCAAATTCTGACTTCTAGTTATCTTCCCTGGAAAGCACATGGTTGGTTTGTTTTAAAATTCAAGGATTTCCAGTAAGAGTGTTTTAGCACTTTAAAATACAGCAAAGCAAGTAAACCTAACACGACTCTGACCTGGCGATGACGTCATAGAAATGCATTTTGTTTTCCCTCTCTTTGCTCAAAGCTTGCAGGAGACTGTTGTAAGTGGCCGAATCTTGCAACTCCTTAATGGTATCTGCAATCACATCGCTGAAAAACTGCCTGTAAGGAGAAACAGACCAACAAAAAATGAGTTAATAAATTCTATTTTCGGCCGGGCGCAGTGGCTCACGCCTGTAATCCCAGCACTTTGGGAGGCTGAGGCGGGTGGATCACGAGGTCAGGAAATCAAGACCATCCTGGCCAACATGGTAAAACCCCACCTCTACTAAAAATACAAAAAAATTAGCCTGGCGTGGCGGCGTGCGTCTGTAATCCCAGCTACTCAGAAGGCTGAAGCAGGAGAATTGCTGGAACCTGGGAATTGGAGGCTGTGGTGAGCCGAGATCACCACTGCACTCCAGCCTGGCAACAGAGCGAGACTCCGTCTCAATAAATAAATAAATAAATAAATAAATAATATTTTCAGGCCAGGTGCAGTGGCATGTGCCCTAATTCCAGCTACTTGGGAGGCTGAGGTGGAAGACTTGCTTGAGCCCAGGAGTTTGAGATCAGCTGGGACTACATAGCAAGACCTGGTCTCAAAAATATATATATGTATAATATACATGTATAATATATGTATTATATATATATAAATATATATATATAAATATGCATTTCCCTACATTCACAAAGGGCTACAGAAGTCACACAAGTTAAGACCCAGGCCAGGTGCGGTGGCTCACGCCTGTAATCCCAGCACTTTGGGAGGCCAAGGCGGGCGGATCACTTGAAGTCAGGCATTCGAGACCAGCCTGGCCAACATGGTGAAACCTCGTCTCTATTAAAAATACAAAAATTAGCCAGGTGTGGTGGCACGCATCTATAATCCCAGCCACTCGGGAGGCTGAGGCAGGAGAATCGCTTGAATCCAGAAGGCAGAGGTTACAGTGAGCTGAGATTACACCACTGCACTCCAGCCTGGGCAACAGAGCCAGACTCTGTCTCAAAAAAAAAGCAAAAGTTTGATTAGGTCTTTAAAAAAATTTTTTTAATGATTTTTTTCAAAATTATGAAATATTCCAAAAATTTAGAAAGTATAAATAAAATAATGAATATTTATGTACATAACACCAAATTTAAAGATTTTACCATAATAGAGACTTGGTTTTTTTTAGAGATTACATGTGTCAGATATATCTGAAGTCTCTAGTCCCAGTCCCCTCAATCTTCCCCAGAGATAAACACTCTTCTGAATTTGGTGATTATTATTCTCTAGCATGTTGTGACACTTTTATCATGTGTTTGTGTGTTTTATTTAAATAATACATGTAGTTTTACATGTTTTTATTTTTATTTTTATTTTTTTTGAGATGGAGACTCGCTCTGTTACCCAGGCTGGAGTGCGGTGGTGTGATCTCGGCTCACTGCAACCTCTGCCTCCTGGGTTCAAGTGACTCTCCCGCCTTAGCCTCCTGAGTGGCTGGGATTACAGACGTGGGCCACCTCACCTGGCTAACAAAAAAAAAAAAAGAAATTTTCTTCAATTTCTAGTTTGCTAAGAGGTTTTTAGTGTTGGTTTTTATATGTTGAATTTTGCCAAATGCCTTTTCTGCATCTATTGATCTTTCTTTTTATTTATTTATTTATTTACATTTTCTAATGCTAAACTATTTTTGCATTCCTGGGATAATTCCAATTTCATTATGATGTTCCTTCTGGGTCTTTTTTTTTTTTTTTTTTTGAGATGGAGTGCCGTTCTTGTTGCCCAGGCTGGAGTGCAGTGGCAGGATCTTGGCTCACTGAAACCTCCACCTCCCAGGTTCAAGCGATTCTCCTGTCTGAGCCTCCCGAGTAGCTGGGATTACAGGCACATGCCACCACACCCAGCTAATTTTTGTATTTTTAGTAGAGACAGGGTTTCACCATGTTGGCCAGGCTGGTCTGAAACTCCTGACCTCAAGTGATCTGCCCGCCTCGGCCTCCCAAAGTGCTCGGATTCCAGGCATGAGCCACAGCGCCTGGCCAAACGTTCACATTTTTGAGATGAGTAAACCAGGTTCAGGAAACATTCACATTTTCGAGATGAGTAAACCACGTTCAGGAAAGTTAAGTGACTTGCCCGTGGTCACATAACTAGTTTGAGAAAGAGCTGGAGATATATAGCCCAGGTTTCCTAACGCCTAGTCCGCTGTTCTTCATGATCCTCTCCTAAGTGGAGCTGTTTAGGCCGGGCACAAGGGCTAACACCTGTAATCCCAGCATTTTGTGGGGCCGAGGCAGGAGGATCATTTGAGTTCAAGACCAGTCTGGGCAACATAGTGAGACGCCCCCGCCCCTCCATCTCACAAAAACTAAAAAAAAATAAAAAAATAAAAAAATAAAAAATAAAAAGGCTGGTCATGGTGGCACGTGCCTGTAGTCCCCGCCACTCGGGAGGCTGAGGTGGGAGGGTCATTTGAGGCTGCAGTGAGTCATGTTTGCGCCACTGCACTCCTGCCTGGGTGACAGAGTGAGACCCTGTTTCAAAATAATGATAATAATAATAAAATAAAAATTAAAAACTGCTATTTAATGTTTTGACATAGTTGGCAAGAATTATAGTTAGTATTTTACATAACAAAGAACTCAAGGGAGAGGGAGAGAGAGAATAGCCAGTTTTAGCTGGTATGGTAAGGAAGTCCCCTCTGCTTTAATCTTTCCAAGAAAAGTAATTTTGTGGCCGGGGGCGGTGGCTCACGCCTGTAATCCCAGCACTTTGGGAGACTGAGGCGGGTGGATCACCTGAGGTTGGGAGTTCGAGATCAGCCTGGCCAACATGGTGAAACCCTGTCTCTACTAGAAATACAAAATTAACCAGGCGTGGTGGCACATGCCTGTAATCCCAGCTACTAGGGAGGCTGAGGCAGGAGAATCGCTTGAACCCAGGAGGCGCAGGTTGCAGTAAGCCAGGATTGTGCCACTGCACTCCAGTCTGGGTGACAGAACGAGACTCTGTCTCCAAAAAAAAGGAAAGAAAAGTAAATTTGTGATTTTTTAAATTGTTAATTAATTAATTAATTAGAGACAGGGTCTCGCCCTGTCACTCAGGCTGGAATGCAGTGGCATGATCATAACTCACTGTAACCTCAACCTCCCCAGCTTGAGTGGTCCTCCCCTTCCTCAGCCTCCTGAGTAGCTAGGACTAAAGCACACCACCATGCCCAGCTAATTTTTTTCATTTTTGTGGAGATGAGATCTCACTATGTTGCCCAGGCTGGTCTTGAACTCCTAGCTTCAAGCGCTTCTCCCATTTCAGCCTCCCAAAGTGCTGGGATCACAGGTGTGAGCCGCTGCCTGCAGCCAGGAAAGTAACTTCGACAAGACCATTCGCGTTATAGTCTCTGTTTCTGCTTTCTTCAGCCCTTTCTGCCTGTAAAGTCAACCTCCTCTGCCCAGGTCATCAGAACAGCACTTCTACTTCAAAGATGAGGTGTGGCCTGATTTAGAATTGCAAATAAAAGCCAATTAAGATATTTAGATTTGTGGCCGGGCGCGGTGGCTTATGCCTGTAATCCCAGCACTTTGGGAGGCTGAGACGGGCGGATCACCTGAGGTCAGGAGTTCATGACCAGCCTGGCCAACATGGGGAAACCCTGTCTCTATTAAAAATACAAAAAAAATTAGCTGGGCTTGGTGGTGGGCGCCTGTAATCCCAGCTACTTGGGAGGCCGAGGCAGGAGAATCACTTGAACCCGGGAGACGGAGGTTGCAGTGAGCCAGGACTGTATCATTGCACTGTAGCCTGGGTGACAGAGTAAGACTCTGTCTCAAAAAAAAAAAAAAGATATTTAGATTTGTTGTAATTTTGTCTTTTGACAGTAGTATGTTATGATAAAATAATTAATTATTAATTCAATGCAATAAGACGACAATGCATAAAGATGAGTACAGCAAGGAAAGCATACACAAGCTTCCTACAAATTCCCATTTTAAATTCACAAAGAGTTGTAGTTTTTTTGTTATTGCTGTTTTGCTTTTTAAGTTTTTTTTGAGATGGGGCCTCACTGTCACCCAGGGTGGTGTGCAGTGGCACAATCACGCCTCACTGCAGCCTCAATTTCCCAGGCTTGGGTGATCCTCCCACCTCAGCCTCCAGAGTAGCCGGGACCACAGGTGCGCACCACCATGCCCAGCTAATTTTCTTGATTTTTAGTAGAGATGAGATTTCACTATGTTACCCAGGCTGGTTTCAAACTCTTGGGCTCAAGCAGTCTTCCCACCTTGGCCTCCCAAAGTGTTAGGATCACAGGTGTGAGCCGCCACGCCCGGCCTGTTGTAGTTTTTATGTCTTTGATATTTTTATTTACACTTTGATTCTGGATAACTGGTGGAGATGTACATTTTGTGAATATACCCTGGGTTTCAGATGGAATATAAATCTAAAACTAATCCCCTACAAATAATTGCGACTGGTATTTTGGGTTTTTCAGGAAAAGACACGAGCCACACACTGAGAATGATAAGGACATGAACCGGGCAATTTATAAGCAGGTTGCCTTTCTGTCCGATGCAGATCTGGGCCAGGCTGACTTTAGCAAGATCTTACCCTTGGTTAGGGCAGAATATCGAGGTCAGCAAACTTTTTCTGTAAAGAGGCAGATAGTAAATATTCGGCTTTGCAGGGCGTAAGTTCTCTTTGGCAACGGCTCAACTCTGCATTGTGGCATGAAAGCAGTCACAGACAATGTATAAACAAATGGGCAATGCTGTATTCCAATAGAACTTTTCAAAAACAGACTTCAGACTGGATTTAGCTAGTGGCCCTGGGTAATTGCAGTAAACTCTCATTTACCAAAAGTTCTTAACATAATGTTACACCCTCTTAACAGGCTTATTTGTCATCGAGCCAGGTGACAACAAAAAGTTATGAGACAATGGGAATTTAGACTGCCTTTAAGAAACCCTCAGGATTAAAACACAGTTTGGAATTTGGCTATATAGAATAATCATAGCTATATAGTAGCTATTAATGGATAAAGCATCACAACAGCTACCAAGTTGTGCCAGGTACTAAAACCTTATTTCTAACCCTTACACTAAGGTTGCAAGGTTGCTATCACTGTCAACAAGAGTCTCGCTCTGTTGCCCACGCTGGAGTGCAGTGGTGCCATCTTAGGTCACTGTAACCTCTGCCTCCTGGGTTCAAGCAATTCTTCTGCCTCAGCCTCTGAGTAGCTGGTGCTGAGGCACCTGAGATTACAGGTGCCCACCACCACGCCCGACTAATTTTTGTATTTTTAGTAGAGATGGGGTTTCACCTTATTGGCCAGGCTGGTCTTGAACTCCTGATCTCGTGATCCACCAGCCTCTACCTCCCAAAGTGCCGGGATTACAGGGTGAGCCCCTGCGCCCAGCCCATTCTCATTTTTAATAATTGAAAACAGCCAGTGCGCCTGTAGTCCCAGCTATGCGAAAGGCTCACTGGAAGCCAGAAGTTTGAGGGCGGCAGTGCTCTATGATATCTCCTGTCAATAGCACTGGCTTCCAGCCTGGACTACAGAGTGACCTCATCTCTAAAAAATAAACAATCTGCAGGTATACATCTGAAGGGAAAAAAAAAAAAAAAGAAAAAAATTTTAAAAATAAATAAAATAAAAATTGGAAACAAAGACAAACGGCCGGGCGCGGTGGCTCACGCCTGTAATCCCAGCACTTTGGGAGGCCGAGGCGGGTGGATCACCTGAGGTCAGGAGTTCAAGACTAGCCTGGCCAACATGGTGAAACCCGTTGTCTACTAAAAAATACAAAAATTAGCCAGGCGTGGTGGTGTGCACCTGTAATCCCAGCTCTTCAGGAGGCTGAGGCAGGAGAATCGCTTGAACCCGGGAGGCAGGGGCTGCACTGCGCCGCACCGAGATCAGGCCATTGCACTCCAGCCTTGGTGACAAGAGCGAAACTCCATCTCAAAAAAAAGACTTAATAACTTATGCAATATCATATAGCTGCCTTGCTTTCCATTCATATCCCCCTGCCTCTAGGCAGTCTTCAGCTAATTCTATTCTCAGCAGTCATTTTGCATACACAGTAATGACTCACCCATAGACGAGAGCAGTCAGCCATCTGGGCACCCCTTCTCTCATCTATGTATAAATACGTTATTCCACTGCCAAATGTCTTCCTTCCTTACCTATCAATCTGAATTTTCTTCAGTGTCTCCGTAGTCATGATGGTCTGCCTTGTAGGTTTTTTGAAGATAAGATCCTGCATTTTGTTAAACTCCACAGCAAACCGGCCTCTGTGTCTGATTTCTGGCAAGTTGGGTCCTTCCTCAGTTATTAATGGACTGGGTATTTTTGTGATTGTTGAGGCCATTGGAAGTTTGTCTAGATTCGTTCCTTCTAGATTCATTTCTCTGCTTTTCTTTTAAAACAATAAACAATTAGAAAGAATTTTTTTAAACAGACCATACCACAAGAAAGAGGCCTTTGTGTACATCTTTCAACGTTATCTTCTCTGACTTGTACTCTATACTCCAAGAAAATGTGCCCCTTTCTTCAGCCACACCAAACCACGCACGCCCTGCTGCTAACTTCACACAACATTCCTCTTCTCTGTCATTCCCCAACTTACCACCTGGTACACTCTGCTCAAAAGTAAAGTTCTTTGTGAAATATCTCTGTTAGCAGGCATTTCTCATATTGTAATTTTTTATAAAGTGTCTCCATCAGGTCGTGGTTTCTAGGAGGGAGGGGACAGTGTCTTAGCGATCTTGGTTCCACTTCAAGAAAAACTTTTTTTGAAGACTAGTCTCAAGTTATTTTTGGAACAAGATTGGATATCCAATAAATGTGGCCATCTTTATAGTCCCATTGCTTAGAACAATGACTAGCATATAGCAGAGACGCAAATGTTCATTGAACATATGAACTTGAAATTTTAATTAAAAAAAAGGAGAATCATACTAAAAGCAGAGGTTGATAGTACATTTAGTGGTGTGGTGTAGACTTTGAGGATCATGGAGGGAAAAGCCAAAATAATTTGTTTTTCAGACCCAAACTTGAATATTAAGGGACCATAGGAACAGCATATGCCTTTCAGCTGATGATGCCTGTGTAAACTAAACTGTGGCCAAAAGCTTGAGCCATCGAGAGGCACACAACGCAGTGACTACACATATGGATCTGAAGCCATGTTTGAATCCGGCTCTGTCTCTCAACTGTATTGACCTTGGGCAACTAGTTAACATCTCTGTGTCCCCATTTTCCCACTGGTAAAATAAATGGTTATTATTTTAGATTTTGCCTAAGGCAATAAGGGGAAAATGTAAGGTCTAGGAGGCCCCACTGTCTTTTTCTTTTTGAGACAGAGTCTTGCTCCGTCGCCCAGGCTGGAGTGCAGTGGCGCGATCTCAGCTCACTGCGACCTCTGGGATGCCCCATTTTCTGATTTCCCTAACCACTATTCCTCTACCTTTATACTTGGACATCTGGAAAAGGAAGCAAATGTGTCTCACGGCCTGATTTACTGATTACTAGAAAGAAATGTGAATTTTTAGAATAGAATTAAAGAAACGAGCTAAGTGTTCTAGTTGACACACACAAAAAATTTTTTTTGAGACACAGTCTCACTCTGTCGCTCAGGCTGGATTACAGTGGCACAGTCTCCACTCACTGCAACCTCTGCCTCCCAGGTTCAAGCGATTCTCCTGCCTCAGCCTCCCGAGTAGCTGGGATTACAGGCACACACACCATCATGCCCGGCTAATTTTTTTGTATTTTTAGTAGAGATGAGGTTTTGCCATTTTGGCCAGGCTGGTCTCAAACTCCTGACCTCAGGTGATCCACCTGCCTCGGCCTCCCAAAGTGCTGGGATTACAGGCATGAGCCACTGTGCCTGGCCTCTAAAAATTTACATATATATATGTAAAATAATATATTTTATATTGCACATGCTATGTACAAGATAGGGTTTTTTACCGTAAGGAAAAAGAGAAGAAAAACAGTATTCCCTGCAAGAAAGCTCTTTCCAAATTTGGTCAAATCACTCCCATTTCTGGTAGAACCAGGTATATTAATATATTTTTCATCCTTTCATTTCATAATTCTAATACATGAAATTGTATCTGGAGATGGCCTTAGCCGTAAAAATGGCTTTAAAAGAGGGAAAATGCTAACCTTTTCTCTCAAGGTTGTTAAAAGGCTAAAGGATGTCAAGCCTTTGGGAAAGGAAACATCCATATACTAACATTTAAAAATATGCAGCCCAGGCCCTACAGGGCAGCGGCGTCTTCAAATTCATGAGTCAGAACAACTATAGTACCATGAAATACAAACCAAAAAAATATTTTAAGAGAGTCACAATTTTTAAAGGATATGAAGCTAACATATTGAGAAATGGGCTTTTAAATTGCTATTAATCAACACGATTAAAGTTACTATAATAATACATATTATATATTACTATGTACACTACAGTAAAATCACAAGGAGGGTTTCTGTTGAATCAGAAAATTTTGTGGGTAAAAGATCACTATGATAAACCAGAAAAAAACAGTGCAAAAGTTCCATTCTTTTATTTCCTGGAGTAGTGACCACTGCTGAACACTGTCGATTAATTTAGGGTTTTCATTCTTGATATTCCACGATGGCAAATTACTCTTTTCAAAGGCTGACGGCAGGTAGTATTGAAAAGACTTCATTTATTAGCTGAAGGTCTTCCCATTTGTTTGTCCTTCCTTCCTTCCCTCCCTCCTTCCTCTCTCTCCTCTCTCTCCCCCCTGTCTCTTTCTTTCCCTTCCTTCCTTTCTCCCTCCCTCCCCTCCCTTCCCCCTCCCTCCCCTCCCTTCCCCCTCCCTCCCCTCCCTTCCCCCCCTCCCTTCCTACCTTCCTCTCTTCCTTCCTTCGTTCCTTCCTTCCTTCCTTCCTTCCCTCCCTCCTTCCTCTCTCTCCTCTCTCTCTCCCCTCTCTCCTTTCTTTCCCTTCCTTCCTTCCTCCCTCCCTCCCCTCCCTTCTTCCCTCCCTTCCTACCTTCCTCTCTTCCTTCCTTCGTTCGTTCCTTCCTTCCTTCCCTCCCTCCTTCCTCTCTTCTCTCTCTCCTTTCTTTCCCTTCCTTCCTTCCTCCCTTCTTCCCCTCCCTTCCTTCCCTTCTCCTTCCCTCCCTTCCTACCTTCCTCTCTTCCTTCCTTCGTTTCTTTCTTTCCCTCCCTCCCTCCTTCCTTCCTCTCTCTCCTCTCTTTCCCTTCCTTCCTCCCTCCCCTCCCTTCCCCCTCCCTCCCTTCCTCTCTTCCTCTCTTCTTTCCTTCATTCCTTCCTCTCTTTCTCTTTCTTTCTTTCCCTTCCTCCCTCCCTTCCTTCCTTCTTTCTTTCTCTTTCAACAAGGTCTCACTCTGTCACCCAGGTTGGCGTGCAGTGGTGTGACCTTAGCTTGCTGCAGTCTCAGTCTCATGGGCTCAAATGATCCTCCCATATCAGCCTCCTGAGTAGCTGGGACTACAGGCGTATGCCACCATGCCTGGCTAATTTTTGTATGTTCTTGGTAGAGACGGGGTCTTCTATGCTGCCCAGGCTGGTCTCAAACTCCTGGCCTCAAGCATTTCCCCCACCTTGGCCTCCCAAAGCACCATTTTTTTTTTTTTATTCTCGCTGAAGGAGATAATAAATAGGAAGGATACACCACTCTCTTCTGTACTATTTGTTAGCCAGCTTAAATTGTTAAGATTAGCCTCTTATTTTAAATGCAGTGGAAGATTTTGTTCTTAGATTCTTATCTGTTTGCCCTTCATAAGTTAACAAGGAAGTTAACTTACATCATACAATTCCTGTGATACTTACGTCATTTTAAAACTACCCCAAAACTCACAGAATGCTAGCACTGGAAGGGATCTATGGGTCATTTAGGTAAAACTTCATTACAACTTACAAATGAGAAAACTTAGACCAAAAAAGTGAAATAATTGCTAACAGCATGTAACTATATCCCAAACATCTCCTGACTCCAAATCCATTCTCTATAAAATCTTATCTAAACTTTTGAAACTTTAATGAAAGCTTTAAGAACCCAGGCTGCTCGGGAGGCTGAGGCAGGAGAATGGCGTGAACCTGGGAGGCGGAGCTTGCAGTGAGCCGAGATTGCGCCACTGCACTCCAGCCTGGGCAACAGAGCGAGACTCCGTCTCACAAAAAAAAAAAAAAAAAAGAACCCAGGCTGTATATATAACAATAATAATTTAGAAAATTTGAAATTTTAATGGAAAATTAAAGGGAAATTTAATTTTCTTCTCTTGATAAACAAACAAAACAAAAAAAAGAAAAGCAATGTACCCTCTTATTTATATAGCAATTTTCAAAGGTCATAGAATCAGACATAAGAATATCTTCTGGGCCGGGTGCGGTGGCTCACACCTGTAATCCCAGCACTTTGGGAAGCTGAGGTGGGCAGATCACCTGAGGTCGGGAGTTCAAGACCAGCCTGACCAACATGGAGAAACTCCGTCTCTACTAAAAGTACAAAATTAGCTGGGCGTGGTGGCGTAATCCCAGAACTCGGGAGACTGAGGCAGGAGAATTGCTTGAACCCGGGAGGCGGAGGTTGTGGTGAGCCTAGACACTCCTGGGCAACAAGGGCGAAACTCCATCTCGAAAAAAAGAAAAAAAAAAAGTGTCTTCTGAACAAGTTATATAATGTTATTATTTATAACTTGATAAATGTGTATTTCTATTTATAAATTGTTTCCATTTTATACCTACAACCTAAGTTACTGAAATGTACAAGAGCTTAAAAATGCATAAAGACTTTGCTCACTACTAAGTTAATTTTCTGATAACTCAGTGCTGCTTCACAGAGGAGTCCAAAACATTATTGAAAATGTAATGGCTGACACAGCAATGCGGCTGGATATTCAGGAAGGCAAGTTGCAACATATTCATCAATGACAACAAAGTCATTTTAGATTAAAGCGTTAAGAGTGGAGTTGAATTTCCTCCCCCTAGTGTTCAGTTAGGTTTCAGCAGCTGAGAAATACAAGCTGGGTGGGACAACTCAGTAATTCCATTTCTTCAGTATATGGGTTGTATTTCTACTGATTTCAGTAGAGGCCTTTTTGGATAAAACCAATATACTGGAAAAGGATATTCTGTCTGGTAATGTCCCTTGAGTTATGGCAGTTTCACTCCATCAGTTGAGAGTGCATATGTCAGATAGTTATTGTAGCCCCTTTATCTGAAATAAAGGTGCTATTTCCCACGTGGTATTTAATGGCACCAGCCTGGACAATATAGTGAGATCCGATCTCTATAGAATTTTTATAAAAAATTAGCCGGGTGTGGTAGTGCAGGCCTGTAGTCCCAGCTACCCAGGAGGCTGAGGTGGGAGGATCACTTGAGCCTGGGAGGTAGAGGCTGCAGTCAGTCGTGATGGCACCACTACACTCCAGCTTAGGCCACAGAGCAAGACCCTGTCAAAAAAAAAAAAAAAAAGAAACAAAGAAAGAAGGAAAGAGAGAGAGAAAGAAAGAAAGATAAATAAATACATTTAATGGGGTAGGTACTATAAATGAGGGAGAAATAAAAAATAAAGTAAAATTAACTCATGGTGAGTGGGTATATACCACGCAGGTGCTCTGTCTCCCTTCGTACTGAACAGGCATGATGTAGTTCAGAATAGAGAGCTGGTCTGTGGTGTCCTCCAGAACTGCCGAGATCCTCAGCACATCTGGAAGGGACAGTGGCTCTAGGATTTCTGGGATTTCTGGGATGATTTCTACGTCCGTCTCTTTAGGTGTTCCTTCTTCTTCTACGGCACTCGGTGGTTCGCCTGTCACTGACACCGTCATCTCGGAATGCCAAACTTGCGGAGGAAGGTTTGAGTCTTCCAGGCTGTCTCTAAGGAAAGAATAAAGAAAAAATAAGTCAGCGACCAATATTTAAACATTACTTTAACCCAAAAGCACAGGCAGCAATGTGCTGGGCTCCTGTGATATTCATGTTGTCATATAATATAACCTAGATTAAAAAAAAAGTAGGATTTGGCGTGTGATTCTGCTAAATATCTTCCATTTTGACCAACCAAAGGCAAACAACTTACTCTTTTTTTTTTTTCCTTTTTTTGAGACGGAGTTTCGCTCTTGTTGCCCAGGCTGGAGTGCAATGGTGCTATCTCAGCTCACCGCAACCTCTGCCTCCCAGGTTGAAGCGATTCTCCTGCCTCACCCTCCCGAGTAGCTGGGATTACAGGCATGTGCCACCACACCCGGCTAAGTTTGTGTTTTTAGTAGAGATCGGGTTTCTCCATGTTGGTCAGGCTGGTCTTGAACTCCTGACCTCAGGTGATCTGCCCAACTCAGCCTCCCAAAGTGCTGGGATTACAGGCGTGAGCCACCGCGCCTGGCCTACTGTTTAATAAAGGTATGTAGTTCATGCAATTTGGCTATTCTGATCAATTTGAATTTGAGCCAAAATTAACTTTTTTCTTCTGTCTCATGATGAGTGAAAAACAGAATGTGGTATCCAGCCTCCAAGGTGGCCCAAATGATTCTCACTTTCTACTGTTAACGCCTCTGCGTAGTCTACGCCACACTGAGTAGGACTAGCCTATGTAACCAGAAGGTTATGGTGGGAATGACGGAGTGTGACTTCCAAGGCTAGGTGATAAAAGACATTGCAGCTTCTACCTTACTCTCTCAAATCTCTCACTGTGAGAGAAGACAGCTGCCTTGGCATGAGGACACTTCAGCAGCACTGTGGACACATCCATGAGGGTAAGGAACTAAGGCCTCTTGCCGGCAGCCTGCACCAACTTGCCAGCTCTGTCAATGAACCACCTTGGAAGTGGATACTCCAGCCCCCATCAAGTCTTCAGATCATTGCCACCCCTGGCCGACTTCAAGTTCAGGAGAGACCTCAAGCCAGCACCATCCAGCTAACCTGCTCCTAACCTTGGGACCCACAGAAACTGTGGGAGAGAATAAATGTTTATATTTTAAGTCACTAAGTTCTGGGGTCATCTGTTACGCAGCAATAGTTAAGGTATACACAGAAATTTAACAGAAGGCATAATTTAAATACACGTATACAAAAAACATTGGAATTTTAAACATACTCTTCCATTCTTCTGTAGCTTCGTTACCCTCCGTGGTATATTTATAAACTCACAAAAGTGCAGTTACCTAAAATGGGAAAGAAACACTGAGATTAGTTTATGGGCATCTTGAATGATGTTTCAGTTATTTCTATACCATTTCATTAAGAGAAAATTAAATGATGACGGGAGCTGTGACTGTCGCCTCTTTGTGCAGAGTGGAGCAGTCCCAGAGGCGAAAGAGCCTCCAACATCATGGAGTGCAGGTCTATGAAGAAGTTGACCGAATTATTACTGCTCTACCAAACTCAAGACACATGCACTCTGTGAGCCTCTTCTTTAGGTAAATTCATGTTCAACATGGTTTTAGTATGTTCTATTATATCACCGATTTTTAACTGGTAATCTCTATAGAGTTGATTTTTTCTATCATTCTGATTACTGTAATATTTAATTAGATCACTCAATTCATTTTCTCTGCCAGATAACAGAATTTGCTCCACGTGGACTTAGAGGAATAAGTGAGATGACATTTAGAAAAACTGTATTAATTGGGGCCGGGCACGGTGGCTCACGCCTGTAATCCCAGGACTCTGGGAGGCCAAGGCGGGCGGATCACGAGGTCAGGAGATTGAGACCATCCTGGCTAACACGGTGAAACCCCGTCTCTACTAAAAATACAAAAAATTAGCCGGGTGTGATGGCAGGCGCCTGCAGTCCCAGCTACTCAGGAGGCCGAGGCAGGAGAATGGCGTGAACCCAGGAGGCAGAGCTTGCAGTGAGCCGAGATCGCGCCACTGCACTCCAGCCTGGGCGACAGAGTGAGACTCCGTCTCAAAAAAAAAAAAAAAAAAAAAGGAAACTGTATTAATCTTGGAAATCAGTTTAACACTGCTATCAAGATGTTACCCCTCCTCAGTAAACCAAAATCCTTTCTGCTTAAATGAGCTTTACAGTGAGAACCCCTATGGAGAAGTTTGCATTGTACTGAATGGACAGTGAGTGGTGAGTTTCCAATGTAAATTTGTCCACAATAAAGTAACTCTGAGAGAGGTGGTGCAAATATGACTCTTGCAACAAAAATCTTACATGCAAAAATTCAAACACATAAAACAGAATCTTCATATAAATTTGAAAAAGTACTTCAGACTAGCTAAATGTCCTGATGCAGGGGCAGTTTTAGGAGGAAGTAGCATGGTATTAAGCAGAATATCTTTCTTTTTTTCTTTTCTTTTTTTTTTTTGAGATGGAGTTTTTCTCTTCTTGCCTAGGCTGAAGTATGATGGCGCGATCTTGGCTCACTGCAACTTCTGCCTCCCAGGTTCAAGTGATTTCCCTGCCTCAGCCTCCCGAGTAACTGGGATTACAGGCTCACGCCACCATTTTGTATTTTTAGTAGAGACGGGGTTTCACCATGTTGGCCAGGCTGGTCTCGAACTCTTGACCTCAGGTGATCCACCTGCCTCAGTCTCCCAAAGTGTTGGGATTACAAGCATGAGCCAAGGCGCCCAGGTGGATTTTACTTTCTATTTCCATATCTCCTAAGCTGGACCTAGTTGTTGCTGTGTTTGTTTGTTTGTCTCCTTGTTTTCTTTTTTGCTTGAACTACTCCAACAACCTGTAAATTGGGAGTGATCTTTTAATTTTTTAATTTTTTTTTCTGATATCCTGACAGAAGGTTCAGGAAGTGATCTTTTTAAAATGAAAGGGTGATCTTTTAAAATGGAAAATCTGATCTTGTCCTTCCCTAGAACCCTTCAATGGTTTCCCATTGCCTTAGGACAAAGAACAAAATTCTTGACTTGTTCCACAAGATCTGTATGATCTGGGCCCCTCTGTTCCTCTCTAGACCCAACTACAACTGCCCTTTCCTTGCTCTCTGGGCTCCAGCCACAGTGGGCTTCTTTCAGTTCTTCCATGGACTCATGCTCCCTTGCAACTCGGGGTCTTTGCACCTGCTATTCCTTCCAGTGAAACCACTCTTCCCTCACCTCTTCACCGTGTAAAGTCCCACTGACCCATCACCAGCTTAAGACAGTGTCATTTTTCTAGGTGAAATCTCTAAGATTTTCTGTGCTCTGGGAGATGGACCCGTATGGAGTATACTAAGGGGAGATTCCAGAAAGAGATTCAGTGTAGAGAAGTGAGATCAGACATTTATTCTCCCTGCTCCTTCTCTGCCAGAATATCATTGGTTGGTTATGTTCCTCTATCAAAGGTCATGGCTCCTGTCAGGCAATTCTCTCCAAACGTCTCTCTGTGGGCTTAGGTAACTATTTCTTTCCTAGGTCCCAGGAGACTCCATCATCCCTTGTAGTTTCACTCCTGCTTTACCTTTTTTTTTTTTTTTTTGAGACGGTCTCACTCTGTCACCCAGGCTGGAGTGCAGTGGCAGGATCTCAGCTCACTGAAAACTCCACCTACCAGGTTGAAGCGATTCTTGTACCTCAGCCTCCCAAGTAGCTGGGATGACAGGCACACACCACCACCCCTGGCTGATTTTTGTATTTTTAGTAGAGACAGGGTTTCACTATGTTGGCCAGGCTGGTCTCAAACTCCTGACCTCAAATGATCCACCCACCTCAGCCTCCCAAAGTGCTGGCATTACAGGCGTGAGCCACCGCGCCCGGCCCATACTTTGTTTTAAAAAGTATTGTTATGATGCTCTACTAATGGTCATCACCTGCAGTTTGAAAAATGCCTTAACTGACGCTTGTCCAAGTGATCCTTTCCCTGACTCGTCAGGCCAGATCAGGCTTCTGGGCATTCATGCCACTACTTTCCCGCAGAGCTCTGTTCACAATTTGTTATGTTTGTGTCAGTTTTCCCCTACTAGACAACTGTTCCATGAAAGCAGCAACATGACAACGATGCTCACAGTTGTATCAGGTGCTAAGTCTCAGTGCTCAATAAGTATTTGTGGAATGAATAATACACGAGCAAACGAATGAAACTCACAATTAACGTGTTATTCCTCCCAGGAGGACTTCCATATAGAACTCTGACAAATTAATATCTAATAGTGAAATTTCTAGCACATTTCTTTCCGGGACAGGGAACACTGGGTGGGGTAGTAGGCTACAAGGTACAAGTTCTATCCTGTTGTATTTAAGAGAGGATCTGATTTTAAAAGTGACTTATATACATCTATTTCATACAACTTTGGAGTCATACTTTACTCTCTCTCATTCCTCATCCACCAGCAAATCTTTCCAGAATTTAAATATACTCAGAATTCCAGTACTCAATGTCCTCTGTTTACACACCATCACCTCTCATCATAGTCACTACAGGAACCTATAATTATCTTCCTGCTGATGCCCTTGCCTCCCTTCAGTTTCAACACAGTGACCTTGTCAATACAGAAGTCAGATAGTCACCCTTCTGTTCAGAACCCTTAAATACTTCCCATCTCAAAGCGGGGGAAGCCTCTTTTACATACTTCCCATCTCAAAGTGGGAAAAGCCTCTTTTACAGTGGCCTCTCTGCTTAATCTTCTCCACAGAAATTATCATCTTCTAACGTGTCATCTATTTTCCTTGCTCATTGCCTTGCTCCCCCTCGTAGGATGTAAGCTGCCACGAGGGCATAGATTTGTTTGTTTACTGCCGTGTCATCCTACACAAACCTTGGTACAGGGTAGCCATTCATTAAACTATGTGTTAAATAAATGAATGAATCCATAGGGTAACCCAAATAAATATGCAATAATTCGGAAATGTGAATCTCTGGCGTCCACTAATCCACTTCTACAAGTATCTACGGAGGACCTACTAGGTGCGGACACGGAGGCAGCTAAACGAGTTCTCCTAAGAGGGCGATAAAGCCTCCTGCAGGCAGTCCTCCTCATACCTCCGATCCAAAAAGAAGAATGGAGGTAAGAACTTAAGTCATTTCGTTCATTTTTTTTTCTTTTGTAGGGTGGGGGGAGGTGGTCTCACTATGTTGCCCAGGCTGGTCTCGAACTCCTGGCCTCAAGCGATCCTCCCGCCTCCGCTTCCCAAATACCTGGGTTTACAGGGGTGAGCCACTGTGCCCAGTCTCATTTCTTGAAAGAGATAAATAAGTAGAGGGGAGAAAAGAAGTATAGAAAAAGAAAAAAGAGAAGGAAGAGGTCCTGCTGCCTTCGTGCTCCCGGCCTTTCTCTTCCATGCTAGGTTAGGATCCCAGAATTTCCGTTCTGTGTATTGCTGTGTGTATCGAGGGAAAAGCACCCCTCTGTTGGCAAATCAATCTTACAGTCAATCATTCTTTAGGCAGTGGGAACGTCCTCCACTCAGGGTTCGCCTTTCCACCTACGGCGTCCGGGGACGCAGGAAGTAAACTAAGTTGTTTCTATGGCAACGCACAGCTTTGGCGGATTTAGCTGGCTAGCATGTTGCCTTCCCCTGTTCCCAAGTAATACATTTTGCAGCCTACCAAGATGAAAGGACTTACGAAAATAATTGTAAGAGTGCTATTGAATTGGCTTGTTTCAGTGCGAAGCCGATTTCCGAGGATTTCTTTTCTGGCGTTTGGAGAAGATGCCTAAATTGAGGGCGGAGTCGAAAGATGTTTAATCCCACAAGGCCACGCGGCGGGGCCTCGTCCTTCTCTTCCCGCCATCTTGGCTCCTGTGGAGGTAAGTGAAGCGCCTGCTGCTGAAATTTGGGGACAAATAACCGGAGTAGGTTTGTTCCTGTACCTTGGCGAGTTGCCGTTGCGTATCGGAGTCTCTGCCAGCCATTGATTTCTATGGGTTTCAAGAAGAGGGAGAACAGGATGGAGGAGATGTTGGGCTGATGGTGCTTGGTCCCCTGACGCGGCTGCCCGAGTTATCCCAGTTAAATTCCTGGGCCTGAGCGGAGTGAAACGATGTTTTTGTTCGTCTGCAGTTGTCCATGAGGCAGTGCTTCCTTTATCCGTTTCCTCCCAGTCCATACTTCCCTTGGCTTGTCTGACCAGTCTCTTTCCTCAGCGTTTCTCCCCCAGCCATTGCATAAAAGTCTTACGTGTTTCTGTTTAAGTCTTCATTTCTTTTCCTGGGTGTTGCCTACTGATAACGGCATGCATTTTCTCAGGCTTTTCTAAGAGTCATTTTTGTGATTCCTGTCCCTTAGTTTTGTCTTCATTCTGAAGTTTGCTTAGATACCAGCTGTTCTCTGAGGTTTGAATGTCTTGCCGGACCCTGCGTTTCATATGGATGTTCTGGCATAGTTGTCCCCGAACTCTTCCATGAAACTCCGATCCAAAAGGAATTTGCCTTAGGGGCTTAAACGAGAGGGGACGAGGTGGGAAACTTGTGTGGCTTGGTTTTAAACTAATATTTTTGTTTGTTTTAAGGCCTGCTGGGAACGGGACTTCTAAAAGGAACTATGTCTGGAAGGTACGCGTTTTAAATATAGTTGTTCTTTGTTTTTGTGTATTAGACGTGAACGTAAATGCGAGCTTAAAATTGGCAAGAAAAAACTTAGGTGTTTGCTCTGAGTAACTTTTGGGTGAGGGTGATTACAAGTCAGATTGGTTTTTTGAAGCTTATGTTTCATGTTGTGTATCTTTTGTGTCTTAGGCTGTGGTCCAAGGCCATTTTTGCCGGCTATAAGCGGGGTCTCCGGAACCAAAGGGAGCACACAGCTCTTCTTAAAATTGAAGGTGTTTACGCCCGAGATGAAACAGAATTCTATTTGGGCAAGAGATGCGCTTATGTATACAAAGCAAAGAAGTAAGTTTATGACACTGGTAGGTTTTGGGTTTTTATTTGAGATCTGCCTCATTTTCTTTTTTATATAACGGCGTCTTGCTCTGTTGCCCAGGCTGGAGTGCAGTGACTTGGTCTCCGTCACCGAAACCTCCGCCTCCCGGGTTCAAGCAAGTCTCCTGTCTCAGCCTCCCGAGTAGCTGGGATTACAGGCGCCGGCCACCACGCCCGGCTAGTTTTTGTATTATTAGTAGAGACAGGGTATTGCCATGTTGGCCAGGCTTGTCCCAAACTCCTGACCTCAGGTGATCCGCCCACCTCGGCCTCCCAAAGTGTTGAGATTACAGGCTTGAGCCACCGCGCCTGGCCTCATTATCCTATTGAAATGATAAACAAAAGATTTGGCTGAAGTACTTGGTATTGGTTTTTTTGTTTTTGTGACAAGAGTCTCTGTTGCCCAGGTTGGAGGGCAGTAGCGCGATCTTGGCTCACTGCAGCCTCTACCTTCTGGCTCAAGCGATTCTCCTGCCTCAGCCTCCTGAGTAGCTGGGCTTACAGGGGTGCGCCACCACGCCCGGCTAATTTTTGTATTTTTAGTAGAAAATGGGTTTCCCCATGATGGCCAGGCTGGATTGGTATTGCTATGGCTTCTATTTTGCGTCATTAAGGAACTTAATGGGGAGTTTTAGAAGGACGTTACTTCTGAGGATGGTGTTGGATTTAGGTACCTTTTGCACTTGTAAACAATAAAGGAGGTAATTCCTTATATTGTGATCCTTTTAAGGTTTCTAATTTTTTTTCTCGGCTTCTTTTGCCAGAATTTAAGGATTTTTAGAACACTTGTGCTTAATGCATTTTGTTAACGTCTTAAAATTACAGTTTTTTTTTTTTTTTTGGGGGGAGACGGAGTCTCACTGTCACCTAGGCTGGAGTGGTGCAGTGGCACGATATCAGCTCACCGCAACCTCCGCCTCCCGGGTTCAAGGGTTTCTCCTGCCTCAGCCTCCCTAGTAGCTGGGATTACAGGCGCCCGCCACCACGCCTGGCTCATTTTTGTATATTTAGTAGAGACGGGGTTTCAGCATTTTGGCCAGGCTAGTCTTAAACTCCTGACCTTGTGATCCACCCGCCTCAGCCTCCCAAAGTGCTGGGATTACAGGCAGGAGCCACCGAGCCCCGCCCCCCTTTTTTTTTTTCTTTTCTTTCTTTTCTTTTTTTCTTTCTTTTTTGAGACAGAGTTTTGCTCTTGTTGTCCAGGCTAAAGTGCAGTGGCACGATCTCAGCTCACTGCAATCTCTGCTTCCTGGGTTCAAGCGATTCTCCTGCCTCAGCCTCCGAGTTAGGTGGCATTACAGGCGTGTGCCACCACACCCAGCTAATTTTATGTTTTTAGTAGAAACGGGGTTTCACAGTGTTGGTCACTCTGGTCTTGAACTCCTGACCTCAAGTGATCCACCTGCCTCGGCCTCCCAGAGTGCTGGGATTACAGCGCAAGTCACTGCACCAGGCCAAAATTAGTTTTTATGCATGCCTAAAGATGTTTATGCTGTAGACTTTTTTTTTTTTTTTTTTTTTTGAGACAAAGTCTTGATCTGTTGCCCAGGCTGGAGTGCAGTGGTGTGATCTCAGCTCACTGCAACCTCAGCTTCCCCAGTAGCTGGGATTACAGGCACGCACCACCACACCTGGCTAACTTTTGTATTTTTAGTAGAGACGGGGTTTCACCATGTTGGCCAGGCTGGTCTCAAACTCCTGACCTCGTGATCCACCCACCCCAGCCTCCCAAAGTGCTGGGATTACAGGTGTGAGCCATCATGCCATTGCACTTTAGCCTGGACAACAAGAGCAAATCCTATTTTCTTCACCCACTCCAAGCCAATTAAAATCTCTGGGAAAGTGTTTTAATCATTGCCCCACCTTTTCTTCTACAGCCAATGTGTTCCTTTAAAATTTTAAGTCAGGTGCAGTGGCTCACACCTGTAGCCCCAGCATTTGAGAGCCCTAGGTGGGAGGATTGCTTGATGCCAGGAGATAGAGGCTGCAATGAGCTATGATTGGGCCACTGTACTGCAGCCTGGGTGACAAGACAACCCTGTGGTCTTTAAAGGAAATCTAGATAAAGTCATATCCTTTGTACATTGCTCGAACCTCAGTGGTTTCTCTCATTCAGTAAAAGCCCGTCATTAAGGGCTCCATAATTCTGTTATTTCAGCTGGGATTAACCCCTTAGTGTCTTCAGTCTTTCCTCCCGGCAGGACACACCCTCCTTGGCCCCAGTGCCTGTGCTAGTCATTCCCTGATCACTTCATGGCATTTCCCCTCCCTTTCCAGTCTTTGTTCCATTGTCACCTCAGTGAGACCTTCCTTGGCTATTTAAAATGGCAGGTAATTCCTCCTTTCTGTACACACAAATATCCTCACACCTCTCCTTTTTTGCTATTTTTTCAGTATTGCCTCTTATCATCTGACCTATTTATTTTCCTTAAACTTATTTGGTTATCATATGAAAGAGATTTTTGTTTTATAGCTGCTGTATTTTACAGAAAGGCCTGGCATACAATAGTTACTCGATAAGTATCTGTTGAATGAATGGTGTTCTAGGCATTTAAAGTTTCTCAGGTGATGAAGTGGGTAACCAGGGTTGAGAGTCACTCGTGTAGAGGTCACCTTGAATTTGTATCCAACTATATTAGCCTGTATTCCTCTTCTTTCCCTTTTTAAAATCAGCAACACAGTCACTCCTGGCGGCAAACCAAACAAAACCAGAGTCATCTGGGGAAAAGTAACTCGGGCCCATGGAAACAGTGGCATGGTTCGTGCCAAATTCCGAAGCAATCTTCCTGCTAAGGCCATTGGACACAGAATCCGAGTGGTGAGTATGGTTTTTAGCAAAATGGACGTCTGATGAATCAGACTAAGTTCAAGATGTTGCGCTTTGACTTCTGAGGACTTCTGTGGTTGTGAAATTGACACCAGTAGATTATGCTGCAAAATTTGTGTATTGCGGAACACTGGAGAGAAATAGTAATTGAAAGAATAGGTGTTTGGTGGTTTTTCTTTTTTTGTGTGTGTGGGAGAGAGGGTCTCACTTTGTCACCCAGGTTGGGGTGCAGTGGCATAATCGCAGCTCACTGCAGCCTTGACCTCCTGGGCTCAAGCAATCCTCCCACCTCAGCCCCCCAAGTAGCTGGGACCATAGGCGTGTGCCACCACACCCAGCTAAGTTTTGGGGTTTTTGTTTTGTTTTTTTGAGACAAGGTCTCACTTCGTCACGCAGGCTGGAGTGCAGTGGCATGATCTCAGCTTGCTGCTACCTTTGCCTCCAAAGTTCATGTGATTCTTGTGCCTCAGCCTCCCGAGTAGCTGGAATTACAGGCGTATACCACCATGCCCAGATAATTTTTTGTATTTTTGTATTTTGTTTCTCCATGTTGCCCGGGCTGGTCTTGAACTCCTGAGCCCAAGTGATCTGCCCACCTTGGCCTCCCAGAGTGCTGGGATTACATGCTTGAGCCATCACAGCCAGCCTTGAATAAATAGTTTTCTGGTGAAGATATTTATTGGGCACTGAAGTAATTGTCAGAAAGCAACAATTCAAGAGTTACGCCTGGCATAATTGTTAATATTTTGCCATTTCCATCATGTCAGTCTTGTTAGAACAGGTGTTAGTAGCTTTATTTTGTACATGAAGAAAACAGACTCTCATGTTCGTAGGTCTCATGTCTTTGGTGCCAGTCTTGGACTCTAAATTCTTCTCAATTTTGTCCTGTAATTGTTCTCAAATAGTTCCTACTTTTTCTTTAAGGTCCATTTTGGAATGTAGACTGTATATTCTTGGGACCAAGAATATATGCATACCATGTATTCTTGGGGCCAGGGGGTACTGTTGAACCCTGCTAAGTGGTTCATTAGGGTTTATCAACAGAGGAGGCTTTTACTCTGTCTTTAGAAGAAGCAAAATTAAATGTACCTTCAGTACATGTTTTTCTTTTTTTTTTTTGAGACCGGAGTCTCACTCTGTCACCAGGCTGGAGTGCAGTGGCGGGATCTTGCCTCACTGCAAGCTTCCAGGTTCGAGCGATTCTCCTGCCTCGGTCTCCCACGTAGTTGGGACTATAGGCACGCACCACCATGCCCAGCTGATTTTTGTATTTTTTAGTAGAGACGGGGTTTTACCATGTTGGCCAGGATGGTCTCTATCTCTTGACCTTGGGATCTATCCGCCTGGGCCTCCCAAAGTGATGGGATTACAGGCGTGAGCCACAGCACCCGGCCAGTACATGTGTTTTAAGAGTGCTGGTTCTTAAGGTATGTTCACGTAGAGACTGAAGGCTATAAAAACTTTCGTTACCACTAGAACATGTAATTGGTAGCCTTTCAGAGATTTATCCATATTACGGTTCTTGATTTGTAGACTTATATATAACATTCACCTAATGTTTTATGTGTTCTTTTTTTCCCCGCAGATGCTGTACCCCTCAAGGATTTAAACTAACGAAAAATCAATAAATAAATGTGGATTTGTGCTCTTGTATTTTTAAGTGGATTAAAAAACTTACTGCCTTAAATTGATTTGCTACATGCTTAAAATGATGGAGGTTGCCCAGCATTTTTGGAGTACAAGGAGGTCAGACAGACATGTGATGAAAATTACAGGGCGAGTACAGAGATTTAGAAGGGAACGGGTTTTAATGTGAGTATCTTTGACAGAGTCTTGCTCTGTTGCCCATGCTGGAGTGTAGTGGTGCTCACTGCAGCCTCACATTCAAAGGCTCAAGCAGTCCTCCCTTGGCCTTTGAAGTAGCTGGGACCACAGGCTGATGCCACCATGCCTGGCTCATTTTTAAATTTTTTGTAGAGAGGTTCTGACTCTTGCCTATGCTGGCTTCAAACTCCTGGGCTCAAGCAATCCTCCGTCCTTGGCCTCCTGAAGTGCTGGGATACAGGTGTGAGCCACCACACCTGCCAAGTGCTTTGTGATACTATGCATTTGTTCAATACAGATTGGGAAACTTAAAATTTGAATGGAGATTATGTTGATGAGCATTGGCAGTTCATCTGGATAGACTGGGATGAGAAGCTCTTGGGACTTGTGACTGGACAAAGCATTCCAGTATATTAAAATAGAATTAAGCCATATTACCCCACTCATAAAAAGCAATCCTATGGTAGGTACATGGAGGTTGGGAATAGTGCACGGAAAGGTGGCAGCTTGCTTTGGCTTCATGTTTTAATCTGGTAAAGTGCAAGATTGCACTTTAAGCAGGCCTCCTAAATATTTTAGATTTCTTGGGGATATGCTAAAATAAAACAACTAAGGCATCAGTTTTGCAGTTTTTTTGTTTGTTTTGTTTTTTGTTGTTGAGACAAGTCTTGTTTTGTTCGGGCTGGAGAGCAGTGGCGTGATTACAGCTTACTGTAACCTCAACCTCCTCGGCTCGGGCAAACCTGCCTCAGCCTCCTAAATAGCTGGGGCCACAGGCATGCACAGCCAAAACCAGTTAATTTTTTAGTTACTTGTGGAGATGGGCCTCACTATGTTGCCCAGGTTGTACTAGATTTCTAATTGATGCAGTAACAGTCTTTTTTTCTGCCCCCTGAGGGTTTATTGATGTCTACAGCACAGGTAGTTTTTTAAATTAACAGATCTTTAAATTGCACTGAAAATGTCAACAAGAAACTGGGAGTTTGCCACCTAAGCCCTTCTGCAGTTTTGAAGCATGTATGGGTTCTCTTGTCTATGCTGCAAAAGAATTAACATGCTGGAAGTGTATTAGGGTAAGAGGGTGAAAGAAAGGATTGGGTAGGAAGAGCACACTGGCTGTTGTGTTTATTTGGTCTTCCATCTCCTGGAGGCAGGACTGAGAAGGAAAGTTTTTGTAGTAAGGGAAGAGAGTGGGAATACTGTCCCATCTTTCCCACTTTCCCTTCCTCCAGTAACATCCTGTTACGAATCTGCTAACCTACAAAGAGGGTAGTGAGATATACTGACCCAAGAGAAGGCAAGAAGCCTTTCTCCCCCAGAGGTCCCTCTGTCACATTGGCAGTTCTAAGAAAGGTTTGGTCAGTCCAATGGTGGTATGCAGGCTAAAGCTGCCATTGTTTGAGTCCTGTGCTTCATGGACATGGCTTGTATTAGTACTCTGCCAGTCTCATTTATTAGGATTGTGGTGGTTTTTTTGTTGCTTTTGTTGTTGAGACAGTCTCGCTCTGTCGTCTAGGCTGGAATGCAGTGGTGCAATCTCGACTCACTGCAGGCTCCGCCTCCTGGGTTCAGGCCATTCTCTCCCAGGATTGTGGTTTTAAGGCAAACAAAGTGCACTGATGCTGTATTCACCAGAAGTGAGCAGTACTTCTTCAGGGCCGGAAGTTGGAAGTTGTATATTAGAATGCCAATGAAATTGAACTTGGGAATTACGCAGTCAGCAGGAGGAAGCGCTGATCTTGGACACCCACTCCAAAAGGCCAACATAAGCTAAAAGTACCTATTGTGTTCATTGTGCCAGTTAAGTAGATGTGATCAGTACTCTTGGGGTATTCAGGGATAGAGGCATGTAGGTATACTGGCTGCGTAACAAAAAACCGTTAAGTGTAGAGGAAGAAATATGGAGGCATCTCAAAAGAGGAAATGGCAGGAAGATTTTAGGAACACAAGTAGCTGACTGGAAAGTCCAGAAAACGAAAATGTCACATGAGAGGTCTCGTACTGTACTGAGGATCTTAGGCTTAAGATTGTTCTTGAGTGTAATACAATGTCACTGAAGAACTTGATTCACAGGAAATTTTAAAATTTACTCATTTGAGACAGGGTTTCTGTTGCCCAGCCTGCAGTGCAGTGGTGTGATCATAGCTCACTGCACCCTTGAACTTCTAGGCTCAGGCAATCCCCTGACCACAACCTCCAGAGAATCTGGGACTACATGTGCATGCCACCCACGTCCAGCCAATTAAAATTTTTTTTCGGGGTCCCAGGCTAGTCTCTCAATTCCTGGCCTCAAGTGATCCCCCTGCCTTGTTCTCCTAATGTACTGGGATTACAGATGTAAGCCACCAGCTCAGATTAATATTTCAAATCCCAACGGCAGCCCAGCATAAACAAGGGAAAATTAGGTGGGCTTTTTGGTCTCAAATGGAGAATTCTAACATGTTTTTGGCTTTGGGGGCTGGATGGGTAATGGTGCATTTACAAAGTTGGGGAATCAGAAGATGGTTTTGTGGGAGGAGCGAAAGTTGAATTTGAGGAAGCTGTAAGATGTTAACCTGTGGACATATCCACGAAGATAGATGGGTATTTCAGGTCTCGGTTAGGCATGTGGAGAAGTGGATGGTATTCTGAGTGGAACAGACGAGAGCAATGGAGGTGCTTACATGGTAAGTGGTAGGCACCTGAGCAAAGCGGGGAAAACAAAAAGTTGAGACTTTAACTCGAGTAACTTACATGTGCAATGGCAAATGAGACTCGAAAGCAAATGCATGCTCTTCGTTACTGAGATGATGCAGCATTTGTAAATAATAAATGTATGTTTTTATGTTTTTCTGCTCCCATATGGAAATTAAGTCAAAAGTACTCAAGTCACCGTTGCCAAAGGAGGAGTCCCGTGGTTTACAGGAAAGGGCTTGCGTGGCTGGTAGCTTGTCCACTACGCCATTGAAACAGCTTTGCCTCCTGGCTGGGAGCGGTGGCTCACGCCTGTAATCCCAACACTTTGGGAGGCGGAGGCGGGCGGATCACCTGAGGTCATGAGTTTGAGACCAGCCTGGCCAACGTGGTGAAACTACGTCTCTACTAAAACCACAAAAATTGGCCGGGCGTGGTGGCGGGTGCCTGTAATCCCGGCTACTCGGGAGGCTGAGGCAGGGGAATAGCTTGATCCCGGGAGGCAGAGGTTGCAGTGAGCTGAGATTGTGCCACTGCACTCCAGCCTGGGCGACGAGTGAAACTCCGTCTCAAAAGAAACAGCCTTTCCTCAGCATAACACTATTGTTACAGCCAGGAGCTTAGGATGACTGGTTCCATTCTTTATTCACAACAGCAATTTATTTGTGGTATTGTAGTGGAAAGGGCACGTTTCCTAAGTTACAAATGTGGTTTGGAATCCCACCTTCCACTAGTTGTGGGATGATACACACATTTAGTGAGTATTTACTTGTAAAATGGTAATACTTAAAACACCACCCCATCCTCGTATCTGAATCTCCACCCATAGTTTGTAACTTGAGGTTTTCCTTCTTTCCTACTTCATTTCCCAGTATAGTAGCTTACCTATTCAATTCCCGTTGAATGACTTCCAGCTCAGTGAGTTCGTAATTTTACTTAGTGTCATGAGCCACTGGGATTTGTCCCAATTTCCCATTTTGTATAGTTCCTCACGGCTCAGTTTCGAAGGCAAGGTTTCCTTAATGGCCAGGATCCCCCTTATCTCAGGTGCAGTGGCAATTCTTGGTTGGAAACTAAAAGATGGAGTTGAGTAAAATAGTAAAGGGTGTATCATTGATTTTTATAGGAAATGGCGTTAGTTAAGTAATGGTCCTAAAGTTGGCGACTCAGGATAAGTAAATGAAAGTATTCCACTCACCTTTACGTACAGAGGACTACACTGATTTTGCAGAGGGTACGTCTAAACACCTGGCACCTAGTAGGTGCATGTCACTTTGGTAAATGAAAGAACTGAAAAACTGCCTCAGGACACCCACATATGGCCAACGCCCGCTAGCCTTTCTTCCTCCCACAGCCCCACTCACGTGGGCCTCCAAACAGCATTTATTGGCCGGTTTCGCGCCACGAGACGCGATGGACGTGATCGCCGCCCTCATCCTCTGCGGCGAACTTCTAGCGGGTGACGCTGTCCAATCGGAAAGCGCCTTTCCGCCGGCTGGGCCCTCCGTCTGCCCCCAGCGGCGAGGGGCGGGGCCGGCGCGGGCGCAGAGGCGTCACGCACTCCATGGTAACGACGCTCGGCCCGAAGATGGCGGCCGAATGGGGCGGAGGAGTGGGTTACTCGGGCTCAGGCCCGGGCCGGAGCCGGTGGCGCTGGAGCGGGTCTGTGTGGGTCCGAAGCGTTTTACTCCTGTTGGGCGGGCTCCGGGCCAGCGCCACATCTACTCCCGTCTCCTTGGGCAGTTCCCCTCCCTGCCGGCACCACGTCCCCTCTGACACTGAGGTAGGGCGACAGGGGCGGGAGCGGGCCCTCTCAGGGTAAAGTCATCCAGAAGGAGCAGGCGTAGGAGATAGTGACTGGGAGAAGGTGTCCTGGATGAGAAAGCGAAATTGGGGCAGAGCCTGAACTCTTACAGGCCTGGGACCAGCTCTCAGCTCCCTACACCCTGCAAGTTGGCTGTTAGGCGCTCAGAACAGTATCACTTCTGTGCGGAGGGTTGTGCTTAGCAGTAGCCCTCGAGGAGTGGTTTTCAAACTTGAGCGTGCAGCACAGTCACCCGACGCAGATGGTACAACACAGATTGCCGCCCTCAGTCCCCCACTTAATGACTCCGTAGGTCTGGGATGAGTCCCCAGAGTTGACAGTTTACGTTCCCAGCTGGTTGGTGAGATGCTTGTCCGGGGACCACTTTAGGAACCGCTGACCTGAAGTTTCGGGAAGACATTGAACGGAGAGCCAAACAGAGGCGTTGGAGGGATGTTGGGGGCTCACTGGAGACAAAATTCAGGTTTCTTTTCACGTTACGTCGTCACTTTGTTTGCTTTACCCGGTTCCTCTGCTCTGGAAGTGCCTGCCCGCCTCTCGTCCCATTTTTCTCCCTGCTTAAATTCTTTGTCTCATTTCAAATTCCCTAACCTGAAGGTAGCCTGCTGAAACCACCACAGCGCAATATTCTTTTCATTAAAAAGTACATCGTATCTATACTCCCTCCTGGCATTTAACCAAGTACTGCTATGGGATAATGGCTTATTTTTTAGGCGTATCTTGCCTTTGCAGTTAGATTATAAGGTTCCGTGGGATAAGGTTTGTGTTTCGTACTTTGATTCCTTCACAGTATTTAGGTCAGAGGTGGGTCCACGATAATCCATATTCTTTGAGAAAGGGAGAGTACCTGGGGCAGGGCTGCATGCTGATATACCTACACATGTTCAGTTCAGCCCAGAAATCTAAAGACACTCATTTTTATGGTAATTTCCCAAAATGTTACATGCATACTCTTTATAACCAAGTGAGCCAAAATATTAACTTCGGAGTTTATAGCTTTTTTGCAGCTTTTATCATGACACTGCGTTTTGGCTGAATTCTTTAAAAAAAATTTCCCACAAAACCCTGCACTTCTCTCTTTTAATTTGGATTAAAATAAGAGAAAGAGTCCTGGTCCCTCATACGTTTCCCTAGTTCCTCATAGAGTATGTAAATACCCTGTCGTCCTCACTATTCTCCTAGTTTTAACCTGGACACAGAGTATAGGCAGGAACTACAGTGTTCACTGTAGTTACGCTAATGACTATACCTCTGTTCAATGCTACAGGAAATTACATAACTTTTTTGGTTTTGGTGGCGGTAGGGAGCTACAAAACAGTTTTACTTTTTAACTGGTTCTCAACTAAAACCTGTAAGTTTTGTTTTTACCTTTTATTGTGCCGGTACAAACAACATCAGAATAATTTAATGAACCCGCATGGACCCATCACCTAGCTTTAACACCTAGCTTTAAGGTTCTGCCATTCTTGTTTCGTATACTTTCAGCCATTCCCCAGCCCCCTACTTGAGTTACTGTTCTTTTGAAGTTTTTTGGTAAAATTTACATATATTGAAATGCCACAAATGTATCCATGCACATCCACATAAAGCATACAACCCATCACAACACAGAACATTCCCACATCTCCCGAACGTTCCCTCCTGTCCTGTCCCAGTCTCCTGCCCACCCCAGGCAACTAGTTTTCTAATTGTTTTTTTTAAATACTAGATTAGTTTGGCCAATTCTAGAGCTTCGTGTATTGAATGGAATTATATGGTATGTACTCCTCTGTATTTGGCATCTGCTCAGCATTATGTCTGTGAGATTCGTGTTGTATGTGATAGTAATTTATTCCTTTGAATTGCTGAGTATTCCATCGAATACCTATATCACAATTTGTTTTTCCGTTATCTTGTTCAAAGATGGGTATTTTGGCTGCTTCCAGATTTTAGCTATTATAAATAAAGCTGCTGTCAATATTCTTGTACAGTAATTTTTGTGGATATATGTTTTCATTGTTCTTGGATAAATACGTGGGGGTGAAATTACTGGGTCAAAGGTAGGTGAATGTTTATAAAAAATACTAACCCTTTCTCCAAAATACTCTACCATTTTACACCCCCATCAACAAAATATTAGTTATGGTTGCTGCATATCCTCACCAACAGATGTCCTTTCTAAGAAATCTTTAAATACCCGCTAGGTCATAAAAATATTCTCCTGTGTTCTAGAAGCCTTCACTTTTAGGATTATGATTCATCTGAAATTAATTTTTATATATGATGTGAGATAGGGGGATCAATATCCTTTTTTTTTTTTTTTTGCCCCATATGGGTATTCAGTTGCCTTGATTATGTACCTCTGTAATAAATATTGAAATCAGACAGTATTGTTATTGTAAGCCTTCCTGCTTTGTTCTTCCTTTTCAAAATGATTTTGGCTATTTTAAGGCTTTTATATTTCCATATAAATTTATTTATTTTTTGGCAGGGGGAGGCTCAGAGACAGATCCATATAAATTTTAGAGTCAGCTTCTCAGTTTCCTCAAAAAAGCCTGATGGGTTTGTGATTGGGATTGCATTTACTCTATAGATGATTTGGAGATAATTGACATCTAACAGTATCAAGTCTTTCAATCCATGAACGTAATGTATGTTTCTCCATTTATTGAGGTGATGAATAATTTTTCTCAGCAAAAATATATAGATCTTGCATTTTTTCTTCTGTTTTCTTTTCTCTCTCTCTTTTTTTTTTTGTTTTGAGACAGTCTTGTTCTGTCACTCAGACTGGAGTGCAGTGGCAGAATCATAGCTCACAGCAGGCTTGAACTCCTGGGCTCAAATGATCCTTCTGCCTTAATCTCCCAAGTAGCTGGGACTACAGGTATGCGCCACTACACCTGGCTAATTTTTTATTTTTTGTAGAGACAGAGTCCAGGCGGTTCTCGAACTCCTGGCCTTAGGCGATCCTCCTGCCTCGACCTCCCAAAGTGCCAGGATTACAGGCATGAGCCGCTGTGCCCAGCCAGATCTTGTATGTTTTTTGTTAAATGTTTTCCTGAGTCTTTTATTTTTTGATGCCATTGTCAGTGGAATTATGGTTAAAGTTTTCCTGTTGTTTGCTGCTAGTATGTAAAAATACACTGCTAGTAGGTAAAAATATTTTTTGTATATTAACCGTGTCTTCTGAGACCTAGCTAAACTTATTTATTCTAGTAGGGTTTCCTCCCTTATAATTTTTGATGTTAGCAATGTATTAACTATAAATAGGAACAATTTTTGTTGTTGTAGTTTTGTATCATTTATGTATTTTTTCCCCCTTATTGCTCTGGTGAGGACATCCAGTTCCAGGCTGAGCAAAAGTGAGATAGCATGCCTCCTTGCCGTTTGTTCCTGATCTTAGGACCAGTCTCTGACCATTAAGTATGATGTTAACTTTACATTTTTTTGTAGTTCCCTTTATCAGATTGAGAAAGCTCCCTTTGGTTTCTGGTTTTCCGAGGGTTTTTATCCTGAATGGGGACAAATTTTGTCAAATGCTTTTTGTTTTTTCTGGTAATTATTGAGATAATCATATAGTTTCTCACTTTATGAACTGTTAAGTGGTAGATTACATTGCATTTTCCAATAGTAAATCAACGTTGCATTTTTGGGATAGACCTTACTTGGTCATGCTGGCTTTGGTAATTTTCTTTAATGTTTGTTTCTATTTCATTGTTTTCTGTTCTTTGTTATTTCCTTTTTCTACTTATTGTGGATTTAGTTTGCTCATATTGTTAGGTGGAAACTTAGATGACTGTTTTTTAACCTTTTTTTCCTTCTAATGTAAACATTCAAAGATATAAATTTCTAAGTACAACTTTAGCTGCTCTTCACAAATTTTGACACTTTGCATTTTAATTATCATTTAGGTTAAAATTTTTGGTTTTTTTTGTTTTTTTTTGAGACAGAGTCTTGCTCTGTTGCCGAAGCTGGAGTGCAGTGGCTCAATCTCAGCAGATGAACCTCCGCTTCCCGGGTTCAAGCGATTACCCTGCCTCAGCCTCCTGTGTAATTGGGACTACAGGTGCACGCCACCACACCCAGCTAATTTTTGTATTTTTAGTGGAGATAGGGTTTCACCATGTTGGCCAGGATGGTCTTGACCTCGTAATCCGCCTGCCCTGGCCTCCCAAAGTGCTGGGATTACAGGCGTGAGCCACCACGCCCGGCCTAAAAAAGTTTTTTAAGAGACAAGGTCTCGGTCGGGTGCAGTGGCTCATGCCTGTAATCCCAGCACTTTGGAGGCCGAGGTGGGTGGATCACCTGAGGTCAGGAGTTTGAGACCAGCCTGGCCAACATGGCGAGACCTGTCTCTACTAAAAATACAAAAATTAACCAGGCATGGTGGCGGGTGCTTTTAATCCCAGCTACTCTGGAGGCTGAGGCAGGAGAATTGCTTGAACTCAGGAGGTGGAGTTTGTAGTGAGCTGAGATTGTGCCATTGCACTCCAGCCTGGGAGACAAGAGCGAAACTCTGTCTCAAAAAAAAAAAAAAAAAAGAGAGAGGCAAGATGTCTCTCTGTCACCCAGGCTGGAGTGCAGTGATATGCTCATAGCTCACTGCCACCTTGAACTCCTGTGTTCAAGCAGTCTCCCCGCCTCAACCTTATGAGTAGCTAGGACTTAAGGCACATGCCACCACACCTGGCTAATTTTTTATTTTTATTTTTGTAGAGACGGAGTCTTGCTATGTTGCCCAGGTTGGTCTTGAACTCCCAGTTTCAAGCAATCCTCCTGCTTCAGCCTCCCAAAGTGCTGGGATTACAAGCGTGAGCCACTGTACCTGGCTGAGATTATTTTATTTATGGTTTAGAATATGATCTATCCTGTTTAATTTTTCACGTGTACTTGTAAAGAATATATATTCTATAGTTGTTGTTTTTTTTTATTTTATTGTTTTAGAGATGGGATCTCAGTATGTTGCCCAGGCTGGTCTTGAGCTCCTGGACTCAAGCAATCCTCCTGCCTTGGCCTCCCATAGTGCTGGGATTATAGACATGAGCCACTGTACCTGGCCTATTCTGTAGTTATTGAATATAGATTTCTATACATGTTAATAAGGTGAAGTGATTGATACTTTACTTCAGATTTTCTCTATTAAAAATTATTGGCCAGGTACAGTCACTCATGCCTATAAGTCCAGCACTTCTGGAGGCCGGGGTGGCAAATTGCTTGAGCTCAGGAGTTCAAGACCAGCCTGGGCAACTTAGTGAAACCCCGTGTCTACAAAAAATACAAAAATTAGCTGGGTGTGGTGTTGTGCACCTGTAGTCCCACCTACTTGGGGGGGCTGAGGTGGGGGGATCACTTGAGCCCAGGAGGTGAAGGCTGCAGTGAGCCAGGTTTGCACCACTGTGCTCCAGCCTAATAAAGACTATATTAATACAAGAGAAAATAGGTGTATTTAGCTTGCTTGTGGTTCAAGCTTACACGTGTATCTTTTCAGTTTCCTACATTTACCTGTGTGTATGCGTGTGTGCTTGTGCATTTTAGGCATTACAATATATATCTTTTGTTTATTGCATGTTTTTATTTTTGAGACAGAGTCTCTCTCCGTTGCCCAGGCTGGAGTGCAGTGGCACAATCTTGGCCCACTGCAACCTCCGCCTCCTGGGTTCAAGCAATTCTCTTGCCTCAGCTTCCAGAGTAGCTGGGATTACAGGCGCCCGCCATCATGTCTGGCTAATTTTTGTATTTTAGTAGAGACAGGTTTCGCCATGTTAGCCAGGCTGGTCTCAAACTCGTGACCTCAAGTGATCCACCCGCCTCAGCCTCCCAAAGTGTTGGAATTACGGGCATGAGCCACCACACCCGGCCTATTACGTCTTTAATGTTAATATTATCACACTGTCTGGGGCATGATGTTGAATAAGAGTGGTGAGAGTAGACATCCTTGCCTTGTTTCTGATCTTAGAGGGAAAACATTGTCTTCCACTGTTAAAAATATTAATTGTGGAGTTTTTGGGTAGGTATGCTTTATAAAATTAAGAAAATTCCCTTCTATACCTAGTTTTCTAAGAGTTTTTTTTTTTTTTTAAATCATGGATGGATGTTGAATTTTGTTAACTGTCTTTCCTGCACCAGTTGATACAATCATGTGGCTTTTCTTCTTTACTCTGTTGATATTATGAGTTACACTGATTGATTTTTTTGAATGTCAAATCAGCCTTGCATTCTTGAGATGAACCTCACTTGGTGATGACTTATTACCCTTTTTACATTTTGCTGGGTTTGAATTGCTAATATTTTGTTGATGATTTTACATCTATATATTTTTATTTTTTTAGAGACAGGGTGTTACTCTGTCATCCAGGCTGGAGTATAGTAGCACAATCATAGCTCACTATACAGCCTTAAACAACTTGGCTTAAGCAGTCCTCCTGCCTCAGCCTCCCAGTTAGCTAGGATTACAGGTGAGAGCCACCACACCTGGTTCATTTATTTTCATGTTTAGTGGATATGGGGTCTTGCTGTGTTTCCAAGTCTGGTCTGGAACCACTGGGCTCAAGGAGTCTTCCTACCTTGGCCTTCCAAAGCTCTGGGACTGTAAGTGTGAGCCATTGCACATTTACATCTATATTAATAAGGGATATTGGTCTGTAGTTTTTTTTAATTTTATTTTTTTAATTTTATATTTATGTTTTTTACCAACTACTTGCAAGGATATTGGTCTGTAGTTTTCTTTTCTTTTCATCTCTAATAATAACTTCAGGTTTATCAGGGGAACCCGCCCCCAGTATTTCAATGTAGGTTCTTTCTATTTTCCCTAAGTGTCAGCTGGCTGAGAAATAAAGAGAAAGAGTACAAAGAGAGGAATTTTACAGCTGGGCCTCCAGGGGTGACATCACATATTGGTAGGACCGTGATGCCCACCTGAGCCGCAAAACCAGCAGGTTTTTATTAAGGACTTTAAAAGGGGAGGGGGTGTACGAACAGGGAGTAGGTCACAAAGATCACATGCTTCAAAGGGCAAAAAGGAGAACTAAGATCACATGCTTCTGAGGCCAGTAAAGATCACAAGGCAAAGGGCAAAGCAAAGATCACAAGGCCAAGGGCGAAATCAAAAATTCCTGATAAGGGTCGATGTTCAGCTGTGCACATATTGTCTTGATAAACATCTTAAACAACAGAAAACAGGGTTCTAGAGCAGACAACTGGTCTGACCTCAAATTCACCAGGGTGGGGTTTTTTCCCCACCCTAATAACCCTGAGGGTACTGCAGGAGACCAGGGCATATTTCAGTCCTTATCTCAACCGCATAAGACAGGCATTTCCAGGGTGGCCATTTATAGACCTCCCCCCAGGAATGCATTCCTTTCCCAGGGTCTTAAATATTCATTGCTGGGAAAAGAATTTAGCAATATCTTCCCTACTTGCACATCTGTTTATAGACTCTCTGCAAGAAGAAAAATATGGCTCTATTCTGCCCAACTCCTTAGGCAGTCAGACCTTATGGTTGTCTTCCCTTGTTCCATAAAATCGCTGTTATTCTATTCTTTTTCAAGGTGCACTGATTTCATATTGTTCAAACACACGTTTTATAATCAATTTATACAGTTAGATACAATTATCACAGTGGTCCTGAGGTGATGTACATCCTCAGCTTACGAAGATAACAAGATTAAGAGATTAAAGTAAGACAGGTGTAAGAAGTTATAAGAGTAGGCTGGGCGCGGTGGCTCACACCTGTAATCTCAGCAATTTGGGAGGCCGAGGTGGGCGGATCATGAGGTCAGGAGATCGAAACCATCCTGGCTAACACGGTGAAACCCCATCTCTACTAAAAATACAAAAAAAAAAATTAGCTAGGTGTGGTGGCAGGCACCTGTAGTCCCAGCTACTGGGGAGGCTGAGGCAGGAGAGTGGCGTGAGCTTGCAAGTGAGCTGAGATTGCACCACTGCACTCCAGCCTGGGTGACAGAGCGAGACTCCGTCTCAGAAAAAAAAAAGAAAAGAAATTATAAGAGTATTATTTGGGAACTGATAAATGTCCATGAAATCTTCACAATTTATGTTCAGAGATTGCAGTAAAGACAGGCATAAGAAATTATAAAAGTATTAATTTTGGGAACTATATGTGTCCATATTAAAATGAATCTTCACAATTTATGTTCCTCTGCCGCGGCTCCAGCCAGTCCCTCCGTTCGGGGTCCCTGACTTCCTGCAACACAGGTTTGGTATCAGGATAATGCTGGTCTCATAGCATGCGTTGGGACATGTCCCATTTTCTTCTATTTTCAGAAAGAGTCTCTGTAGAATCAGTGTTGTTTCTTCCTTAAATGTTTAGTAGAATTCACTCATTAAGCTATCTCAGTCTGGAATTTTCATTTTTGAAAGTCATAAACTATGAACTCATATACTTTGATATTGGACTATTCAGGTTATTAATTTCTTCTTAACAGTGTTTTATTAAGTTATCTCTCTCAAAGAATTTCACTTCATTTAAGTTGTCAAATTTATGGACATGAAGTTTTTCATAACATTCCTTTATGATCATCTCTAAATGGCTGGAAAGTCTGTAGTGATATCTTCTGTGTAGTTTCTGACATTGGTAGTTTTTATTCTCTCTGTCTTTTTTTTTTTGAGATGGAGTCTCACTCTGTTGCCTAGGTTGAAGTGCAGTGGCACGATCACTGCTCACTGCAGCCTTGAACTCCTGAGCTCAAGCAATCCTCCTACCTTAGCCTCCCAAAGTGCTGGGATTATAGGTATGAGCCACCGTGCCAGCCTTAGTGCTTTCTTTGAGTTTAATGTTTTTTTTTTTTTTTTTTTTAGTATCTTAAGGTGGAACCTTAGATCATGAATTTGAGATCTTTTTTCTAAAATAAGCATTTAAAGCTATCAGTTTCCTCTAAATACTCCTTTAGCTGTATCCCACAAATATTAACTTGGTGTAATTTTATTTTCATTTAGTTCTATTTTCTAATTTCCCTTGTAATTTTCTCTACTAACAGGGTTATTTAGAAGTTTGTTGTTTGAGTTTTTCAAAAGTATTTGGGGATTTCCCAGATATTGTTCTGAAATTGCATTCTAGTCGAATTTTGTTATTGATAGAGAACATCCTTTTTACCAGTTCTTTTATGTCTTAAAGTTTCTTTTATGGCCCAAAATATGATCTAGCTAGGTGAATGTCCCACATGCACTGGAGCAGAATGTACAACACAAAATATTGAGTGTTTGCTCCAGCGACTATAATATATGTAGTGTACTTATGATATCTATTTAAAATAGTCATGTTTAATATAGGACATTTTCAACAGCATAATTTCATTCATTTTGCTGTTGTAATATAATATTTTAAATATATTAATATATGACTTCTTTATATATCATAAACCTCACAATTAGGCCAGCACGGTGGCTCATGCCTGTAATCCCAGCACTTCGGGAGGCCGAGGCTGGCAGATCACCTGAGGTCAGGAATTCAAGACCAGCCTGGCCAACGTGGTGAAACCCTGTCTCTACTAAAATTACAAAAGTACAAAAATTAGCTGGGCATGGTGGCAGGTGCCTGTAATCCCAGCTACTCAGGAGGCTGAGGCAGGAGAATTGCTTGAACCCAGGAGGCGGAGGTTGCAGTGAGCCGAGATTGTACCACTGCACTCCAGCCTGGGCAACAGAGAGAGACTGTCTCAAAAAAACCCAAAATAAATAAATAAAATAAATTAAAAAAAATAAACTTCACAATTAAAAAGTTACAATTTTTGCTTTAAATATTTGTCTCCAAAGAAATTAACAGAAGAAAAGAAGTGTGTATAATTGTGTTGACCACTCCAGGTTTGGTGATTGCTAGGTGGCCTTGCTAGACTCAGCTTGTCGTACTCACAACTGAGATTTATTACAGTGAAAGCATACAAAGTAAAATCAGCAAAGGGAAAAGGATCATGGGACAAAGACTAGAGGAAATTAGGCAAAAACTTCCAAGAGTCCTCTCCTAGTAGAGTCACTTAGGACCTGCTGAATTCCTTCAGCAGTGAGTTGTGACAGTGTGCACAAAGTGTGGTCTACCAGGGAAGATTACCTGATTCTTCGAGTCCTTCCAAGAGTCCTCTCCTAGTAGAGTCACTTAGGACCTGCTGAATTCCTTCAGCAGTGAGTTGTGACAGTGTGCACAAAGTGTGGTCTACCAGGGAAGATTACCTGATTCTTGAAGTCCAGGGTTTTTATCGGAGGCTGGTCATGTGGACAGAATTTCAGCCACTGAAATTTCAGACTCCAGAAGCAAGCAGATGTTCAACATTAACCACAATGAGCCATCCTTATAAGCTAGTGAAGTTTTAAATTACACTTCCAGATGACAGCAAAAGGTCAACCTTACAAGCAGGCCTTCCTATAGAGAGCAGCAATCTCTGACCTGCTGTATTGACTCTTCTGCACAATAGTCTTTCATATCTATTCACATATTTACCATTTCCAATAGTTTTTATTCCTTCCTACAGAAGCAGGTTACCCTTTTGTGTTATTTCCATTCCCACGAAGAACTTCCTTTAGCATTTCCTGTAGTGTAGGTCTGCTGGTGATGAATTTTCTCATGTATGTGAAATGTCTTTATTTCCTCTTCATTTTTGAAGGGTACTTTCATTGGATATAGACTTCTGTGTTGAATTTCTTTATTTTAGCCCTTTCCTGTTTATTTCATTGTCTTCTGTTCTTTATTGTTCTTCATAGAAAGTCAATGCCATTCGTACTTCTCTTCCCTTCCTATGTATAATGTTGTATTAGTTGTTCTCACACTGCTATAAAGATACTACCTGACACTGGGTAATTTATAAAGGAAAGTAGTTTACAGTTCCACATGGCTGGGGAGGCTTCAGGAAACTTACAATCATGGTAGAAGACGAAGGAAAAGCAAGGACCTTTTTTACATGGTGGCAGGAGAGAGAAGTACAAGCAGGGGAAATGCCAGAGGCTTGCTTATGAAACCATGAGATCTTGTGAGAACTCATTCACGATCATGAGAACAGCATGGGGAGCACCCCCAAGATCCAGTCACCTCCTTCCCTTGACACATGGGATTACAATTCAAGATGAAATTTGGCTGGGGATGCAGAGCCAAACCATATCAAATGTGTTGTTTTTCTCTCATTGCTTTCAATATTTTATCTTTATTTTTAGATGTCACAAGTTTGCCTATTATGTACCTGGGTGTTGTTTGTTTGTTTTTGGGGACAGAGTCTCACTCTGTTGCCCAGGCTGGAGTGCAGTGGCATGATCTTGGTGCACTGGAACCTCCGCCTCCCGGGTTCAAGTGATTCTCATGCCTCAGCTTCCTGAGTAGCTGGGATTACAGGCGTGAACCACCGTGCCCAGCCTTGTTTGTTTTTTATCCTGCTTGAGGTTTAGTGAACTTCTTGGATCTGTAAGTTGATGTCTTTCACCAAATTTGAAATTTTTTAGCTGTTATTTCTTTCAGATATATATTCTGTCTCCTATTTTCTCCTGTCCTTGTAGGACTCTAATTACATGTCTGCTAGACGGCTTGGTATCCATTCTCTGAGGCTCTGTTCTTTTTTTTTTTTTTTTTTTTAAATCTTTTTCATTTCTCTTCTTTGGATTGGATAATGTCTAGATCTATCTTCAAGTTCACTGATGCTTCTGCCATCTCCAATCTTCTTTTAATTCTTTCTAGTGAATTTTTTCTTTTGAGACAGTCTCGCTCTGTCACCCAGGCTGTAGGGTGATGGCGCAGTCTTGGCTCACCGCAGCCACCATCTCCTGAGTTCAAGCAGTTCTCATGCCTCAGCCTCTGGAGTGCTGGGATTACAGGTGTGCACCACCACGCCCGGCTAATTTTTGTATTTTTAGTGGAGACAGGATCTCACCATGTTGGCCAGGCTTGTCTGGAACTCCTGACCTCAAGTGATCCACCCACCTCAGCCTCCCAAAGTGCTGGGATTACAGGCGTGAGCCACCATGCCCAGCCCCAGTGAATTTTTTCATTTTAGTTGTTATACTTTTAAGCTCTAGAATTTCCATTTGGCTCTTTTTTCTTTGGTTCTTTTCATAGTGTCTCTTCTGAGGTTCACTATCTGCTTACTCATTATGTGTATGTTTTCTTTTAAGTACCTGAACACGTTTCAGCTGCATTAAAGTAGTTGTTTAAATTCAGGTCATCTTAGGGTCTGTTTCTATTCCCTGCTTTTTCCCCCATTGTGGATCTCATTTTCCCATTTTGTTCTCATTGCTGCTGATTTTTTATTAAATAATGGACACCATAGATGATACATTGTAAAGTCTGGATTCTGTTGTATTTCTCTGAAGAATTTTTTTTTTTTTTTTTTTTTTTTGTAGCTGGTGTTTAACTTAACTGTGTTCAAAATTACAAACTCTTATCTCCTGTTGTTGGCAACATTTATTCTTTGCTGGGTTTTATTGCATACATATGTAATTTCATTGTCAGCCAAGGAATTTAGTGGTCAGTCAGATATTTGACTGAGTTTCCTATGCAGATTTTGGGGTACCTTCTGTGGCTTCTTCTCTTGCA
Source organism: Pongo pygmaeus (assembly GCF_028885625.2). Classification (NCBI taxonomy): domain Eukaryota; kingdom Metazoa; phylum Chordata; class Mammalia; order Primates; family Hominidae; genus Pongo; species Pongo pygmaeus. Next base: position 208,904,559 of record NC_085930.1, read on the forward strand.
AGATTTCCTCTCTAACTTCTAATTTTCTGGTGATACAAGTTCTGAACATTTTGCTGTAGCTCCTCAAGCCAGTGAGGCTCTGACCTCCTGCCACTCCAAGAGACAGATTAGGTAGTGCTCTCAAGCAAAAGTTAGACTTGCAAATCTCAGAGATATAATTCCTGTATTCCAGGAGTAAATTCTTCCAGATTCTGTCTTTCTCCCTCCCCCAAATACTGTCAGACAGTATATTTTGTCCGGACTTTGTAATGTGTTATCTGCAGGGAGGTTAGTCATGTAATGGGGTTCCTAAAATGTACCATATCCCTTTGCTGTGCTCAGACATTTCTGTTTTTTTTTGAGATGGAGTCTTGCTCTGTTGCCCAGGCTGGAGTACAGTGGTGCAATCTCGGCTCACTGCAAGCACCACCTCCTGGGTTCTAGCAATTCTCCTGCCTCAGCCTCCCAAGTAGCTGGGACTACAGGTGCCTGCCACCATGCCCGGCTAATTTTTTTGTATTTTTAGTAGAGACGGGGTTTCACCATGTTAGCCAGGATGGACTCAGTCTCCTGACCTTGTGATCTGCCTGCCTCGGCCTCCCAAAGTCCCAAAGTGCTGGGATTACAGGCGTGAGCCACTGCGTCTGGCCTCTGATGGTTTTTTAAGGACCATAAAATAATCGGTTACCTGGAGATAGGTTGGAATGGAATGAGTAAAATACTGGAGGTAGGGTGTCAGGCCATTGTAGCAGAGCAGGCAATACGTATTGAGAAAATCTATGGCTGTTACTATATTATATTAATAGATCAAACATACAGTTTTCTACAAAATATAGAATTCTATTTTCTTGTATAAATCTGCAGAAATAGTATAAAAATAAAAATGTGGTTGTCCATTGCTGGAATTATATGAATGAGATAGTGTACAGCTTACTTTTAGTTAAGCTAACACAATTTTTTCTTTTGTACATCAGGAGTTTCCTAAAGTGTTGATACTGCTGAGACCTTTCTTGACTTCTTTTATTCATCCCTGAAAAAATCATGTAAATAGTAAATGAGAACTGGAGAAAAAATTCAAAATGAAAAACTCTTTCATAAATAAATTTTTGTCCTCTTTTAAAGTAATTGAAGATATTTTTGGTTTCTTCCTGTCATTTTCTCAAGACTCAAAATTGGCTAAACTAGGAATTATATAAGAAACTACAAATAAGTGACAAGAGAACCCTAAAAGCATTTTGGCAGCTACTGTATCCATAATGATTTAGTCATGTGACTTGAATTTATGGTTCTTGCCTTCCAAATGGCAGCCCTTGCTTGGGAGAGCTTTGAGGTTCAAGAATGCTGACACGGTGGAATATGGGCCAAGAACTTTTTCTCTGGGTATTACACTTGAAATTTACTTCATTATTTTAAGTTTGGATCGCAATGGGTTAATCTGTATGTCTTAAAAATTTTTCAAATCTGTTTCCTTTTTTCAGGTCATAAATAAAGTTCATCTTAAGGCAAATCATGTGGTCAAGAGAGATGTTGATGAGCATTTAAGAATCAAGACTGTCTATGATAAAAGTGTTGAAGAGTAAGTACACCATTGTATTGTCATCTTTTTCATTATTAATCTAAATGTTAAAGATATTTTTGTCTGTTACCTGAAGTTCTAAAAATCTATAGATAAAACTTAAAAAGGACTAGTGTAGCTTCAAAATGGAATTAAGCTGAAAATGCATTTTAGTCTGAAAATATGAAACCACGGGATATGATTAAAGTCTATGCATTATGAATAATTTTCTTTTACCATCTTCCTTTCCTGGTCAATCATGAATAATTTAAACAGAACAAATGTGGATCTATTTGGATGTGGACAGTAACAGACCTGGAAGGTACTCTTCAATAAGTACTAGTGTTACCGGAAAGAGGTCCAGCCCAGACTCCAGGAGAGGGTTCTTGCATCTCTCACAAGAAAGAATTGGAAGCAAATCCATAGAGTAAAGTGAAAGCAAGGTTATTAGAAAAGTAAGGGAATAAAAGAATGGCTGCTCCATAGGCAGAGCAGGCCCAAGGCCTGCTGGTTGCCTATTTTTATGGTTATTTCTTGATTACATGTGCTATGCCTCTGAGAGGTAATCCTTATGTTTTTATGTCATTATTTTCAGGTTGCTCCCTGAGAAAAAGAATCTTGTAAAGGTATGTAATAAATACTCATAACTTGAACTGGACACTTAAAATTTTATTGCATGCAAATTCTACTTCAGTAAAGAAAAATATATACATGACTTTTGTGACTGAGTGAAAGGTATTGGTAGTAAAAGTGTTGATCATTTCACAAAAGGTGTCTTTGTGATGCTCTCATGAAAACTTTGTTGGTATTTGGCATTAAATTAGTCATTTTTTTATAATTTGATAATCAGTCTTCTCGTTTTTCTGCTTGCTTTCTCAAGTTTTTGGGGAGCAAATCATGCAGAGAATAGGGTGAAAAACAATTTTTGAAACACATTGACAACACTGTTCTCTTGGTGGAAATGTTTATTTTCCTGAGAATGGATTTACCTGATAACCACATCAGGTTTTTAACTGTATGGAGACACACACACACACACGTGCACGCACGCACACACACGCGCACATGCACGCACACACACACGCACACACACACGCATGCACACATGCACACACACAAAACCAGTTCACTATGGGCGACAGAAATTGATGAGTTTAATTAAAGGTAAGATTTTCTTAACATAAACTATCTTAGTGTTGGAATCATCTAAGTCAGTCCATCATTCATAGTAATCTAGATTAATAGTTGAGATATATCACAGTTTTGTTAAAGGTGTAGTATTGAAGGAAATTAATATTTAATTAAAAATAAAAAATAGTTGAGATACATGTTTTCTGGCTTTCTATTTAAATGGGGCTAGGGAAGGAAATTTCTGCCTAATGTTGTTTTCCCAAGCTGAACTAGAAAATGGGGGAAATTCTTTTCCTCCTAGACTTACTCTGTTCCTACCCCTTGCCATACAACCTTGACTAACTGGTATCTGTTTTCCAGAATTATAAAGCTTTTTTTCATTACTATCCTGTGTTTGCTTCTTTTAAATATAATTTATCTCTTCCTTATAATTCTGGTTTTTTTTTTAACTTTTATTTAGAACAAGCTTTTCCCACAAGCGATTTCTTATTTAGAGAAGACTTTTCAGGTCCGTCGACCTGCGGGCACTATCTTACTTAGCAGGTATGTCACATGAAACACAGATCATTTTCTTCAGCCATTTAGTACTCTGCCTTTCCCGTTCTATGAACATGGCAAGGTACGAAACTTATACTAGAATTTTATTATGCTTGTTCTTAGGGACTAACTGCAAGGTATTTAAAAAGAATAAAAAAGCACCTGCTGGATACTCATTCTTTCCCTGACCTTTCACTGTGAGATGGTCTACTGAATTTTTTCTGGGTGTAGTTGTCCCCTGTTCTCCAGATCGCCTTTTTCCCTCTTTCATGTGGATACAGTGTTGGCTTTATGAAGTATTTGGGTGTTTAAAAACCCAAATCAAGAGGATTTCCTATAGAACCCAAATTCTTTCTTAGCTACTTTCCTAACTAAAATAGTAACATTATTAATGAAGTAATATAGCAGCTACCAGTTGGTTTCCATGTTTTTAACTGCTATAAAACATTCTCTTTTTTGTATTTAAACTTTGATATACAAATGGACTGAAGACAATGCGCAACAAACCAATACCTCCGGAAGGAAAACGATCCTCACAGGTACTGCACCGGGGAGTGTGCCGCGCACACAAAGTGCGGCCCCGTTATTGTTCCCGAGGAACATCTCCAGGTATTTCACCCTGCTCTTGGCAGTGCTTTTACACTTGAGGAGATTTTGAATTTGTGAGTGTCACAAAATTTTTACAGGTTCAAGTTCAAAGGCTTAGTAGCTTCCCTGGTCTACAAAAAGTAATCACAGACATGCTGATTTTATTCTTTCATTAGCTTTCAAGTGAGTTTAATGGTATTTTCTTTCTTCACTCCTCCCCACAGGCCTCCCTGTCCCTGTTTATCTTGGTCTGCTGAATCAGTTTAGCTTAGAACATTATCTTGTCTTCCAAAATATCTTTTAGCAAGGCATGTACCTCAGTTTTTTAAAGGACTGTCTGACACCTCTTAAGATAAAAAATATGTATGCTTCAACCCAACCTAGAAATTTATTCCACAAAATACTAATGGCTACATAATATATGTTTAAAGGTGTTCTTTGCAAAACTATAAATATGCCTATTTAGGGTGTTAGTTAAGTTCTGGTATAACCACGTAGTAGAATACTGTGCAGTTGTTAAAAAGTGAAGGAGATCTCTATGTACTGACTTGGAAAGATATTTAAGCTCTTACATGAAAAAAAGGTTGCGAATCAGTATGCACAGTTAGCCCATTTTATTTGAAAGTATAGAAACACAGACAATAAAAAATGATCAAACAATCTGGAAGTACACATGTTAAATCTGGATACATATAAAAATTATCAAACTATCTGGAAGTACCCACATGTTAAATCTGGATACATATAAAAATTATCAAACAATCTGGAAGTACACACATATTAAATCTGGGTACATACAAAAATCATCAAACAATCTGGAAGTACACACTTTAAATCTGGATACATATAAAAACGATCAAACAATCTGGAAGTACACACATGTTAAACTTGGATACATAAAAAATTATCAAACAATCTGGAAGTACACACATGTTAAATCTGGATACATATAAAAATCATCAAACAATCTGGAAGTACACACGTTAAATCTGGATACATAAAAAATTATCAAAAAATCTGTAAGTACACACGTTAAATCTGGATACATAAAAAATTATCAAACAATCTGGAAGTATACATGTTAAATCTGGATAAATATAAAAATTATCAAACAATCTGGAAGTACACATGTTAAATCTGGATACATATAAAAATTATCAAATGATCTGGAAGTACACATGTTAAATCTGGATACGTATAAAAATTATCAAATGATCTGGAAGTACACACGTTAAATCTGGATACATATAAAAATCACCAAACGATCTGGAAGTATACACACGTTAAATCTGGATACATATAAAAATCATCAAACAATCTGGAAGTACACATGTTAAATCTGGATACATATAAAAATAATCAGTCTGGAAGTACACACGTTGAATCTGGATACATATAAAAATTATCAAACAATCTGGAAGTATACACACGTTAAATCTGGATACATATAAAAATCATCAAACAATCTGGAAGTACACACGCTAAATCTGGATACATATAAAAATCATCAAACAATCTGGAAGTATACACACGTTAAATCTGGATACATATAAAAATTATCAAACAATCTGGAAGTACACACAAAAAAAACGTTAAATCTGGATACATGTAAAAATTATCAAAGAATCTGGAAGTACACACGTTAAATCTGCATACACATAAAAATGATCAAACAATCGAAGTACATGTTAAATCTGGATACATATAAAAATTATCAAACAATCCGGAAGTACACACACGTTAAATCTGGATACATATAAAAATTATCAAACAGTCTGGAAGTACACGTGTTAAATCTGGATACATATAAAAATGATCAAACAATCTGGAAGTACACCCGTTAAATCTGGATACATATAAAAATGATCAAACAATCTGGAAGTACACACACATTAAATCTGGATACATATAAAAATCATCAAACAATCGAAGTACACACACACTAAATCTGGGTACATATAAAAATCATCAAACAATCTGGAAGTATACACACGTGTGGATACATATAAAAATCATCAAACAATCTGGAAGTATACACACGTTAAATCTGGATACATATAAAAATTATCAAACAATCTGGAAGTATACACACGTTAAATCTGGGTACATATAAAAATTATCAAACAATCTGGAAGTATACATGTTAAATCTGGATACATATAAAAATTATCAAACAATCTGGAAGTACACATGTTAAATGTGGATACATATAAAAATTATAAAATGATCTGGAAGTACACATGTTAAATCTGGATACATATAAAAATTATCAAACGATCTGGAAGTACATGTTAAATCTGGATACATATAAAAATCATCAAACAATCTGGAAGTATACACACGTTAAATCTGGATACATATAAAAATCATCAAACAATCTGAAAGTACACATGTTAAATCTGGATACATATAAAAATAATCAGTCTGGAAGTACACACGTTAAATCTGGATACATATAAAAATTATCAAACAATCTGGAAGTACACACACGTTAAATCTGGATACATATAAAAATTATCAAACAATCTGGAAGTACACATGTTAAATCTGCATACATATAAAAATGATCAAACAATCGAAGTACACGTTAAATCTGGATACATACAAAAATTATCAAACAATCCGGAAGTACACACACGTTAAATCTGGATACATATAAAAATTATCAAACAATCTGGAAGTATACATGTTAAATCTGGATACATATAAAAATGATCAAACAATCTGGAAGTACACACGTTAAATCTGGATACATATAAAAATGATCAAACAATCTGGAAGTACACACACGTTAAATCTGGATACATATAAAAATCAATCTGGAAGTATACACATGTTAAATCTGGATACATATAAAAATGTTAATTGTTTCTTTAAGAGATTGTTGGGGAAAGTGCTTTTCTTTTGTAAGTTATGGAGATTTTTGTGATGTTCTGATTTTTCATATTGAACATCTATTACCTATATCAAAAAAATAAAAAATTTAGGCTGGGCACAATAGCTTACACCTGTAGTCCCAGTACTTTGGGAGGCTGAGGCAGGCAGATTGCTTGACTCCAGGAGTTTAAGACTAGCCTTGGCAACATTGTGAAACCCTGTCTCTACAGAAAATACAAAAAGTTAGCCAGGAGTGGTGGTGTGCACCTGTGGTCCCAGCCACTTGGGAGGCTGTGGTGGGAGGATTGCCTGAGCTGGGGATGTGGAGGTTGCAGTGAGCTATGATCTTCCCACTGTACTCCAACCTGGGTGACAGAATGAGACCCTGTCTCAAAAATAATTAGATAAATAAGAATATCTCAGACTATGCCTAAGCTAAGCTGTTGCTTAATAAAAAACTACAAGGTCAGGCACGGTGGCTTACGCCTGTAATCCCAGCACTTTGAGGGGCTGAGGTGGGTGGATCACCTGAGGTCAGGAGTTCAAGACCAGCCTGGCCAACATGGTGAAACCTTCTGTCTACTAAAAATACAAAAGTTAGCTGGGCATGGTGGCGGGTGCCTGTAGACCCAGTTCCTCAGGAGGCTGAGGCAGGAGAAGCTTGAACCCAGGAGGCAGAAGTTGCAGTGAGCCCAGGTCACACCACTGCACTCCAGCCTGGGCAACAGAGCAAGACTCCGACTCTGGCTCAAAACAAAACTAAACTAAACTAAACTAAATAAATAAGAATACAGCATATTGTCATTAACCATAGTCACTGTGCTTTACAATAGATCTCTTGAACTTATTCCTTCTAACTATAAACATGTATTCTTTGACCAACATCTCCTCAGCTCCCACTCTCTTAAGTAATTGATTTTAAAAATTATAAATGCGTGTGTTAGAGAAGGAAGAATAAACAATGTGTGTTTTCTATTAAATGAGAATTTTTTTTTTCCCTCTACAAGCATTGCTTACACCTTAAAAATAATAATTTACTGATTTTTCTGTTTCTAATTTGGAGATTATGATTACTTGGGAATTTTGATAGAAGTAGCTTTCAAAAAAGCGACCATTACAGAGGCAAATAAGATTTGCTGGGCAAGGTGTGGTGACTCACGCCTGTAATCCCTAATCCCTGCACTTTGGGAGGCCAAGATGGGAGGATTGCTTGAGGCCAGGAGTTTGAGACCAGCCTGGTCAATATAGTGAGACCCCGTCTATATATATTAAAAAAATTTTTAGGCTGGGCGTGGTGGCTCATGCCTGTAATCCCAGCACTTTGGGAGGCCGAGACGGGCTGATCACAAGTTCAGGAGTTCGAGACCACCCTGGCCAATATGGTGAAACCCCGTCTCTACTAAAAATATAAAAATTAGCTGGGCATGGTGGCGGGCACCTGTAATCCCAGCTACTTGGGGGGCTGAGGCAGGAGCTGAGCCGAGATCATGCCGCTGCATTCCAGCCTGGGTGAAGAGTGACTCTGCCTCAAAAAAAAATTTTTTTTAATAATAAAAGATTTGCTTAGAAGATTAGAAACAAGGGGAGGTGACTCATACCTTTATATTGTTTGAATTTTTAACAAGATGTGAATTACATTATAATAGGAAATATATTTCCATTAGGAAATTTTTTTTTTTACCACTTAGTTTAGGATTAATTGTAGATTCAAAGAAAGTTGGAAAAAAAAAGTTGCTTTTAGGGAAATCCCTTCATCTAGTTTCAGAGTTTTAAAACCTTTTATATTTCTGTCTTTTCAGCATCCTGTTTGGTTGGCCTTCCTTTGTAAATAGGAATTATTTAATTGAGGTTATAGGTTTATGATCATTTTATGTAAAGCGGACATTTCAGTTAAATAAATTCAGAATTAGAGCTAGGTATTGAGTAGACAGGGAGGTATGGATTTTGATAAAAGTTTAGGGATAATAAAGATTAAATTGTACTGTGTTTATAGTGTAGATTTTACTATAAGATTAAATGCCACTACAGCTAACTTTGTCTCTGTTCTGGCTTTCTGATGTCTCCCGTGGGTGCAGCAATGCCGGGTCTACCGCGGGGGTAAGTGGCCTCATGGAGCAGTGGGTGTGCCAGACCAAGAAGGCATCTCAGATGCAGACTTTGTTCTTTACGTTGGTGCTCTGGCCACTGAGAGATGCAGCCATGAAAACATCATCTCTTATGCAGCCTATTGTCAGCAGGAAGCAAACATGGACAGGTAAACTTTCCTCCGGGACTTAGTTTCCAAGATCTAATGTGGGAACTCTTAAAGCAAACTGTATTTTTAGTGTTAAGATTACAGGAATCTTGCATTTGCCAGATCGCCTCTGGTAGACAGGAATAGCATGCTGCCTGGATTTGGAGTGGGGTTAGGAGACCGTGATTAGACTGTTATTAATGTGATAACCCAAGTTTTTAGTCAAAGTGAAAGAGAGAAAAGTGAAGCACTTCATTTGACTTTTCTCCCTGCCGTTCCTCTTCCATTTTGATCCTATCGTTTTTGCCAAAATTCCAAAGAAAAAGTCTGCTGTCAAGTGGGCCAAATGCGGTGGCTCACGCCTGTAATCCTAGCTCTTTTGGAGGCTGAGGTGGGAGGATCACGTCAGCCCAGGAGTTCGAGACCTGCTTGGGCAACATGGTGAGAACTCATCTTGACAAAAAATAAAATTGGCCAGGTGTGGTGGCACCCACCCGTGGTCCCAGCTACTCAGGAGGCTGAGGTGGGGGGATTGCTTGAGTCTGAGAGGTTGAGGCTACAGTGAGCTGTGATCATGCCACTGCACTCCAGCCTGGGCACCAGAGTGAAACCTTGTCTCCCACAAAAAAGAAAAAACAAAATGGCTGGGTGCGGTGGCTCACACCTGTAATCCCACCTCTTTGGGAGGCTGAGGCGGGTGGATCACTTGAGCTCAGGAGTGTGAGACCAGCCTGGGCAACATGGTGAAACTCTGTCTCTACAAAAAATGCAAAAATTAGCCAGGAGTGGTGGCAGGTGCCTGTAGTCCCAGCTGCTCAAGAGGCTGAGGTGGGAGGATTGCTTAAGCCTGGGAGGCGGAGCTTGCAGAGAGCTGTGATTGCGCCACTGCACTCCAGCCTGGGCCACAGAGCCAGACCCTGTGTCCAAAAAACAACAACAACAATAATAATAAGTCCACTGTCAAGAGAATTTTCTTTCCAGGTGACTCCTGCTCTAAGGAAACAATTTGAACTTTAATTTTAGGACTTCTGTGCTAAAACTGTTAAGAAAGGTGTTAATAATGACTATTCATCTAATTGTTATATAATTTGTTATATGTGATGCACTTAGCTAAATGTCACTTAGAAATTCAGAGTTCTCTTTATTTACAAAAGATTTCAAAAAATTTTCCCGTGAAGCAGCTCAGCTTTGAAATGAAAAGTTATATATGCAGAAGATTGCCTGTCACACACTAGACAAATCAATTAAAGGCAGTAGAAATTGCTGTATGTCTCAGAATAGATTGTATGTAACGTTCTCAAATCTAGGTGAGATTAGATTTGAGATTAGCTGACTTCAAAGGGAGTCAGCTAGTCTTTTTTTTTTTTTTTTTTTTTTAGAGACAAGTCTCGCTCTGTCGCCCAGGCTGGAGTGCAGTGGCGTGATCTTGGCCCACTGCATCCTCTGCCTCCCGGGTTCAAGCGATTCTCCTGCCTCAGCCTCCCAAGTAGCTGGGACTACAGGTGTGCGCCCGACTAATTTTTGTATTTTTAATAGAGACAGGGGTTTCACTATGTTGGCCAGTCTGGTCTTGAACCCCTGACCTCAGGTGATCTGCCTGCCTTGGCCTCCCAGAGTGTTAGGATTACAGGTGTGAGCCACTGTGCCTGGCCTCAGCTCGTGTTTTGACCGACAGATGGATGTTTAACACCTCAGCAGTTGTCCTTTTATGCACATGAATTAGTTAACTAACTTCTCCTAGATTTGTTAGAGAAAAAGCAGTTACCTTCATTTTTTTTTTTTTTTTGAGACGGTGTCTCACTCTGTTGCCCAGGCTGGAGTGCAATGGCATGATCTTGGCTCACTGCAGCCTCAACCTTCTGGGTTCAAGTGATTCTCCCGCCTTAGCCTCCTGAGTAGCTGCGACTACAGGTGCACGCCACCACGCCTGGCTAATTTTTGTATTTTTAGTAGAGACAAGGTTTCGCCATGTTGGTCAGGCTGGTCTTGAACTCCTGACCTCTGGTGATCCACCTGCCTTGGCCTCCCAAAGTGCTGGGATGACAGACATGAGCCACCGCGCCCGGCCTTAAGTTCTTCTTTTTCAAGGAAGTGAAACCTTCCTTCACAATTGCTATATTGCATTAATTCATTTCATGAATATTTGAGCAGCCAACAGATGAGGTAAACAAAACATAGATGTGTATCTGCCTCATGGAACTTATGAACTGCAGAGGGAGACAGGTATTAAATATTCCTGCAAATAAATATGTGATTTCAAAGTATGATAAATACTTCGTAGAAAATAAATAGAATGTTGTAACATAGAGGAGAATAAAAGAGGAAACACCTTGTAGATCAATTGAACAAGAAAGACCTCTTTGAAAAAGTGAAACGTTAGCCGCAACCTGAACATTGATAGGCTGTAGCCAAATAAAGAGATGTGGGGAGAGCTTGTGAAGGCAGAAGCCATGTGCACCTGTTGCTTCAGGAGCCCCTCAGTGGACACTGTCAGAGGACAGGTGCTTTGACAGGCAGACAGGATTGTTTTCTTCCAAGTGCTGCAGGAAGCCCCTGAAGGGTTTTAAGCCTGGAAGTGAAATCCATTTTATATTTTAGAGGTCACTGTGGCAGTTTTTAAATAAAAGAATTGTATTCATACTTTTTCTAATTCTATGTCTGTTGCTATTACCTGTGAAGAAAATGTAAAGTATTTAACAATTTAAATCAGATAACTGTACTTTGTAAATAGGCAGTTATACTTTGATGAGGTTTGTGGTGTTTCTATGTAAGATGTTAAGATAGTGGTAGGAGAACTGAGCTTGGGGTTCCTCAGCATGGTTCATTGGCCACAGCTTTTGAAAGACAGGGAGGTGCATAGGTGGAACTGAATTACTCTGGACTCTTGAGTCCTAGTCTGCCTTTGGACTTGCAGGTTCTAGGCACAGAGAGAGATGTAGAAGTGTGTAGATTCTAAAGGGTGTAGAATTTGGAAGAAGGTGATGGGAAGGTAGAAATATTTATGTGAATGTAGGCAGTGTTGGAGCAGGAGAAAGGGAATAGCAAACAGATAAGAAGGGCCAGCGACTTTCAGCAATCTGAACCACTCACTTATTGCCCCATTTGATAACTGCTTTCCTCTCTACCTGCTTGTCTTTGTGCCCGTAGATATACTGAAATACTGAAGTCAAATATGGATTTTGCAACTAAAATAGTGTTAGAATTTGAGCCTTTCAGTTCATTCTTTTTTGGGTATATATTGATATATTTCAAAAATTCACATTAAAGTATAATCAACTATGTCCTTTTGTGGAAACAGGTGTTGATTTGCCATGCCATAGGAAAGTAGAGGATACATGTCTTAAAAGTAACATAGTGATGGTACAAAATTGCATTGGATATTTTGCAAAGATTTTTCTGTCCTTGAGCAGTATTTGATGGAGAAGTAAATGTTAATAAATATTGTTCTGGAATGTAATTTAAAAATTCAATGTCTGTTTTGACAGGCCAATAGCAGGATATGCTAACCTGTGTCCAAATATGATCTCTACCCAGCCTCAGGAGTTTGTTGGGATGCTGTCCACAGTGAAACATGAGGTTATTCATGCCCTGGTAAATTCTAGCCTTACTGTTCTTTCCTTCATGCCTTGATTTTCTGCTTAGTATGTTCTCATTTTTATACATATATTCCATTTTAAGATGATGTGGATTCCTAGACTCATGTCCGTGTACATGTACCCTAAAACTTAAAGTATAATAATAATAAAATTAAAAAAAATTCAAAAATTAGTAGGGCATGGTGGTGTGCACCTATGGTACAAGCTGCTTGGGAGGCTGAGGTGGGAAGATGGCTTGAGCCCAGGGAGGTTGAGGCTGCAGTGAGCCAAGATTGTGCCACTGCACTCCAGCCTGGTGATAGAGGCTGACTTTGTATCACACAAACAAACAGAAAGATTTATAGAGCTTTTTCCTCTTTTAAAATTCTAAGATTGAAAAATGAATGACACTGAAAGGCCTATGGAAGTATATAGATACGGCAGAGCCCTGGGCTGCTGCTGCTGCTGTTTGTTTGTTAAGGCCCCATGATGGCCCACTGCAGCCTCAGCCTCCTGGGCTCAAGTGATCCCACCTCAGCCTCCCAAGTAGCTGGGACTACAGACATGTGCCACTACACTTGGCTAATTTTTTTTTTTGGTAGAGATAAGGTCTCGCTATGTTGCCCATGCTGGTCTCAAACTCCTAGGCTCAAGTGATCCTCCTGTCTCAGCCTCCTAAAGTGTTGAGATGAGAGGGATGAGCCACTATATCCAGCCCTCTGCTGCTGCAACCTCCTGGGCTCAAATGATCCTCCCACCTCAGCCTCCAGAGTAGCTGGGACCACAGGCACGTACCACCATGCCCTGCTAATTTTTGTATTTTTAGTAGAGATGGGGGTCTCGCCATGTTGCCCAGGCAGGTCTTGAACTCCTGGGCTCAAGTGATCCCCCCGCCTCAGCCTCCCAAAGTGCTGGGATTACAGGCATGAGCCACCGCGCCCGGCCCTTCTGCTGCCGCTTCTGATAACCATGTGAAAATCCTTATAGGGAGAAAGTAGTAATGACTTGCCACTTCCTCGAATTAAAGGAAAGGAAAGTGTCAGCTAAATATTTTTTTACATGTATATTTGAACACATACGAATGTTTATCTTCCCAGTAATTTTTAATTAAATTTATTGTAAGCAAGTGTCAGTCTTGGCCACGTATCTCAGTGTCCAGCTTCCATCTTTTCAGCTCTGGTCCAGCTCTTGTTCAGAAGTGATACCTGATAGCTGATACCTTCTCAAAAAAGGAAGAAGGGCCGGGCGCGGTGGCTCTCGCCTGTAATCCCAGAACTTTGGGAGGATTCTTTTATATATATAAGAAGGCCAAAATAACTTTAAAACGCAGACAGACTTTCAAAACCATTTCATAATGTATACACACACACACACACACACAGCAAACAGGAATTAAAAACACAACAGCTGGTGTTCTTTATGGTTTAAAAATTCTAGTGGTGCTTGGAAATATAATTATAGGACAGTAATTAATGTTTATAGTATTTATACTGAATATAAATTTAAAATATATAATACATTTTAGAAAATTTCTCGTTAGAAATATTTACCTCAAGTAATCAGAATTTAAAATTTATAAATATGGAACACTTAATTGTTGTTCAATTCCAACATATAAGAAGTTCCTACGGAAGCACTGGTGTGGTAGTATCAGTGCTCTCTTTTGAGCACAGGCCTGTAATCAGCCTTGATGTTTTTCACTTGAAGACATTTTGAACTTTTTCTTATAGGGTTTCTCTGCTGGGCTGTTTGCATTCTACCATGATAAAGATGGAAATCCTCTCACTTCAAGATTTGCAGATGGCCTCCCACCTTTTAATTATAGGTATTTTTGTTGTTGTTGTTGTTCTTGTTCTCCTCTTTTAGGAGGGTGCTAAGACTAGAATCTGAGAATCACAGTATATTAGAGGCCATAAATAATAATGTCTTCATGGAAACCTAAGGAAATTGTAGATATTAAAATGGGATATGAGGCCATTTTATGAAAACAGAACTTGTGAGATATAAGTAAGGAGGAGAGAGATAACCCACACACAAGAACCATTCTTCAGCTGATAATTTACAGTGCTTCCTTGCATTGAGGATATTCCTCAAAAGCATCAAACCTTCTGGCCAGGCACGATGGCTCACGCCCTCTGGCCAGGCACGGTGGCTCACGCCCTCTGGCCGGGCACGGTGGCTCACGCCTCTAACCCTAGCATTTTGGGAGGCCGAGGTGGGCTGATTGCTTGAGCCCATGAGTTCAAAACCTGCCGGGCAGCGTGGCAAAACCCTGTCTCTACAAAAAAATACAAAAATTAGCCAGGCATGGTTGCATGCGCCTGTAGTCCCAGCTACTTGGCGTGCTGAGCAGAAGGATCAATTCAGCTTAGGACGTTGAGGCTGCAGTGAGCTGCGATCACACATCTGCACTCCAGCCTGGGTGACAGAGCGACTATCTCAAGAAAAAACAGAAGCCTTCCAGTAAAAACGAAGATAATAGAGTAATAAATTCAGTTGTTACAGATATAAAGAATTGGATTTTGCTTTAACTGTATTTGGGGAAACTGTTAATCTTGAAGTATGAATGATAAAGAGATTGGAGTGATCAGTAAGGTAAAAACTTTATTTTCGGGCTGGCTTTGTTTACTACTTATGTGTAAACATTGCCTTACCATGGAAAAACAGGAATTAAAAACAACCTCTCTAAGGCATGGGTAGATGAACAGATATGTGATAACAAATACAAAAAAATGTTAATTACAGAATCTAGGTGAGCTGGTTGATTATAAGGGTGTTTATTAAACAATTCTTTTAATGTTCTGTATGTTTGAATTTTTTTTTCCTTTTTTTTTCTTTTGAGACAGAGTCTCGCTCTGTTGTTCAGGCTGGAGTGCAGTGGTGTGATCTCGGCTCACTGCAAGCTCTGCCTCCAGGGTTCACGCCATTCTCCTGCCTCAGCCTCCCTAGTAGCTGGGACTACAGGCACCTGCAACCATGCCTGGCTAATTTTTGTATTTTTAGTAGAGACGGGGTTTCACCATGTTGGCCAGGCTGGTCTTGAACTCCTGACCTCAGGTGATCTGCCTGCCTCGGCCTCCCAAAGTGTTGGGATTACAGGCATGAGCCACCGCACCCAGCCTATGTTTGATATGTTTGAAATTTTTTTTTTTTTTTTGAGACGGGGTCTCACTGTGTCGCCCAGGCTGGAGTGCAGTGGGGCAATCTCGGCTCAGTGCCAGCTCCGCTTCCCGGGTTCACGCCATTCTCCTGTCTCAGCCTCCCAAGTAGCTGGGACTACAGGCGCCTGCCAACATGCCCAGCTAATTTTTTGTATTTTTAATAGAGACGGGGTTTCACCATGTTAGCCAGGATGATCTCGATCTCCTGACCTCGTGATCCGCCCGTCTCGGCCTCCCAAAGTGCTGAGATTACAGGCTTGAGCCACCACGCCCGGCCGAAATTCTTATAAAACAGTATTGGAAAAGAAAACCCTCTTTATGTTTTCTGTTCTTTTGCTGAGAATGAAAGATTTGTAGGGAAAATGGTAGAAGTAGTCTAGGGAATAAGCCAGAAAAAAAATGACTTAGGGTACAGGGAAAAATAAAAATTGATGTCCATTGTAATTTTCTATAATAGATAAATATGTTACTTTTGTAGTAGTGCTTTTATTTATGCAGGGTAGATTGCCCAAACTGGGATTGCTGATTTAAAATCTGTTTACACTATAAATTTTAATAGAAACTGCCATGTTACATTTTTCTTAAAAGGTCTAGCAAAGCACATTCCCACCAGGTGTGTATGAGTGCTTTTGTTACCACTTTATCAGTATTGGATATTATAGATCTTTTTTGTTTTTAAGCCCAATTTGATGGATTAAAAGATAGTATCTCATTGTTGTATTTCCAGGACTATAGTGAGGTTTTAGCCATTTGCATTTTCTCTTTGTACACTGCCTATTTATTTTCGTTGTCCAGTCTTTTAGGTTAATTTTCCCTTTCTAATCACGTTGTAGGAGTTCTTTATAAATTAGAGATATTACTTCTTTTTCATGCTTATTATAAATATTTCTCCTAGTTTATCTTTTTACTTCATTTATCATGCTTTTGCCGTGTATAGAAAAGTTTTTAAGTTTTTTATCATTAAATTCATCTATCTTTTTTTTTTTGAGATGGAGTCTCACTGTATTGCCCAGGTGGGTCTCGAACTCCTGGGCTCAGGCAAGCTTCCTGCTTCCATCTCTCAAGCAGCTGGGACTACGGTCACGTGCCACTGTACCCCGATGTTTTTTTCTTTGTTGCTTAAGGCCTCAAAAGATTATAAAAATATTCTCCTAAATTTATTCTAGTAAATTATTATTCGATTTCTTCACATTTATAGCTTCAATGCATTTGAAATTTTTTTTGATTTATGTATTTTGGGATTCTTTTGTAAGGTGCATATATGTTTATGATTGTTATATCTTTATGCTGGATTTACCCTTACTGCTTACTGCAGTGTTGATCTTCCCAGGCTCAGGTGATCTTCCCACCTCAGCCTCCTGAGTAGCTGGGACTACAGGAGTTTACCACCATGCTCATCTAGTTTTTTATTTTTATTTTAAATTTATTTTATTATTTTTTGAGATGGAGTCTCACTCTGTTATCCAGGCTGGAGTGCAGTGGCGTGATCTCGGCTCACTGCAACCTCCATTTCCCAGGTTCAAGTGATTCTCCTGCCTCAGCCTCCTGAGTAGCTGGGATTATAGGCATGTGCCACCACACCTGGCTAATTTTTGTATTTTTAGTAGAGACGGAATTTCACCATGTTTGCCAGGTTTGGCCTCATACTCCTGACCTCTAGTGATTTGCCCATCTCGGCCTCCCAAAGTGCTGGGATTACAGGTATGAGCCACTGCACCTGGCCTATGTAGTATATCTTCTTATCCTTTTACTTTCCACCTATTTGTGTTCTTTAGTCTAAACTATGTCTCTTGTAGATGTATAGTTAGAGCATGTTTTTAAATTCATTTTTCCAATTAACTCTGTTCTGCCTGCTGCAGTGGCTGTCAGGTGACTGGTTTTCACCATGATTGTGGGCTGTCGGTTTTCAAGGCTGCCCGAAAGCTGGAGAGAGAGCATGGAAACGCACCACGCTGCTCCTGTTTCTACGGAGATTCATCGATTTTTCATGAATAAATGCTTTCTGCATTGCTATAAATCTTTGATTAATTTCCAAAGTTTAAGAAGTTGATTTCACCAAGTTGGGTGGTTTTTTCATTGCTTTCATAGAGGAGAGAATTTTGAGAGATTTTTACTCTGTCATTTTTGCTTCTGACTTTCTGGAATTTATTTTTGTATGTGGTGAAAAAGGGATTTAACCTTTTTTTCTAAATGGATGATCAGCTTCACAGCACAGTTGTTAGATAAATTCTACTTTCCCACTAAATTAATATGGCATTTTGTTGGTTATGTTTCCTTATATACTTGGATATCTGTGAACTTGCTTTCATTTTATCCTGTACATTTGTCAAAAGGAAGTCATTCATCGTCATCTTAGCCAAGTGCTAGCTATGTGAACTTGAACAAGTTACTTCATCTCCCTGAACTTTTGTCTCTTTATCTGCAAAATAGTGATGATAATCTCATAGGGTTGTTGAAAAGATGAAATTTAAAACACTTATCAGGGCTAGGCCCAGTGGCTCACGCCTGTAATCCCAGGGCTTTGAAAGGCTGAGGTGGAAAGATGGCTTGAGGCCAGGAATTCGAGACCAGCTTTGGCAACATAGCAGATCTTGTCTCAACAAAAAATAAAAAATAAATTAAAAAAATTTTTTTGGACTGGATTTCATGCTGTCACCCAGGCTGGAGTGCGGCCGTGTGAACATAGCTCACTGCAGCCTTGAACTCCTGGTCTCAAGTGATCCTCTTGCCTCAGCCTCACGAGTAGCTGGGACTATAGGCACACACTACCATGCCTGGCTTATTTTATTTTATTTTATTTTATTTATTTTGTTTTTGAGACAGGGTTTTGCTCTGTCACCCAGTCTGGAGTGCAGTGGCACGAATATGGCTTACTGCAGCGTCAACCTCCTGGGCTCAGGTGATTCTCCTGCCTCAGCCTCCTGTGTAGCTGGGACCACAGGCCTGCACTACTCCGCCCAGCTAATTTTTAAATTTTTTGTAGAGACAAGGTCTTCCTGTATTGCCTAGGCTGGTATCAAACTCCTGGGCTCAAGCAGTCTTCCCACCTCGGCCTGCTGAGGTGCTGGGATTACAGGTGTGAGCCACTGCACTCAACCAAAAAATTAAATTTAAAAAAATGCAGAAAGGAAAATACTTATCAAGTACTTTGTTTGGACTTGGTACATAGGAGGTTCTCAAATACTTTAATTTCATATTGATATTTATAAAGACTTTTTACAGTAAATGTAAATATTTTTACATTTAAAATGGTGAATTTTCAATAATAATTGTGTTTTAATTCTATAATTACAGTCTGGGATTATATCAATGGAGTGATAAAGTAGTTCGAAAAGTGGAGAGATTATGGGATGTTCGAGATAATAAGATAGTTCGTCACACTGTGTATCTCCTGGTAACGCCTCGTGTTGTTGTAAGTATTATCAAACTTCACTTCTCATGAGCCATCTGTTCTTTTCCTTTACTGTGGTCCTTTCTTTACTCATCATTATTGTTTAAGAACTTATAATATTTTAGAGCCTATAGTAGGAAAAGTCATATAAAGGCAGTGCAATAAAGCTACGGGCCACGAGAAATCTGAGGAAATGGAAACTTGGCAATGGCTCTCACGGCTCCTATCCCACCCAGTGCTTTAGGCCAGTGCCTCCTCTGTTGTGATGCCTCTTAGGACCACTGGTACTATTTCTATAATGACTGATCATTTTCTTTGGTGTCTGTATTAGTCAAGGTTCTCCAGAGAAACAGAACCAATAGGATGTGTGTATATATCTATACATATGTATACACAAAGAAAGAATACGAGAGAGGAGGGGAGGAAGAGATTTCTTTTTTTTTTAATTTTCTTTCTTTATTATTTTTTTTTTGATACAGAGTCTCACTCTGTCACCCAGGCTGGAGTGTAGTGGTTTTGGCTCACTGCAACCTCTGTCTCCTGCGCCAAAGTGATCCTCCTACTTCTGCGTCCCGAGTGGCTGAGACTACAGGCACACACCACCACATCCAGCTAATTTTGTTTATTTTTTTGTAGTGATGAGGTCTCACTATGTTGCCCAGGCTAGTCTCGATCTCCTGGGCTCAAGCAGTCCTCCTGCCTCAGCCTCCCAAAGTGCTGGGATCACAGGCATGAGTCACCACACTTGGCCAAGAGGTAACTTTTGAGGATTTGGCTCACATGACTGTGGAAGGTTGGCGAGTTCAAATCCCATGGGATAGGCCAGCAGGCTGGAGACTCAGGGGATTGCTGCCCTTGGAGTCCGAAGGCAGAATGACTTCTTATTCAGGGGAGGTCAGTCTTTGTTCTCTTCCGGCCTTCTCCTGATTGGGTGATGCCTACCCACATTATGGAAGGTGATCTTTACTTCAGAGTCCACTCATTGCAATGTTACTCTCATTCAAGAAAACACCTCACAGAAACATCCAGAATATCTGGGCCAAATATTTGGGTACCATGGCTATTCTCCTTTCCCCTTTTCCTTGACTTTGTACAGCTCTCTGACTTCTAAAGTTCTGCACTGCTCTTGGGCTATTTCCCATCTCTGAAAATCTCTAACTAAAGGACAGATAGAACCCAATGAGCAAGGTTTTATTCTACTGAGGAACTTTTTTTTTTTTTGAGACAGTTTCCCTCTTGTTGCCCAGGCTGGAGTGCAATGGCACGAGCTCGGCTCACTGCAACCTCTGCCTGCTGGGTTCAAGTGATTCTCCTGCCTCAGCCTCCCAAGTAGCTGGAATTACAGGCTCCCGCCACCATGCCTGGCTAATTTTTGTATTTTTAGTAGAGACGGGGGTTTCACCATGTTGGTCAGGGTGAGACCCTGTCTCAAAAAAAAAAAGAAAAGAAAAAAGGAAATTTCTTCCTCCCCTCATCTCATATTCTTTCTCTGTGTGTACATATATATAGATGCATACACACATCCTATTGGTTCTGTTTCTCCAGAGAACCTTGACTAATACAGACACCAAATGATCAGTCATTATAGAAATAGTACCACAGATCCTGAGGTATCACAACAGAGGGGGCACTGGTGTCCTCAGGTGATCTGCGCGCCTCGGCCTCCTGAAGAGCTGGGATTACAGGTGTGAGCCACTGTGTCTGGCCAGAATAGATTTTTTGGACAGCTAAAAGTGACAAACCTTTAGTTAGACTAAGAAGATGCAAATAACATAAGAAATGAAAGAGGAGACAGACATTACAGCTGATACCACAGAAACACAAAGGATCATGAGAGACTATTATAAACAATTATATACCAACAAACTGGATAACCTAGAAGAAATGAACAAATTCCTAGACAAATACAACTTGTGAAGACTGAATCATGAAGAAATAAAAAATCTGAACAGGCTAATAATAAGTAATGAGATTGAATCAGTAATAAAAGTCTGCCATCAAAGAGAAGCCCAGGACCAGATTCACTGCTGAATTTCACCAAATGTTTAAAGAAGAACTAATTATCCAGTCCTTCTCAAACTTTTCCAAAAAATTGAAGAGGAGGGATTACTTCCAGACCTTTTTACCAGGGCAGCAATACTCTAATAACAAATTTAGACAAGGCCATAAGAAAAGAATATTACAGGCTAATATTCTTGGTGAGCATAAGTACAAAAATTTTCCAACAAGATACTAACAAACTGAATTCTACAACACGTTAAATAGGTCATCCATCATGATCAAGTGAGATTTATCCCCAGGATGCAAGGATGGCTGAACATAGCAAATCAGTAAATGTGATCCATCTCACTGACAGAATGAAGGACAAAAACCATATGATCATCTCAATAGATGCAAAAAAATTATTTAGCAAAATTCAACATCTTTTTATGATAAAAAACGAACCAAATTAGGTACAAAAGGAAGATACCTCAGCACAATAAAGGCCATATAAGAGACACCCACAACCAATCTTATACTCATTAGTGAAAAATGGAAAGCCTTTCCTCCAAGATCTGGAACACTCTTACCACTTGTACATAGTATTGGAAGTCATCGCAAGAGCAGTCAGGCCATAGAAATAAATAAAAGGCATCCAAATAGGACCAGAAGAAGTGAAATAGTTGCTGTTTGCTGATGATGTGATCTTATATATAGAAAACCCTAGAGACTCCATCAAAAAATTATGAGGATTAATAAATACAGTAAAAGTTGCAGGATACAAAATCAACACACAAAAATTAGTAGTTTTCTATATACTAACAGAAAACTACCTGAAAAAGAAAACAAGAAAACAATCTCATTTACAATAGCTACCAAAAAAAAAAAATTCTTAGGAATAAATTTAACCAGGGAAGTAAAAGACCTGTACACTGAAAACTAGGTGAAAGAAATTGACACAGTAAATATAAAGGTGTCCCATGTTCATGGAGTAGAAGAATTAGTATTGTTAAAATGTCCATACTACCCAAAACAGTCTACAGATTCAGTGCTATCCCTATCAAAATTCCAATGTCATTTTTCACAGAAGTAGAAAAAAAATCCTCAAATTCATATGGAACCACAAACACACCAGAAAAAAAAAAAAAGAAAAAATAGCCAAAACAATCATGAGCAAAAAGAACAAAGCTGTTCAGGCAGTGTGATGCCTCCAGCTTTGCAGTATTTCAAACTGTACTGCAAAGGAATAGTAATTAAAATGTCATGGTCCTGGCATAAAAATAGGCACATTGATGAATGGAACAGAATAAATTATGATTAATTTATTGACTTGATTATGATTAACCAATTATGGTTAATTGATTTTTAATAAAGGTGCTAAGAATACACAATGGGAGAAAGTCTCTTCAATAAATGGTGGTGGGAGAACTGGATATCCATATGCAGAAGAATGAAATTTGACCTTTATCTCACACCATATATACAAAAACCAACTCCAAACATATTAAATAAACTTAAGACCAGAAACTGTAAAACTACTAGAAGAAAACATAAGGGGACAATTACATGACATTGGTTTGAGCAGTGAGTTTTTGGATTGGACCCTCAAAGTGCAGGCAACAAAAATAAAAACGGACAAATGGGATTACAGCAGACACAGAAGCCTCTGCACAGCAAAGGAAACAAAAGTGTGAAGAGACAGCCTAGAAACTGAGAGAAAATATTTGCAAGCCATACATCAGAAAAGGCGTTAATATCCAAAATATGCAAGAAATGCAAACAGCTGTGTACAAACAGCCCATTTAAAAAATGGGCCAAGGACCTGAATAGACATTTCTCAAAAGAAGACGTGCAAATTGTGAACAGGTATGTAAAAAAATGCTCAACATTACTAATCCTTAGGGAAATGAAAATTAAAAGCACAATGAGATGTCATTTTATGTCTGTCAGATGACTGTTAGCAAAAAGACAAAAGAGTTCTCGCTTTGGCAGCACAAGGACTAAAATGGGAATGATACAGAGAAAATTAGCACGGCCCCAGTGCAAGGATGACATGCAAATTCATGAAGCATTCCATATTTTAAAAAGAAACAGAAGATAAGAAGTGTTGGTGAGGATGTGGAGATAGTATAAATTAGTACAGCCATTATGAAAAACTGTTTGGAAGTTCTTCAAAAAACTAAAAATAGAATTACCATATGATCCAACAATCCTTGTTCCATGTTTACACAACAGATTTGAAACCAGTTTGTCAAAGAGATGTTTGCACTCCTGTGTTCACTGCAGCGCTATTTACAACAGCCACATCACAGAATCAGCCTAAGTGTCCATCAGCAGATGAGTGGGTAAAGAAAGTGTGTTATATACAATTGACCCTTGAACAACATAGGTTGGAACTGCTCAGGTCCACTTATTTGTGGACTTTCTGTCACCTCTGCCACCCCGTAGACAGCAAGACCAACCCCCCTCTTCCTCCTCCTCAACGTGAAGACAAGGATGAAGACCTTTATGAGGACCCACTTCCACTTGATGAATAGTGAATATATTTTCTCTTACTGACGATATTTTTTATAACATTTTATTTTCTCTAGCTTTATTGTAAGAATACATAATACATGAAATATACAGTATATGTGAGAATTGACTGTGCAGTTACTGGTAAGGCTTCTAGTCCACGGTAGGCTATTAATAGTTAAGTTACGGGAAATCAACAGTTATACACAGATATTGGACTGCACGGGAAGTTGACACCACTAACACAATGGAATACTATTCAGCCTTAAAAAGGCAGGAAATTTTGTCATTTGTAAGAACATGGGTGAAACTGGAGAACATGATACTAAAAAAGGAACAGAAAGACAAATACCTAATGTTTTCACATTTCACATGTGACATCTAAAACTATTGAACCCCGAAGCAGAGGGTAGTGGTTATAGAGGCTGGGGTGGGGGGAAATGGTAAGGTGATGGCCAAAGGGTACAAAATCACAGATGGGTGTAACACTTTTTTTTTCTTTTTTTTTCTTTTTTTTTGAGATCTATTGCACAGTGTGGTGAATATGGTCAATAATAGTGTATTGCACAGATTTAAATTACTGAGAGTAAATTTAAAATGTTCTCACAAAAAATAAGTATTTGAAATGATGGCTATATTAGCTCGATGTAATTATTTCACATTGTATTCATAAATCATAACATCACTGTGATCCATAAATATATACGATTATAGCTTGTCAATTTAAAATAAAATAAAAAATTTTAAATTGTTATTGACATCAGTTACAACTGTCAATCATCCTAGTCTATAACATTTTTTAGCTATATGGTACAAAAGTGAAAATCTTCAGAGAGAAGAAAAGATACTAAGAGAAGTAGTAATTTCCTAGCAAAGAAGAGCGTGACTGCATTAAAATATGTAGTTATATTAAAAACCATATTTTAAAAAGAAATTCTCGTTTCTCAACGAAGTAATTCTTTAATGTTAACTTATTATATTCATGTGATGAAAAGTTTGCCATTATCTTATGGTACTTTTGTACCATATTTGTTTCTGATTTTTTTTCTGGTTCTTAGGAGGAAGCACGAAAACATTTTGATTGTCCAGTTCTAGAGGGAATGGAACTTGAAAATCAAGGTGGTATGGGCACTGAGCTCAACCATTGGGAAAAAAGGTTATTAGAGGTCAGTTTGTTTTTAAATTTTCCTAGGCTTTAATGAAAATAATTCATAATTATGGTAAAAGTTATTCAAGCAGGTTATAAACTGAAAAATATTTATGTCCCTTTACCCCTTCAGCTCTCCAGATGCACTTTCCAGATACAATCACTCCTTATGTTTTTTGTATATACTTTCATAAATGTTACATATGTATGTGTGCAAACACATGCAGAATTGTCTATTTTTTCATGGGTTCACATATTTATGCAACTTTTTTCACTTTTTCCAAGGCACTATAGGTGCTTCTGCTATAATGCAATGTGTGCTTTCCTGAAAAACTTTTTTCTTCAAAATTGGACACTAAAAATAACAAGACTTGTGGGAAAAACAAGTAAACAGATCACTAACAGAAACAAATAAGTCATGTAGAACTATGAACTCTGTTTTAAAAAGACATCAGATTTTCAATAAATGAAGTCCTGTATCTACTCTAGTATTTCTTTTATTAAAATTTTTATATTTTTTAGAGACAGGGCCTCGCTGTGTCATCCAGGCTGGAGTGCTGCAGCTATTCACATGCGTGATCATAGCACACTAGAGCCTCGAACTCTTTTGGGCTCAAGCAGTCCTCCTGCCTCAGTCTCCCAAGTAGCTGGGACCACAGGCGAACACCACTGCACCCAGCCTACTCTAGCCTGTGTGTTCATTCGTTTGTTCGTTCTTTTGTTTTGTTTTCTTTTCTTTTCTTTCTTTTTTTCTTTCTTTCTTTCTCTCTTTCTTTCTTTCCTTTTCTTTTTCCTTTCTTTTCATTCTTTCTGTCTCACTGCACTTGGTCAGGCTAGAGTACAGTGGCATGATTTCAGTTCACTGCAGCCTCAACCTCCTGGGCTCAAATGCTTCTCCCACCTCAGCCTACTGAGTAGCTAGGAATACAGGCAGGTGCCACCACACCCAGCTAATTTGCTTTTTGTTCTTTCAGTCACCATGTTGCCCAGGCTGACCTCAAACTCATGGACTCAAGCAATTCACCCGCCTCAGCCTCCCAAAGTGTGGGGTTACGGGCATGCACCACCGCGCCTGGCTACTCTAGCATTTCTTTACCTTCAACATCAGCAGTAATAATAACCCACGGTAGCTGGATGAGGCATTGTAAATCTGAGTATTGAGGACAGGGGTAAAATGTACGTAGACTTGTGAGAACCATACAGTAAACATTTGCACGCAGAGCTGCTGGCTACACCGAGCAGCACATTATACACAGTACAGCATTTTTGTATTGCTGTGTTTGGCTGTCTTGGAATACTTGGTGTTTAGGCCTCATCACAAAATAGTCACATGCAGGGAAAAATCAATGAACCAACGTGATTCCTTGTTATACTGATGCCATTCCCTTATTTACGAATTTCACATGAGTTCATTCACATCGCAGAAACACATGCTTTCACAGAATACTGTATACTTGATCTACTCATTTTTTCTATATGAATGTAGCATAACAGTTCTGTGTTAATGAACACAGTTCATGGTTTAAATTTTGTATTTTAGAAAACGTAATGAGCAACTTATTTATATCTGTGATACCCAGGATGGGGTTTCAGTGGGTGTTTTTAGATTCAGCTAAGCAGTCAAACTCACAGGACCTAATCAAGCCATGCTGAGAGAAGATTCCCTTCAAGAAGGATATTAGAAGGAACACACAGCGCGCCAGTGCAGTAGAGCCAGGCATTCCTCCTGGGCTCCACATAGCAGTGGAAGGGCTGTCATCTGTGCCTCTCTCCCTCCCCATGCAGCTCAAGTACCAGAGCACAAGACCACAATAGACAGATGGGAGGGCCAGCCTGGCCTAGAAAGATCATGTCCCAAATAGGAACCAGTATCTTTTTATTTTTAGAGATCTGCTTAAATAGATAGTTGCAGCTTATATACATCATGCCTAAAGTTAATACAATTCTGGAAAGAATGAAATTGGTGCTTGTGATTACTGTTCTTGTCTAGATGACCACAAAGTAACAATGATGGAAACTTATGGAAGGCACGTACATTTATTCCTCCCATGGGAAGTGTGGATTTTTTTTCCTTAAGAAATTTTCTTAAGTCACTCCCTTTAGAAAGCTGTAGATTGGCCCGAAATGAAAATGTTTGTGCTTTCAGCAGAAGTACTGAGAGTAGTAATTTCATTAACTTCTCTGAAATCAACTTTGTGCCCTTGAAATATTTTTTTTTTAAAGCATGGTATCACAGTACTTGAGATGGCCATCTGGTGTTCAATGGAAAGATTTAAAGAACACTCAGAACTGTCCAAAGATGAAATAAGCTCTGTAAGAGGCAGTGAAGTCCTCATCATTAGGTGACCTCCTGACAGGAATTGTATGATATGAATTAAAATATTGGGTAGATGGTAGAGCATGATGATATTTTAGACTTTTCAAGGAAGTCCTTTTACCCCATGATTCTGTCCCACTTGTTTTGCATGTTAGCACATGTTTCTGTGATCACAGAGTTGAAGGTGATGAAAACATTTTCAGTGTAATTCAGACAGCTGTTCTCGCTGACCCCAAATTATCTGTGCATTTGCCTCAATCACCCACTTTGCTTTACCTGGAGAGTATATTTCTGTAGTATTTCTGTTTCCATATAGATTTATCTTCATTAATCACAGAGTTCTAAATGCCAGCTGCCTGCCATTCCAAGGGAATCGAACACAATGGAAGCACTTAGGGCAGAAAATAGATTTCACTTCAAGGTTCAGTCTAGTCATCTTAAAGGTTTATGTATTTCACCACTTTTAAGCGAATGTCTTGTCAGCCTCTCACAGTTGAAACATTTTAAATATATATATATCAGAGGAATTACAGAAAGTATTAGGAGTTGCAGAGAATCTAGTCTAATTAAACTCTGTTGGTGATTTTCAGAATGAAGCGATGACTGGTTCTCACACTCAGAATCGAGTACTCTCGCGAATCACTCTGGCATTAATGGAGGACACTGGGTAAGACAGCTGTGACAAGAGGATATGAATTGTTTATTAAAATGAAATTAATACTGAGCTTATAGCTTAAGAAAATGCTGACATTTTATGCTGAAGCAAAATATACTTATTAATTATTTTGAATTAATTATTTTGAATCTTGTACAGTTAGCTGTCCGTTATTCATACCAACTCCATTCATTCATTCATTCAATAAATACTTTTGTTGTTTGTTTTAAAATAGGGTCTCACTCCTGTTGCGCAGGCTGGAGTGCAGTGGCAATCTTGACTCACTAATCCTGGACTTCCCGGGCTCAAGCGATCCTCCCACCTCAGCTTCCTGAGTAGCTGGGACTACAGGCACGTGCCACCACGCCTGGCTAATTTTTTGTATTTTTAATAGAGACGGGGTTTTGTCATGTTGCCCAGGTTGTTCACAAACTTCTGGGCTCAAATGATCCACTCACCTTGGCCTCCCAAAGTGCTGAGATTAACAGGCCTGAGCCACCTCACCTGGTCTCAATAAATGTTTGAGGCCCCGAGACAGTAATAATTAGGACATATCCCTGATATGATTTATTTTCGAATAAGCAGGGGCTGAGCCAATATGAAGGAAAGATTAAACAATTTTTAAATTATAAAGGAAAGACTAAACAATTTTTAAATTATGAAGGAAAGACTAAACAATTTTTAAATTATGAAGGAAAGACTAAACAATTTTTAAATGACTGGCTTTTTATAAAACAGTGGAACTTTCAGGTAAAGCCGTGAAATACTGTTTTGTTTATTTTTTTAAGTAGAGATAAGGTCTCACTCTGTTGCCCAGGCTGGTCCCAAACTCCTGGGCTCAAGCAAGCCTCCTGCCTTGGCCTCCCAAAGTGCTGGGATTACAGGCATGAGCCACCACGCCTGGCAGAAATACTGCTTTTAAATGAAATCTTTTATACAACCCCTACATATAAAAAAAATAAAGCTGCTTTAGTAGAAGCATTGTTACCTCTTACTCTTTCTGAGACAGTCTGAGAGAAAATTAGAAAATTGAATCAAATTTGAAAATTAATGGTAGAGGTGCCATTAAAACCATGAAAACTGTTGACACTACCTTCACTGTTGAGAGGTCAAAGAGGTAAAAGGATTTAAACATATAGAGGTTATTCTTTTTTTTTGAGACAGAGTCTTGCTCTGTCACCCAGGCTGGAGTGCAGTGATGTGATCTTGGCTCAGTGCAACCTCCACCTCTCAGGGTCAAGTGACTCTCCTGCCTCAGCCTCCTGAATAGCTGGGACTACAGGCGTGCATCACCACACCCGGCTAATTTTTGTATTTTTAGTATAGATGGGGTTTCGCCATGTTGGCCAGGCTGGTCTGGAACTCCTGACCTCAGGTGATCTGCCCACCTCGGCCTCCCAAAGTGCTGGGATTACAGGCGTGAGCCACCGTGCCCAGCATATCTCATCGAGTTTTATGAGACTTAAATGAGTAAATATCTGTAAAGCTCTTAGTACAGCGCTTGGCACATTGTGAGTGCCAACTAAGTATGAGCATCATATAAAAACCTGAGCTAAGGCCTCATGAAACAATACTTACCCTGACCACCTACAGTGCAGTCCTTTATTGTATTGAGTTTTTAAAGAGAGAGAAAGAAATGTTAATCAAGATCCGCTACATTGGTTTCACAACTCACTAATACTCAGAAACCCTCTGTTTCTAATATCCCCTCTACTCCCTCACTAGTACTCATCCTTCTGAGTTGAGCTAAAGTTGCTTCCTCAGAAAAACCTTTCTGAATTCTCCAGACTAACGTAGGTTTTTCTGTTACTGTGTTCCTGTTAGCATCATATACTTCGCCTTTGGAATATTCATCACACTTCAAATGTTTTGTTTTAATATCTGTCTTCCCTACTAGATTATGATCTTCATGAGAGCAGGTTCTGTTTATTTATTCACTACTGTAGCCTTCATTTAACAAAGTGCCTACCATGTGACAAATGCTTAATAACTGTTGACTGCTAATACAGAAAGAGCTGCAAAGAAACAGTTATCAGGAAGGTCTCATGATGTGTACCTGGAGTGCCCACCTGGCGATGGAATAACGGCGCCGATACGATAGTCTGCGCTCATCTACATGTACCTTCACAAAGGAGTCTACTTACTCCACATTCTATTCATGGGGCTGAGGGCTTCTGAACCTGAGCACTGCTAAAATAATTGCTGTTGCACAACATTAGGGGCAGCTGTCACTATCTGGACAGTCTGACCTTGTTGCGATACCAAGTTAGCTAGTAATGTAACTCACATTGTAGTTGCAGAAGTTGCAGGCATTTTGGCATTGGAGCACCACGACTCCTTCAGTTTCTCTCTGAGTGAGAGTTTTATTCTTTGACAGGAGAGAAGTTTTGGAAGATGCTACATTACACATTTGTTTGATTTTGTAGTAAGGTGGTACAAGTGGAGGGGATAATTCTTATCTCCCCAACTTTTGAGCCTATTTTTTTCAATATTATTATTTTTATTATATTTTTTATTATAGAGATGGGGTTTCGCCACATTGCCCAGGCTGATCTCAAACTCCTGAGCTAAAGTGATCCACCCACCTTGGCCTCACTAAGTACTGAGATTTCAGGCGTGAGCCACTGCACCCAGCCCTGAGCCTATGTTTTTATTTACTGTTTTGATAATGCTAAAGGAACAAAATATAATAATACACACAGGTAAGAGACTATTTTGTATAATTTTATAACTTTTGCAAGCTAATCTTGTCTCTAAAAATAAATAAAAACTAAAACAAATTGATTGCCTTCAATTAAATTTGTCTGGAAACTCAATCAGTGCTTTCTTTTTTCTCTTACTAGAACTTTTTTTTTTGAGACAAGGTCTCACTCTATTTCCCAGGCTGGAGTGCAGTGGCATGATCCTGGGTTGAGGTGATCCTGCCACCTCAGCCTCTCAGGTAGCGGAGACTATAAGTACACACCACCGCACACCTGGCTAACTTTTTGTATTTTTAGTAGAGACAGGGTCTCACCATGTTGGCCAGGCTGGTCTGGAACTCCCAACCTCAAATGAGCAACCGCCTCAGCCTCCCAGAGTGCTGGGGTTACAAGTGTGAGTCACCGCGCCCAGTTAGGACATTTAAAAAGTATTGGACATAGGCTGGGCACAGTGGCTCATACCTGTAATCCCAGCACTTTGGCAGGCCAAGGCGGGTGGATCACCTGAGGTCAGGAGTTTGAGACCAGTGTGGCAAACATGGTGAAACCCCGTCTCTACTAAAAATGTAAAAATTAGTCAGACGTGGTGGCACATGCCTGTAGTCCCAGCTGCTTGGGAGGCTAAGGAAGGAGAATCACTTGAACCCATGAGGCAGAGCTTTCAGTGAGCTGGGATCGTGCCACTGCACTCCAGCCTGGGTGACAGAGCAAGACCCTGTCTCAAAATAAAATAAAGCGAAAATTACAATAGAAATTTTATACTTATGTAAAAGTATAAAAGTATTTAATACCTCCATCATAAGCCTGGTTGTGGAATCCCTGTGTAGCAGTCCCTGTGCGGCAAGAACGTTGTGAATGATCACTTACGGTGATGGCCTCTGGCCTCCAAAATCTTTCTTAAGGTCCTAATGTGCTCACTGTTGAGATTCTCAGTTGTTATGCTAGAGTTGTTTTTAAAAGGACAGCAATAAAAATTGCTTTGTTTGAATTATTCCACAGCTGGTATAAAGCAAATTACAGCATGGCTGAGAAGTTAGACTGGGGCCGAGGAATGGGCTGTGACTTTGTCAGGAAGAGCTGTAAATTCTGGATTGATCAGCAGAGACAAAAGTAAGAATGCATTTCCTCACAGTGTCATTGATTACACAGTTCCTTTCTGATTTTATTCTTTATCCTAAGCCTAAAATGCTATTTTCAAAATGTAGTCTGAGCAGTTCAATTTTAAAATAGGTAGAAAACCATCTATAGATGGTTGGTAATAATATAGTGAGAAGTAGCTGTAAGTAGTTTTTAATCATATACTAAAGGAATCCACAGTGAAGGGCCCAGAGCCATGAACATTTCTATTCAGCTTATTAGAACTCATAAATATATATATTTTACAAACCTTTTGTTTCCTCTGTCATTTGTGTTGTTTTCTTCAGAGAATGCACCCGTAAATATAGATGCAAATATTGATTCAGTATCAAAAAAAGGCACTTTTGAATAGGGGTTTCCAAATCCAGATGCACATCATAATCACCTAGCAAGCTTTTAAAAAATACAGAGTAAATTTGACATCTATCTATATATCATCTATACAGATATATATCATACAGGGTAAGTTTGACATCTATATATCATCTATACAGATATATATCATACATAGTAAGTTTGACATCTATCTATATATCATCTATACAGATACATATCATACAGAGTAAGTTTGACATCTATCTATATATCATCTATACAGATATATATCATACAGAGTAAGTTTGACATCTATCTATATATCATCTATACAGATATATATCATACAGAGTAAGTTTGACATCTATCTATATATCATCTATACAGATATATACCATACAGAGTAAGTCTGACATCTATGTATATATCATCTATACAGATATATATCATACAGAGTAAGTTTGACATCTATCTATATATCATCTATACAGATATATATCATACAGAGTAAGTTTGACATCTATCTATATATCATCTATACAGATATATATCATACCTGTATATATACAGTTGTTCTTTAACCATGGAGGATTGCTTCTGGGACCCCCCTAGATAACAAAATCCATAGATGCTTATGTAAAAGTTTCTTATATAAAATGGAATAGTATTTGCATATAACCTATGTATATCCTCCTGTATACTTTAAATTACCTCTAGGTTATTTATAATACATAATACAATATAAATGCTATGGAAATAGTTGTTATACTATATTGTTTAGGGAAAAATGACAAAGAAGAAAAGTGCCCATGTTCAGTACAGATGCAACCATCCTTTTTTCCCTGAATTTTTCTTTTCTTTTTTTTTTTTTTTTTTTTTTTTTGAGACAGAGTCTCACTCTGCTGCCCAGGCTGGAGTGCAGTGGCGCAGTCTCAGCTCACTGCAACCTCTACCTACTAGGTTCAAGCGATTCTCGTGCCTCAGCCTCCTGAATAGCTGTGATTATAGGCATGTGCCACCACTCCCGGCTAATTTTGTAATTTTAGTAGAGATGGGATTTTTCCATGTTGGCCAGGCTGGCTCACGCCTGTAATCCCAGCACTTTGGGAGGCCGAGGCGGGTGGGTCACTTGAAGTCAGGAGTTCAAGACCAGCCTGGCCAACATGGTGAAACCCCATCTCCACTAAAAATATAAAAATTAGCCAGGCGTGGTGGTGGGCGCCTGTAACCCTAGCTACTCAGAAGGCTGAGGCAAGGAAACAGCTTGAATCCAGGAGGCAGGGGTTGCAGTGAGCCAAGATTGCGCCACTGTACTCTACCCTGGGTGACAGAGTGAGGCTCTGTCTCAAAAAAGACAAAGCAACAACAACAACAAAAATGTTACATGAATGAATTCATATTGTATGTGAACTTTTGAGCATGGCTTTTTTTACTCAGCATAATTCTCTGGAAATTTATCCAGGTTGTTGTATATATCAATAATTTCACTTTTTATGGCTGATTAATATTCCGCAGTATGATACACCACAGTTTGTTTAAACATTCACACTTTGAAGGACATCTGGATTGTTTCCAGTTTTGGACTATTATGAATGAAGTTGCTGTGAACATTTATGTACAGGTTTGTGTGTGAACATATATCTTTATTTCTCCAGAAAAAGTGCCAGGAATGCAGTTACTGGCTCATTAAGTAATTACAGGTTTAATTTTGTAAGAAACTGCCAAACTTTTTAATTCCTAACAGTGACGTGTAAGTGATACAGTTTCTCCACATCTTTGCCAGCATTTGGCATTGTCACAATTTTTTGTTTAATCGATTCTGATAGGAGCGTAGTGATATTTTATTTTGGTTCTAATTTGTGTTTCCCTAAAGGCTAATGATGTTGAACCTCTTTTCATGTGCTTACTCGCTGATAATATATCCTCTTTGGCAAATTGTCTCTTCGTCTTTTTTTTTTTTTTGAGACGGAGTTTCGCTCAGTCACCCAGGCTGGAGTGCAGTGGTGCAATCTTGCCTCAATGTAACATCCGCCTCCCAGCTTCAAGCAATTCTTTTGCCTCAGCCTCCGGAGTAGCTGGGACTACAGGCACGTACCACTATGTCTGGCTAATTTTTGAATTTTTAGTAGAGATGGGGTTTTACCATGTTGGCCAGGCTGGTCTCGAACTCCTGACCTCGTGATCCACCCGCCTCAGCCTCCCAAAGTGCTGGGATTATAGGCGTGAGCCACTGCGTCCACCCTCTTCATCTCTTAAGCCAATTTTCTAATTGGATTGTTTTTTACTGTTGAGTTTTGAGAGTTCTTCATGTATTCTGGGTAGTAGTCCTTTGTCAGATATGTGGTTTGCAGATATTTTCTCCCAGTTCATAGCTTGTCTTTTTGTCCTTTTAACAGGGGCTTTTGTAGGGCAAATGTTTTTAGTTTTGATGGAGTCCAGAATATCAGTTTGTCCTCTTATTGTGTGTTTGATGTCAAGTCTAAGAAGTGTTTGCCAAGCTCTAGATCTTGAAAGTTTTCTTATGTTTTTTTCAAAAGTTTTGTAGTTTTACACTTTACATTTAAGTCTATGATTCATTTGAGTTAAGTTTTGTGTAAGGTGGGAGACTTAGATCAAGGTTTGTTTCTTTGTGTACGGATAGGCAATTGCTTTTCAACCATTTGTTGAAAAGGCTATCTTTCCTTCGTGGAATTGCTTTTGTGCCTTTGGCAGAAACAATCAGTTGGGTGTATTTGTGGTGACCTGTTTCTATCTGTTTCTGTGTTTTCCGTTCTGTTCCAGTGATCCATGTGTCTCTGCCTCCACCAATAAAACACAGTCCTTAATTACTGTAATTATTTAATAAGTCTTGAAATTGGGTAGACTGATTCTTTCCACTTTATTTTAAAATTGTTCTGGCTGTTTTGGTTCCTTTGCATTTCCATCTACATTTTACAATTATCTTGTCTGTATCTGCCAAAAGACTTGCAGGGATTTTGCTAGGAGCTGCATTAACCCTGTGTGTCAGTTTGAGGAGAATTGACATTTTTACTGTGTTGAGTTTTCCAATCCATAAACATGGGAGAAAACATTCAGTCTTTCATTATTAAATATAATGTTAGCTGCAGATTTTTTATACATGTTCTTTATCAAGTTGAGAAAGTAGCTGTCTATTCCTGTGTTTCTGAGAGCTTTAATCATGAATGGATATTGCCTTCTGTCAAATGCTCTTTCTACTTTAGTTGCTATGCATAATCAAGTGATTTTTTTCACCTGTTAATATGGTGGATTTCATTGGTTGATTTTCAAATATTAAATCACCCTTGCATTCTTGGAGTAAACCCCACTTGGTCATGGCTTATAATTATTTCTGTATGTTGCTAAATTCTATGTACTATTATTTTGTTGTGGATTTTTGTTTCTATATTTGTGATGAATATAGATCTGGAGTTTTCTTTTTCCCCCAATTATTTTACCTTTAATTAATCAGTATGGCTCTCAGAACAATTATATTTTGTCAGTTAAACTTGATCTTTTTCAAATCTGACACATTTTGAAAAACAGGTATATCCTTCCAGTAAGAGAGATTTAAAAAATAATAGTAAGAAGAAAATTCATGAAATACATAATAATTATTACTAAATGAGCAAATAATGGGCTCCCCTGTCATACTTAATATTGGCTTGATTTAAATTATTATTTCTGCCCAGACATGGTGGCTTACACTTGTAATCCTAGCACTTTGGGAGGCTGAGGCAGGCTGATTGCTTGAGCCCAGGAGTTCAAGACTAGCCTGGACAACATGGCAAAAGCCCATCTCTACAACAAAATACAAAAATGAGGTGGGCTTGGTGGCACATGCCTGTAGTCCCAGCTACTCAGAAGGCTGAAGCAGGAGGATTACTTGAGCCCGGAAACTCAAGGCTGCAGTGAGCTATGACTGCACCACTGCACTCCATCCTGGGCAGCAGAGTGAGACCCCATCTCTACATAAATAAATAAATGATTTATATAATACTCTGAAGAATAAATCCCAGTATCTGATGAGGTGTTTATCATGCCTTATTTTTATTTTGATTCAGTTCAAAATATTTTTCTCTTTCTTTTAATTCAAAACTCTTGTGTCACTTCAAGTTCAAAATATTTTTAACTTTCTCTTGAGATTTCTTCTTTGACCACTGTATTATTTAAAAGTGCTTTGTTTAATTTCCAGCTATTTTGAGATGTTCCAGCTATCTTTCTGTTACTGATTTCTAGTTTAATTCCATTGTTGTAAGAGAGCAGAACATGGTATGATTTCTCTTTTATATTTGTTAAGGTGTGTTTCATGGCCCAGAATGTGGTCTGTCTTGGTGAGTGCACCGTGTAAGCTTCAAAAAAATATGTTGTCTGCTGTTTTTGGTTGAAGTAGTCTGTAGAGTCAGCTATATCCAGTTTGTTAATGGTGCTGTTGAACTCAACTACGTCCTTACTGATTTTCTGCCTGCTGCATCTGTCCATTTCTGAGAAATGGATATTCAAATCTGCAGTGATAATAATGGATTCATCTATTTCATCTTGCAGTTCTATCCATTTTGACTTACATATTTTGACACTTTATACTTAGGTACGCACATGTTTAGGATTGTTATATTTTCATAGAGTACTGATTCCTTTATCATTTTGTAATTCCTCTCTTTAACTCTGATCATTTTCTTTGAAAAGAAAAAAGTTCTTTTTTGTACCATCTTTGTCTAGTTTTTGTATCAGAGTAATACTAGCTTTATAAAATGAACTAGGAAGTTTTTCCTCCTCTTCTATTTTTCTGGAAGAGATTGTATAAAATTGGTGTTAATTCTTCTCTAAGTGTTTGGTAGCATTCTCCAGTGAAACATCTGGGCCTGGAGATTTCTCTTTTGGAAGTCTTAAAATTGTGAATTATTGTAAATTAAACTTCTTTAATAGTTACAGGGCTATTCTTATCATCTGTTTCATAGTGCATGAATTGTGGTAACATGTTTTTTGAGGAATTGGTCCATTTTGTCTAAGTTATCAAGTTTATATGTATAGGGTTTTTTGTAGTATTACATTATTATTCTTTTGACATCTGTAGGGTCTGTTTTAATTTGTAATTTTTGTTGGTACATACTAGGTGTATATATTTATGGGGTAAATGAGGCATACACTGTGAAATAATCTCATCATGGAGGATGGGATATCCATCCTATGGGGTCTGTTGTGATATCTCTTTTCAGTCCTGATATTGGTAATTTTGCATGTTCTCTTTATCTTTTTCTAGAGGTT
This sequence comes from Pongo pygmaeus, assembly GCF_028885625.2. NCBI lineage: Eukaryota > Metazoa > Chordata > Mammalia > Primates > Hominidae > Pongo > Pongo pygmaeus. The sequence continues at coordinate 208,941,615 of NC_085930.1, forward strand.
TGCCAATTTTACTGATCTTAAAGAACCAGCTTTTTGTATTGTTGATGTCTTCTATTGTTTTTTGTTTTCAAATTCATTGATTTCTGCTCCCTGCTATATCCTTCCCACTGCTTGTTTTTGGCTTATTTATTTAATTATTATTATGATGATTATTTTTTGAGATGGAGTCTCACTCTGTCGCCCAGGCTGGAGTGCAGTGGCACAGTCTTGGCTCACTGCAGCCTCCGCCTCCCGGGTTCAAAAAATTCTCCTGCCTCAGCCTCCCAAGTAGCTGGGACTACAGGTGCACACCACCACACCCTGCTAATTTTGTATTTTTTAGTAAGGATTTCACCATGTTGGCCAGGCTGGTCTTGAACTCCTGACCTCAAGTGATCTGCATGCCTTGGCCTCCCAAAGTGCTGGGATGACAGGTGTGAGTCACCACGCCTAGCTTTTTTTGTTTTGTTTTATTTTTAAAATAAGACAAGGTCTGTTGCCCAGGCTTGAGTACAATGGGTGCGATCATGAGGCTCACTGCAGACTTGACCTCCTGGGCTCAAGCGAACCTTTCTCCTCAGCCTTTCGAGTAGCTGGGACTACAGGCACACACCACCACACCCAGCTAAATTTTTGTATTTTTGTAGAGACAGGGTTTCACTGTATTGCTCAGGCTAGTCTTGAACTCCTGGGCTCTAGCAATCGGCCCACCTCGGCCTCCCAAAGTGCTGGGATTATAGTCGTGAGCCACTGTGCCTGGCCTATTTTTCTCTTCTTAATCTTGATTTTTGAGATTATTGATTTGAGATATTTCCTGTTTCTAACGTAGCTATTTGTTGCTATAAATTTTCCTCTCAGCATTTCTTTAGCTTTGTCTCACAAATTTCAATATGTTGTATTTTTATTTTCATTCAGTTCAATGTATTTTTAAAAATTTTTCCTTGAGATTCTTCTTTGACCCATGGATTATTCAGAAGTGTGTTGTTTAGTATATAAATATTTGGAAATTTTTCTGTTACTTTTTGTTGTTGAATTGTATTTGGAGAATATATGCTGTATGATTTGAGTTCTTTTAAATTTGTTCATGTTTGTTTTATGGCCCAAGATATGGTCTTATCTTGATATATGTTTTTTATTTTTTTATTATTATACTTTAAGTTTTAGGGTACATGTGCACAACATGCAGGTTTGTTACATATGTATACATGTGCCATGTTGGTGTGCTGCACCCATTAACTCGTCATTTAGCATTAGGTATATCTCCTAATGCTATCCCTCCCCCGTCCCCCGACCCCACAACAGGTCCCAGTGTGTGATGTTCCCCTTCCTGTGTCCATGTGTTCTCATTGTTCAATTCCCACCTATGAGTGAGAACATGCAGTGTTTGGTTTTTTGTCCTTGTGACAGTTTGCTGAGAATGATGGTTTCCAGCTTCATCCGTGTCCCTATAAAGGACATGAACTCATCATTTTTTATGGCTGCATAGTATTCCATGGTATATATGTGCCACATTTTCTTAATCCAGTCTATCATTGTTGGACATTTGGGTTGGTTCCAAGTCTTTGCTATTGTGAATAGTGCCGCAGTAAACATACGTGTGCATATGTCTTTATAGCAGCATGATTTATAATCCTTTGGGTATATACCCAGTAATGGGATGGCTGGGTCAAATGGTATTTCTAGTTCTAGATCCCTGAGGAATTGCCACACTGACTTCCACAATGGTTGAACTAGTTTACAGTCCCACCAACAGTGTAAAAGTGTTCCTATTTCTCCGCATCCTCTCCAGCACCTGTTGTTTCCTGACTTTTTAATGATTGCCATTCTAACTGGTGTGAGACGGTACACCAAAAGCAATGGCAACAAAAGCCAAAATTGACAAATGGGATCTAATTAAACTAAAGAGCTTCTGCACAGAAAAAGAAACTACCATCAGAGTGAACAGGCAACCTACAGAATGGGAGAAAATTTTTGCAATCTACTCATCTGACAAAGGGCTAATATCTAGAATCTACAATGAACTCAAATTTACAAGAAAAAAACAAACAACCCCATCAAAAAGTGTTTTTTTATTTTTTAAATTTTTTTGAGATGGAGTTTCACTCTGCCACCCAGGCTGGAGTGCAGTGGTGCAGTCTCGGCTTACTGCAGCCTCTGGTGCCGAGTCTCAAGCTCTTCTCCTGCCTCAGCCTTCCAAGTAGCTGGGACTACAGGCGCCCACCACCATGCCCGGCTAATTTTTTTATTTTTAGTAGAGACGGAGTTTCATTCTGTTGACCAGGCTGGTCTTGAACTCCTGACCTCAGCTGATCCGCCCGCCTTGGCTTCCCAAAGTGTTGGGATTACAGGCGTGAGGCACCGTGCCCAGCCAATCTTGATATACATTTCATGGGCACTTGAAAAGAATGTACATTCTGACGTTGGGTGGAGTGTTGCATAAATGTCAATTACATCCTGTTGGTTGATGATGTTAAGTCCTATATCCTTGCTGATTTCCTGCCTAGTTGGTCTATCAGTTGTTGAGAGAATTCACCACTGTATCAGTCTTTGAGTCCTGAAGTCCCTAACTAGTCTGACTTCTCTCTACCCTTCAGAGTCCCCTAACTAGTCTGACTTCTCTGTACCCTTCAGAGCCCCCTAACTAGTCTGACTTCTCTCCACCCTTCAGAGCCCCATAACTAGTCTGATTTCTCTCTACCCTTCAGAGTCCCCTAACTAGTCTGACTTCTCTCCACCCTTCAGAGTCCCCTAACTAGTCTGACTTCTCTCCACCCTTCAGAGTCCCCTAACTAGTCTGACTTCTCTCCACCCTTCAGAGTCCCCTAACTAGTCTGACTTCTCTCCACCCGTCAGAGTCCCCTAACTAGTCTGACTTCTCTGTACCCTTCAGAGTCCCCTAACTAGTCTGACTTCTCTCCACCCATCACAGTCTCCTGACTAGTCTGACTTCTCTGTACCCGTCAGAATCCCCTAACTAGTCTGACTTCTCTCCACCCTTCAGAGTCCCCTAACTAGTCTGACTTCTCTCCACCCATCAGAGTCCCCTAATTAGTCTGACTTCTCTCCACCCATCAGAGTCCCCTAACTAGTCTGACTTCTCTCCATCTGTCAGAGTCCCCTAACTAGTCTGACTTCTCTCCACCCGTCAGAGTCCCCTAACTAGTTTGACTTCTCTCCACCCGTCAGAGTCCTCTAACTAGTCTGACTTCTCTCCACCCTTCAGAGTCCCCTAACTAGTTTGACTTCTCTCCACCCGTCAGAGTCCCCTAACTAGTCTGACTTCTCTGTACCCGTCAGAATCCCCTAACTAGTCTGACTTCTCTCCACCCGTCAGAATCCCCTAACTAGTCTGACTTCTCTCCACCCATCAGAGTCCCCTAACTAGTCTGACTTCTCTCCACCCTTCAGAGTCCCCTAACTAGTCTGACTTCTCTCCACCCTTCAGAGTCCTCTAACTAGTCTGACTTCTCTCCACCCATCAGAGTCCTCTAACTAGTCTGACTTCTCTGTACCCTTCAGAGTCCCCTAACTAGTCTGACTTCTCTCCACCCTTCAGAGTCCCCTAACTAGTCTGACTTCTCTGTACCCGTTGGAGTCCCCTAACTAGTCTGACTTCTCTGTACCCGTCAGAATCCCCTAACTAGTCTGACTTCTCTCCACCCTTCAGAGTCCCCTAACTAGTCTGACTTCTCTCCACCCATCAGAGTCCCCTAACTAGTCTGACTTCTCTGTACCCGTCAGAATCCCCTAACTAGTCTGACTTCTCTCCACCCTTCAGAGTCCCCTAACTAGTCTGACTTCTCTGTACCCGTCGGAGTCCCCTAACTAGTCTGACTTCTCTGTACCCGTCAGAATCCCCTAACTAGTCTGACTTCTCTCCACCCTTCAGAGTCCCCTAACTAGTCTGACTTCTCTCCACCCTTCAGAGTCCCCTAACTAGTCTGACTTCTCTCCACCCTTCAGAGTCCCCTAACTAGTCTGAATTCTCTCTACCAACTAGTCTGACTTCTCTTCACCCTTCAGAGTCTTCTTTTGCTTCTTTGATTTACAGTGTCTGGCTTTTTAGTTGTACTTAGAAGGAGGAATAGAGAAAAGCTTATCTAGTCCATCTTCCAGGAATTAGAAGTGGTACTTATATTTCTACTTTTATATTAAAAAAAATTCCCCTGGTGGGCCGGGTGTGGTGTGGTGGCTTATACCTGTAATCCCAGCACTTTGGGAAGAGGGAAGATGGCTTGAGCCCAGGAGTTTGAGACCAGACTGGGCAACATGACTCCATCTCTACAAAGTAAAAAAATTAGGCTGGCGTGGTGGCATGGCCGTGTAGTCCCAGCTACTTGGGGGCTGTGGTGAGAGGACCCCTTGAGCCCAGGAGGTCACAGCTGTGGTGAGCTGTGATCATGCCACTGCACTCCAGTGTGGGTGACAGCAAGACCCTGTTGCAAAAAAAAAAAAACAAAAAGGAAAAGAAAATGTTATTCTCATCTTTTCTTACCTAGGTTAGGTCATAAAGCAATTTAAATCACTTGTAGTTTCTATGACGGAGTCTGACCTCTGAGTTGTAACCCTAATGTGAAGATAATAGGCAGTAGCTGGAAGCACCGGCAACCACTCTGGGTGTCCCCAGCTTGTTACCCCTGCACTACAGCTTGACCTGCCAGTTCTTAAATTTTGCTGCTTATGAAAATCATTTAGAGAACTTGAAAAACTCTCCATACTCCGGTTACTAATTAAATCATGACTGTGCTAAGAGCCAGGCACTAGCATTGTGTGAGTTTGTTTTAATAAATTCCCAAGTGATTTTATGTGTAATGGAGTTTGGGAACCACTGTTCCGGTGTGTCAAAGGAAGTATGTAACTCACACTGCAGCTGCAAGAGCTTAGGGAGGTTTTTGTTTGTTCACTTTTCTGTTAACAGTTGCCAACTCTGTTTATTCCCCTTTTGGTCCCAATTATAACATCACCTAAGACCAGAAACAGAAGGGACTTCTACTTCTTTATTCTTAAAAACTAAAACTGTGGGTCCCCTGAATTCTCTCCTATCCTTTGATTCATAAGCCACTGTCAGCAAGGTTTTTTTTTTTTGAAGTCCAAATAGTAAATATTTTAGGTTTTGAGGGTTATTACAGTCTCTGTCACAACTACTTACCTCTACTTTTATACAGCAAGAGGCAAAACAAATGGGCATGGCCACGTTCCTGTCATCTTCCCCATCTCTACAGAAAGTAAATGAGCATGGTGGTACATGCTTGTAGTCCCACTTGCTTGGGAGGCTGAGGTGGGAGGATTGCTTGAACCGAGACGATCAAGGCTGCAGTGAGCAATGGTTGTGCCACTGCACTCCAGCCTGGGCAACGAGACCCTGTCTCAAAAACAAAAAATCGACAAGAAAAAAAAACAGGTTGTGGTCAGGATTTGACCCAAGAGTTGAGTTTGCTGACCCCTGTCACAGTCATTCAAATGTCCCACTTGTGAGGCATTGAAGTTCAGGATCATTTACAGGATAGAAGCCATCTTCTGACACCGCAGACCCAGTCCTCCTGTATGTATGTTAGAGATTCCAGTGTGGCTGTTCTTGAGCACAGGAGCTGATGCTTAACTTCTGGGCTTCGTCAATTGTGACTCTTCTCCCAGACCCAGTCTGCCTGTATGTATGTTAGAGATTCCAGTGTGGCTGTTCTCAAGCACAGGAGCTGATGCTTAACTTCTGGGCTTCGCCATTTGTGACTCTTCTCCATTGTTGGGAAACCAGGGTGAGAAGGGATTAGTTGAGTGAGCATAGGCAGAGCCATACTTCTTTGAATCACTTGAATCTACACCTACTTAAAATAAGGTTCTTTCTATGTTCGAAGCAACTAAAACTGATAAATCACCCAACTCCTCTGCCTAGCTCATTTGGTGTTAATATTGGCTCTAGAGCTATACTGTCTAATATGGTCCCATTAGCCACATGTAGTTAAACTTACATTTAAATTAAAGTTAAATACCATTTAAAATTTAGCTCCTCAGGGCCGGGCATGGTGGCCCATGACCGTAATCCCAGCACTTTGGGAGGCAGAGGCGGGCAGATCACGAGGTCCGGAGATTGAGACCATCCTGGCCAACATGATGAAACCCCGTCTCTACTAAAAATACAAAAATTAGCTGGGTGTAGTGGCACACAACTGTAGTCCCAGCTACTTGGGAGGCTGAGGCAGGAGAATTGCTTGAACCCGGGAGGTGGAGCTTGCAGTGAGCCAAGATCACACCACTGCACTCCAGCCTGGCGACAGAGCAAGACTCTATCTCAAAATAAATAAATAAATAAGTTCCTTAGTTAACTAGTCACCTTTGAAGTGACATACATGATTAGTGGCTGCCATATTGGGCAGCACAGATATACACCTTTTCCCGCTCTCTTGACAGTGCTTCTCTGGAATTTGTAAGCCATGAATCTTAGACAGCTCTAACTTTGGAATGTTTAAAATCACTAACTTTTAACTTCTTTTTTCCTCTTTATTCATTTAGCCAAAACTCATTTTATATAATTTAAAGTAAATGTAATATGCCTTTTGGTTTTAGACAAAAAACAGAAATGACTTTCATGGTATCGAGAAAGTAACTGATTAAGAACTATTGGAATATGAACTTCCATATTGATTGGAAGCTTTATCATGGGAAGTTAAAATATTGCCTTATATGAAGATTTTATGAAAATGGTATAAACAGCAGAAATTACATTTATCGAGTAGCCTGCATGTGCCAGGCACTGAGTACTTTGTGGTTGAAGCTCAGGAAAGTTAAGTAAATTCCACAGAAATGTGGCTGGTGCTGGTGTTTGAACCCAGACCTGTGTGATGACTTTGGTTTGCTGTTATGCTGTGCTGCTTCCAATTTGCTGAAGACTGTGGTAAGTATTTTACGTGTTTCATCTTAGGAAGGTCTAACTCCCTAAAGATGTATGCTAATACACCATGTTCATTTAAATAAGACAAGTCATCAGTTTTCCTTAAAATAAGAAATATTTAATACAGGCTTTTTTTTCCCTTAAGAAATACGTGGAAGAAGAGGAAAATTGTCAATGATTCTATTACAATTTGGTAGACCAGTATTAATAGGATTTCTATTATTTCGGAATACTGAGATTTTATTTATAAAGTTGCTATTGTGATATTAATATAATTTTTATATTGTCAATTGTCAATTTGATGACTGCTAAGAATTACAGGTTTGTTTGAAGGTTATTTTTGCAAGACAGTGCAACATTCTGATATCTTTTGATAATTTACATGCCCTTTTTTCAAATTATACTTTCAATATTACATTTAACGGAACAGAACAAGTTGGTAACAATTAGGAATATTCACACAATCTTCATTTTGCACAGGAAAATAAGATTGTCTGGTGAAGGTGGTCAATTAAACAAACTGTCACATTATTGAGTAGAGAAAATTCCACTCTCTGTAGCTGCAGGGCAGAGGGGACATTGCCTCCATCTCTTTCCGAGAATCCCATTTGTTAATTATGAAGGTTTGTATTTTTAGGCCAGGATCTGGAATTCCATTTGTTGGCTGTATAATGGACTTGCAGTATTTTCTTTAAAGTTTGATACCATGGTACTTCTCCTTGTTTGCAGGAGACAGATGCTGAGCCCTTACTGTGACACGCTCAGAAGTAACCCACTGCAGCTAACTTGCAGACAGGACCAGAGAGCAGTTGCCGTGTGTAATTTGCAGAAGTTCCCTAAGCCTTTACCACAGGAATACCAGGTAAAACGGGGCTGGGGCACAGTTTCAGGAATCAGCTTTTCAAAAGTAGTCTCCATTTTAACTAAAGGAGTAAATTCTCTTAAGTTTCTTAATTTATAAGGCCTTGTTTGTTTTCTGTAAGTTAGAAAAAAATGGAATAATGCTTCCATTTCTTTATAACTAATGTCCTAATTGATAGCACTTAGTTAAAATCTAGCAGTGTCTTATAATAATGGCAAGAATAATTTGAATATTTGATCTGTTTTTACCTGTTTATGTTTTCTAATTGTTTCCAAAGCCTTGCTATTTAAATTCCTCTAATTTACACAGAAAAAAAAATCTTTAAAGAAAATAACTTAAGTACTCTAATCCAGTTAATTAGAAGACTTGGAAACCCTGCTTTGGAAAAGATTTGATTCGTGGGATCTGAAAGATTAAGGAAATGGTCCCACATATCTTGTCTGGATCTCTGATTTGACCTTTATGTTTCTTTTTATCTTTTATCTTTTTTTTTGAGACAGAGTCTCACTCTATCGCCCAGGCTGGAGTGCAGTGGTGAGATCTCAGCTCACTGCAGCCTCCCCTTCCCAGGTTCAAGTGATTCTTGTGCCTCAGCCTCCCGAGTAGCTGGGTTTACAGCTGCGAGCCACCATGCCTGGCTAATTTTCATATTTTTAGTAGAGTTGGGGTTTCGCCATGTTGCCCAAGCTGGTCTTGAACTCCTGGCCTTGAGTGATCCATCTGCCTCGGCCTCCCAAAGCGCTGGGATTACAGGTGTGAGTCAACATGTCTGGCTACTTTTTGTATTTCTAACAGAGACAGGGCTTCACCATGTTGGCCAGGCTGGTCTCAAACTCCTGACCTCATGTGATCTGCACGCCTCGGCCTCCCAAAGTGTTGGGATTACAGGCGTGAGCCACCATGCCTGGCCATGACCTTTAAGTTTCTTGTTGCCAAAGCCTCAACTTTACCTGCCATTTACAAAGGAACCTTTTGTCAGAAATGATGTCTCAGAAGCTAATTTAAAATAAAGCTGCTGAATTTTAAGCTTCCTACACATATTTATGAGCTCACTGAATGCTTCAGATACCATAAAATAGTAAATATATTCATAGGCATAGTGATATAACTCAATAAGTTGGTGGAAAATGTGACATCTTTAAAAATTTATCTGGTGCATCCAGGGGTGTGAAAACACATACAATTATTTTATTTTTATTTATTTATTTATTTTTGGAGATGGAGTCTTGCTGTGTCACCAGGCTGGAGTGCAGTGGTGCAATCTCGGCTCACTTCAACCTCTGCCTCCCAGGTTCAAACTATTCTCCTGCCGCAGCTTCTCAAGTAGCTGGGACTACGGGTGTGCGCCACCACACCCAGCTAATTTTTGTATTTTTTTTTTTTTTTTTTAGTAGAGACAGGGTTTCACTATATGTTGGCCAGGCTGGTCTTGAACTCCTGACCTCAGGTGATCTGCCCACCTCGGCCTCCCAAAGTGCTGGGATTACAGGCGTGATCCACCATGCCCGGCCATAAAATTAATTTAACAAAGAAAGGAACAATAAAATTTATCTGGTGCCTTGTACCTTTGGTATGCAAAGTATTTTATATATACGATCTCATTTATTTTCTCAGATTTTACTTTTTTCAAGTTTGTCAAAACAACGTATAAACTGCCTCCTAAAAACTCTTGAAAAATTTAAAATGTTGTAACTTTATGCATTAGTTCTGTGATTTGTCAACTCTTAAAACTTCTTTTTGCTCAGTGTAATTAAAACTACTTCATTCTGTTAAAACATTAGTGTAATTTAACATTATGATATATAACTGAAGACTCATTTACTTACCTTGCTTATTTGTAAAATTATAGCAGCCTTTAACTCCTCCTCTGGTGTTTCATTACTGTCCTCTTTATTTGGTGGTGTTGATGAAGAAGGTACGTTAGTATCTTGTGTTATGTGGCTTTAAAGGGTTGCAAGAAATTGCCTGTGCACTTCCTCAGTTTTATACAGAATGTTTCTTCCTTTCTTGTCTTCCCAATATTTTTTCTGCAGTACTTTGATGAACTCAGTGGAATACCTGCAGAAGATCTGCCTTATTACGGTGGTTCCGTGGAAATTGCTGACTACTGCCCTTTCAGTCAGGAATTCAGTTGGCATTTAAGTGGTGAATATCAGCGCAGCTCAGATTGTAGAATATTGGAAAATCAACCAGGTTAGTCGGCTAGTGAAATGAAGTATTATATACATATTAAAATTATATATTAGCAATATAGAATCGTGGTTAAGGGCACAGACCCTAGAGCAGGACTGTCTGAATTTGCTTTATAGTTCAGCTGCTATCCGTATGTAAGAAGTGACTTAACTTTTCTCTGCCTGTTTCTTCATCTGTACGATGGAGGAGAGTTGTGAGAATTAAATGAATTAATGTAGTAAGTGCTTACAATTGTGCCTGACCCATCGAAGGGATTATTAGCATACGCATGCACACACGCTATATTTTAGTCATACCTTCTAGCTGCACGGCACTTTCCATTTGCAAAGCACTTTCATTCTTAACATTTTATTCTTCTGAAAACATTATGAGAAACATAAGGAAGATATTACTGTATTTCCCAGATAGGCGGATAGATACTAAGTGATATAGTTAATTTGTGTCAGTGCAAGATCCTCCAATGCCAGCCTCTTTTTATTAAAATACCTCAGATAAGCTGCTTTTTCCTCTCGTGGGGAATGTATATTTTATGTAAGATAGAAGCAACATGTCACTCTTCAGATATCAAAACAATGTTCTTGTCTCGTGGCCAGTAAGATATACCACCATGTTATTTGTTTCTTCTTAATACATATAAATGAACAAGATATCAAAGGAATTAACAGTATGGCAATTGGGTATTCTGCAATAATAGTTACAGCTCATACTAATTACCTTTGTAAACAGAAATGTTCTCACATCTGATGTAAGAAAGAGCAGTAAGTAGTTTTTCTCTCTGTGTTCATCGGAAGTTTTAACCTAGTCTCCAAACCCCCACCCCATTCCGTACTTTATTACAGACTAAGGCATTTAAATTCTAAATTTTTGTATTCCTACCTTTTACTCTTAAACTTGGCAGATGTAACTGGATTCCTGCAGTCATTTTTCCCCATCATTCATCTATTTAAGAAATGTCCTGGCCAGGCGCAGTGGCTCACGCCTGTAATCACAGCACTTTGGGAGGCCAAGGCAGGTGAATTGCTTGAGCTCAGGAGTTTGAGGCCAGCTGAGCAACATAGTGAAACCCTGTCTGTATCAAAAATACAAAAAATTAGCCAGGTGTGATGGTGCACACCTGTGGTCCCAGCTGTGGAGGAGGACGAGGCCAGAGGATTGCTTGAGCAGCCCAGCAGGTGGAGTTTGCAGTGAGTCGAGATCATGCCACTGCACTCCAGCCTGGGCAACACAGTGAGACCCCATGTCACATCAAAATGATAAATACATAAATACATATCCTAACAACTGATAACCACTCAGCAGTTCCGTATTAAAGCAAAAGAAATGCACAGATCTGTCAGTTATGGATTTGCCAAAGGTATACTGTCACATGTTATTGTTTTAGAGCTGGAGCTGGCAAACTTTTTTTTGTAATGGGGGAAATTATAAGTATTTGGGGCTTTGTGGGTCATAAAGTCTCTAGCTTTCTGATTCAGCTATTCAACTCAGCTGTTACAGTCTGAAAGCAGTTACAGACAATACATACATGAATGAATGTGCCAGGATTTGGCCTGAGGGTTGCAGTTTGCTGAATTCTGTTTTATTATTATTATTATTATTTTTTAGAGACAAGGTCTCACTCTGTCACCCAAGTTGGAGTGCAGTGGCACCATCATAGCTCACTGTAACCTGTAACTCCTGGGCTCAAGTGATTCTCCTGCCTCAGACTCCCCAGAGCCAGGACTACAGGCATGCACCTCCACACCTGACTAATTTTTAAAATTTTTTGTAGAGATGAGGCTTGCTATGTTACCCAAACTGGCCTCAAACTCCTGGCCTCAAGTGGTCCTCCCTCCTTGGCCTCCCAAAGTGTTGAAATTATAGGCTTGAGCCACCACATCCAGCCCTGAACCGCATTTTAGACACTGATCACTATAGTTTTCAAAGACTGATACTCAAAAGAAGTAAAGAATTCTGTTTTATTCTAATTTGCATTTTTTAGCTTATATAATTCAGATTTATCAAAACTGACATAAAACACTTATCTTTATAATATTTTAAAATGGGCTAATTGAACTCTCTACTTCCCCAAAGAAAACTTATTGTAAAGAGTCTAAAGAGAGCAAATTACTGCTCGGGCTTAAGAGCTTTGTCCCTTTGTCCATTAGAGGCCTTTCATTCCTCTGCAGGTTTGTGCTTAATGTGAGATTAGATCAGCATCTTACTAGGTTGGTGGAAGAGTAATTGTGGTTTTGCCGTTAAAGTAATGCGAAAACCGCAATTACTTCTGCACCAGCCTAATATTTATGGACTTCCAGGAGGTGACACAAGTTGAAGATATAAGAAAGTTTTCAAAAGTTGCAACACCCCCCAAAAGTCTGCATTATATAAATCACTTGGCCTCATCCTATCATGAGTAATTTGGAGGTGCCTCCTATTTAGACCACCAGTGAAGATGATTTTATCTTGGTATCTAGTGATCTAATGATTCTTAGTGCTAGTTCTTCTATATATTTAACCTAGAAAACGTTGGGCCCAGTTTTATTCCCTTGTGTCTGATGCAGTAATTTTCTCCCGTTAATTCCTTTATTAAGAACCTAGTGTGAGTTTGGAATCCTGTCGATCCTAATTTTTTTTTTTTTTGAGACGGAGTCTCGCTGTGTCACCCAGGCTGGAGTGCAGTGGCGTGATCACGGCTCACTGCAAGCTCCACCTCCCGGGTTCACACCATTCTCCTGCCTCAGCCTCCCAAGTAGCTGGGACTACAGGCGCCTGCCACCACGCCCGGCTAATTTTTTTGTATTTTTAGTAGAGATGGGGTTTCACCGTGTTAGCCAGGATGGTCTCCATCTTCTGACCTCATGATCCACCCACCTTGGCCTCCCAAAGTGCTGGGATTACAGGCGTGAGCCACCGTGCCTGGCCTACCCTAATTTTTTAAATTTAAAATTTCCATGAAACATGTTTGATTTTTAAAGCAACTTTTAATCATAAAAATGGAATGGTTCAGTTTCTTGTTCTTTGAGCCAAAAGTCAATTTTTAAGGAGACTTTTCTTCTTTGCCTCAGAAATTTTTAAGAACTATGGCGCTGAAAAGTATGGACCTCATTCCGTTTGTCTAATTCAGAAATCAGCATTTGTTATGGAGAAGTGTGAGAGGAAGCTGAGTTACCCAGACTGGGGAAGCGGATGCTATCAGGTAAGCTTATGTTTGTTATTAGTTATGCCAAATATTATGTGATTTTATCTCTTTTATGGTTTTATATTTTAAATTATATTTTCATATTTTATGTCATTAATTTACTGATCAATACTTTATCTTGTTTATGTAAATATTAGTTTGGATGCTTATGTTTTATGAAAATATTGTCATTTCTTTAGAAAAAGTGCCTCTTAAAAATATATATGTAATTGCTGTAATGTTACTTCTGGGCATATATTCTGAGGAAGTAATGGTAAATAGGTAATTTTGTTCTTGAGCAAATATTACTTTGTAATGGAAAACATGTACAATTTTATTTTGAAAGGTCTGAGGACCGCATGGGTTATAAGAATTAGTAAATCAGGCTGGACGTGGTGGCTCACTCCTGTAATCCCAAAGCGCTTTTTATTTCATCCCACTTTTTATTTCATTTGGGAGGCTGAGCCAGGAGGATCGCTTGAGCCCAGGATTCAAGACCATCCTAGGCAACAAAGCAAGACCGTCTCTAAAAAAATAAAGAAAAAAGAATTAATATCAGTTGCTGATTAATAATAGGGTATTTTTTCCTTTGTAATTAGAAATCCAAAAAGGGCAAAGTACAATTTTTTTTCCTTCTTCTTTTTCTTTTTCTTTTTCTTTTTTTTGAGACAAGGTCTTGCTCTGTCAGCGAGGCTGGAGTGCTGGTGCAGTCACGGCTCACTGTATCCCTACCTCCTGGGTTCAAGTGACCCTCCCACCGCAGCCTCCTGAGTCGCTGGGACTACAGGTGTGCACCACACACCCGACTAAGTGTTTGATTTTTTGTAGAGAAGAGGTCTCACTGTGTCGCCCAGGCTAGATTAGAACTTCGGGGCCCAAGCAATCCTCTTGCCTTGGCCTCCCAAAGTGCTGGGATTATAGATGGCGGCCACCATGCCTCGCCTACTATTTCCTTAATTATCTTATTTGCACATCTGATATTTTATGACATCACCTTATTAAGGACTTATAAAGATGTAGCCATTCTGTGACTTAGGAGCATCCAACGGAATGAATCTTCTGCATCCTACAAATGGATGTCAGGGAGGAGAGTGTAAGCCTGAGAAATGCAGAATAAGCATTCCTGTGCCATTTCAGCTGCAAGAGCTAAACGGACCTTTGTAACTGGAAATTTAACTGTTATCATTAGTTACTTATCAAATTAACTTTTTTTTTTGGTAACTGCTTTTTTTCTTTTCTATTTTTTTTTTTTTTTTTTTTTTTTTTTGAGACAGGGTTTTGCTCTGTCACCCAGGCTAGAGACAATGGCGCGATCATGCTCACTGCAGCCGTGAACTCCCAGGCTCAGGCAATTCTCCCACCTCAGCCATCTGAGAAGCTGGGACTACAGGTGCACACCACCACACCCGGCTGATTTTTCTTATTTTTTGTAGAGACAGGCTTTTGCCATGCTACTCAGGCTGGTCTTGAACTCCTGGGTTCATATGATTCACCTGCCTCAGCCTCCCAAAATGCTGGGACTACAGATATGAGCCACTTTGCCTGACCTGGTAATAGCACTATCAAGATATACTTTACATACCATACAATTTATGTAAAATTAACTTTTTTTTTCATTTTTTCTCTTTTGAGACAGGGTCTTACTCTGTCACCCAGGCTGGAGTGCAATGGTGCGATCTCAGCTCACTGCAACCTCCACCTCCCGGTTCCAGAGATTCTTGTGCCTCAGCCTCCTGCACAGCTGGAATCACAGGCATGCGCCACCATACCCAGCTAATTTTTGTATTTTTAGTACAAAAATTGACCAGGCTGGTCTCAAACACCTGGCCTAAACTGATCCTCCTGCCTCAGCCTCCCAAAGTGCTGGGATTATAAGCATGAGCCACCACTCCTGGCCGAATATTTCTTTTCTTTCTGTCACAAGATATTCTAAGCTCACTTTGTTTTTGTCTGCCCCTGACGTGGAATTAACCATTTCTCCAAAGATCCCTAGTTACTTTTAATGGAGTATGGTGTTTAGAGACTAAGATCTGGGTGGTAATTATACTGTTGATTGCTTTTAGTGGAGTGTGTGGTGTTACAGACTAAGATCTGGGCGCTAATTATACTGTTCATTGCTTTTAGTGGAGTGTGGTGTTAGAGACTAAGATCTGGGTGGTAATTGCACTGTTCATTGCTTTTAGTGGAGTGTGGTGTTAGAGACTAAGATCTGGGCGCTAATTATACTGTTCATTGCTTTTAGTGGAGTGTGGTGTTAGAGACTAAGATCTGAGTGGTAATTGTACTGTTCATTGCTTTTAGTGGAGTGTGGTGTTAGAGACTAAGATCTGGGCGCTAATTATACTGTTCATTGCTTTTAGTGGAGTGTGGTGTTTAGAGACTAAGATCTGGGTGGTAATTATACTGTTGATTGTCATTGATAATAGCAGTTGGGAATTGGGAATACCAGCTCATCAGGCCCTCTTAGTAAGGTAGGAAATATATGTGTATGTATCAGTACACTCTCCTGTGAGTACGTGTGTGTGTGTGTAAGTAACCATGAGTTTGCATCAGTAAGGTTGGTTTGATTCCATTGGTTGGAGACCTTGTCTGATACCAAAGGATTTATTTTAGTTTTCCACCTTTTCATATTGGTACTTCTTTCACCAACAGTGAGAAGTCCAGCTGCTGTCATCTCAGCATGTTTACTCATTTGATCTATCCACATCCCGTCCACTTTCTCCCACTCCCATTGCCCTCCTCACCTGGCCAACTCTGCATGACCTCCCGGTCACACACCTCCCCCCACCCCTCCAAACAGATCACCTACCTTGCCTCACTAACGGCTTTAGACGTAATTGCTTTTGAGGAAGGGGAAAGGAGAAAGGGAGGGATCACTGAGCTTTTTTTTCTTAAAATTGTGGCAAAATATATATAACACAAAAATTTCCATCTTAACTGTTTGTACGTGTACAGTTAAGTGGCACTAAATACATTCATGTGGTTGCGCACATGGCCACTGTGCGTCTCAGAAACTCTGTACTCACTAAACAGTCCCTCCCACTTCCTCCCCACCCCAGCCCTGACAGCCTTTATTCTACGTCCTCTCTCTGTGGATTTGCCTAATCTAGATAGTCCTTATAAGTAGAATCATACAATGTTTGTCCTTTTGTACCTGACTTCTTTTACTTAGCATAGCGTTCTCAGGGCTCATCCACATTGTGCCATGTATCAGAACAGTATTCCCTACGGTGTTCCTTTATGTCTGAATAACACTCCATTGTATGGATCTGTCACGTTTTGAATCAGTTGATGGACACTTAGGTCGTTTGCGTCCACCTCTTGGCTATTGCAATCTTGCTGCAGCGAACACTGGCTTTCACATATCTGTCTGAGTCCCTGTTTTCAGTCTACTCAGCAGTAGAATTGCTGTATCATATGGCAATTCTGTTTAGCTTTTTTAGGAACTACCAAACTAGGTTTTTTGTTGTTGTTGTTGAGGGGTTTTTGGTGTTATTTTGAGGTTTCTTTTTTATTATTATTAATAGACTTTATTTTTTAGAGCAATTTTAGGTTCACAGCAAATTTGAGCGGAAGGACAGAGAGTTCCCATATACCCCTGCTCCACACACCCGTAGCCTCCCGCACCGTCAGCATCCTGTACCACAGACGTATTTTTGGTACAATCGATGAACCCACATGATCATCCGAAGTCCATGTTCCATTAGGGTTCACTCTGGGTGTTCTACATTCTGTGGGCTTTGACACCTGTATGATATTCATCCATAAGATAAATGAGTTGTTGAAATGGGCTTTGTTATAAGTTAAAGATTGGCTATCTGTGGCTAAATAATTGCTGAGACTAACATAAATAAGAATAAATGAAATAAAAAGTGGGATGAAATACTTCAGGTGAAAGTCAAAGGGAAACTGTATTATCTCTGTACAAAAGAGACCTTTAAGCATGTGTTTTCATGTCAGCCCTTTGTGTTCTTAACATGTTTTTCTCTGATGAAACTGAGATCATGGACCTTATCATATCACCTTTTGTGCTGATGGCACCTTTTAATATAAGTTTTTAAGTAATTTATATATTTATTAAATAGGTCAGCAGTTCACATGGTGAAAAATTCAAAAGATGCAAAAGAATGTACAGGGTAAAGGAAAAGCCTTTCCCAGCCCTGTCTTTCAGTCACTCACTTCTCCCTTTGGAGGGAAGTAATATTACCAGTTTCTTGTGTCCTTCTAAAGATGGACTCTGTGCAGGCACAAATTTATATTTTTGTTTCATTTTTTACACCAATAGTATCAAGTTACACATACTGTTCTGTGGTGTGTATTAAAGAGTCGTTCTTAGTATCATCTTACATCATTCCAGCCCCATGTCTGAACTGGCTGTGGACGTCACAAGTACATTTGGTTGTACTTTGATCATTCTGAATTCAGTTCCTGCAAAATCCAGTTTAGGACCCCTCTCTCAACAACTCCGCATTTCAGCTGTGTTGCTTCCAGCACTGGTCCCAGTCTCTCTAATTAGAAACCAGAATGATCATTTTCTACTCTCTGTTCTATAAAGACCGATCAATACAGACTAAGTCTTTAGATTACTCTCCTATTGAAATCTCTTATATCTATTTTATTTTAGGTTTACCTTCATAGTTCAAGCCATCATCACTTCACAGCTGACTAATTTCCCTCCTCAGCTTACTTCCGTGAGCACGTTGATCCTTTTAAAATTTCAGTTTTGATCAAACTTAGACATGCAAATAGTTTGAAACAAATTTGTTGTCTGCTTCCAAAAAACTACAGCCTCAGGCCAGGCGCTGTGACTCATGCCTGTAATCCCAGCACTTTGGTTGGCTGAGGCTAACACTTGAGGTCAGGAGTTCGAGATCAGCCCGGGCAACATGGTGAAACCCCATCTCTACTAAAAATACAAAAACTAGCCGGGCATGGTGGCGCATGCCTGTAATCCCTGCTATTCAGGTGGCTGAGGCATGAGAATCGCTTGAACCTGGGAGATGGAGGTTGCAGTGAGCCGAGATCGCACCACTGCACTCCAGCCCGGGCAATGGAGTGAGACTACATGTAAAAACAAACACAAACAAACAGAAAAACACACAAAAAACTAGAGCCTCTGTTATTACTTCCCTAATGCTTATGACTTCTTCCCAGAGTCTTCACTTTCAATTCTTAGTTGTTGTTTTGTTGGGGGTGGAGGAGTCAGGGGGAGACTTACTATTTGCTTTCTTGTTTTTTTTTATTATTATTACTTTTTTGAGATGGGTTCTTGTTCTGTCGCCCAGGCTGGAGTGTAGGTGGCATGATCCCTCGGCTCACTGCAACCTCTGCTTCCCAGGTTCAAGTGATTCTCCTGCCTCAGCCTCCCAAGTAGCTGGGATTATAGGCGCCCGCCACCATGCCTAGCTAGTTTTTTTTATTTTTAGTAGAGACAGGGTTTCACCATGTTGGCCAGGCTGGTCTCGAAATCCTGACCTCAAGTGATCTGCCTGCCTGGGCCTCCCAAAGTGCTGGGGTTACAGGCATGAGCCACTGCACCTGGCCTGCTTTTTTATTTTTGAAAAGCTTATATTATTCTTTCATAAGGTTTGAATTTCACATGTTAGCTGTTGACTTTGGAAAATAAGAATTTAGTTGGTTCACCTCCTCCTCTTGCTGTGTTCACTTCCTCTTTCCCCATCGTACACTTCGTTTCCCCCTCCTGCCAGTGGTGATTATGGATAAATATGTACTCACTGTTTACATTACCATAACTACACAAACGTGGCGCCTGGTAGTGTGCAATCATTACTTCCCCGTTCTCCCCAGTATTTCGTTTTCTCTGGATTTAAGATCTCGTTTTTTCATGCAATTAGTTTTCTTTGTATTTAGCACTAATTTAATTCTAAGCTCTTCTCCCAGTTGGGCTCATCTCCTTTCAGTATAACCAGATACCTGAGGTATTCTATCCATTTCATCTTGAGGAAGTCTCTCCTGAACATTTCTGGCCTGTGCTAATCCCGACTATATAATCCTTATGTTGGCAGCACAGCTGGCATCTTGGGATCTCGAGTCAGGATCATCCTGGAGGTCCCTCTGGTCCCTCTGCCTCTCTCATATTGGATCCCCTACTTCATGGATTTTGTGTCATATTCTTTTTTGGATTTTTTTCATTTTAATGGAACATATCTTCTAGTGGAGATTTGAGGAGTATGTGACGGAGAAAAGCGTTGAGACTTGCATGTCTGAAAGCATCACTGTTCCACCGTGACGCCTGCTGACAGCGCGGGAAGGCAGGACCTCACCTCTGCCCTCAAGGTCTTCAGCTAGGCCTGAGAATGAAATAGGCATAAGCCCGATGAACAGGAGGAAAACATACACATTTATGTAATCTAAGTTTTACATGACACAGGAGCCCACATGAGTAAATGAAAACTCAAAGAAGTGTAAAACCTATATACTTTTATACTACATTGAACAAAGGGAGGCAGTTACAGAAAAGTAAAACGTATGCAGAGGCTAAAGGAAGATAAGAATTATTTTAAGAAGGTCTGTTTGTACCAAATTCTTTGGCTTTGACTCCATGTATTGGTGATAAAAATGTTTGTTTTCTCCTGGAAAAGGAAGGATATTATTCATGTGGGAGTTGTATCTTCTGCTTTCAGGAGGAAAGGGGAGGTCAGAACAGTCTTGTTGGGTCTGCTGTGTTTAAGTCCCTTTAGCTGGAAACCTTTGTGCCAAAACAGCACATTTTGGGGTGGCGTGTTCTGCCATCCTTCAATAGCTTGGGTGGGTATAGCTTTCTTTTTGAAAATTATTTTCCTAATGGATGATTGGGTGCAGGAAAAAAAGAAAGAAAATTATTTTCCATCAGAATTCTGAAAGCATTTTTCCTTTGTGTGCTGACTCTCAGTGTCATTCTGAGTTTCAATTGCCAGAATCTTTTTTCTTTCTTCTCTGGAAGCTGGTAGATTCTTAATTTTAACTTCACATACCACATCCCCACCTGCCACAAGCCCCAGTATTCCAAAATTTAATGGGTTGATTCTATTTTTGGTGATCATTAACAGCCTGTTCATATTCAAGAAGTGACTGGGGCCTGGCACCGTGGCTAACGCCTGTAATCACAGCACTTTGGGAGGCTGAGACAGGTGGATCACTTGAGGTCAAGAGTTTGAAAGCAGCCTGGCCAACATGATGAAACCCCTCATCTACTAAAAATACAAAAATTAGCCCAGTGTGGTGGTGGGCGCCTGTAATTCCAGCTACACAGGAGGCTGAGGCATGAGAATCACTTGAACCCAGGAGGTGGAGGTTGCAGTGAGCTGAGATGACGCTATTGTACCACAGCCTGGGCGACAGAGTGAGACTCTGACTCAAAAAAAAAAAAAAAAAAAAGAAAGAAAAGAAAAGTGCCTGGAAGCCAGTTTGGAAGCTCTGAGCACACACATAGGGCTCGTTGACTGTGGTCTCACTATGGGGCTTCTTCCTTACAAACCCTTTGATGTCTGTGTCTTGAGGGTTTCCCTTTTGATGGGTCAGATTGGTCAGAGAAACTGCCAGTGTCCTGCCTGAAGTTTATATGCTGTCAGAGTTCTAGGAAGGAAGTCGATTTTGAATGCTTTAACCTGTAAACTTCGAGTCCTTATTTTCCTGATGGCATCCCAGCTCTCTGCTGTACTTAGTTTTCCCCAGAACAGAAAAACTCTGTTTTACCCTTTCCAAAAAATAAATCTCCAGTATGCAGGTGTGTTAGTCCATTGTGTGTTGCCGTAAAAGAGTATCTGAGGCTGGGTAATTTATAAAGAAAAGAGGTTAACTTTGGCTTATGGTTCTGCAGACTACAGGAAGCATAAGTGCTGTCATCGGCTTCTGGTGAGGGCTCAGGAAGCTTATAGTCATGGCAGAAGGCAGAGTGGGGGCAGGCTTATCCCATAGAGCGGGAACGAGAGAGGAGCGAAGTCCCAACCTCTTGAACAAGCAGATCTCCGGGGAACTTATTCCTGTGGGGAGGGCACCAAGCTATTCATGAGGGATCCCTCCCCAGGACCCAGACACCTCCCACTAGGCCCCACCTCCAACACTGGGAATCATATTTCAACAGAAGATTTGGACAAATACCCAAACTATATCAGCTGGGTTCGGAACGAACTGATCCAGCTGCTCGCAGTAAGGGAGAGGAATGCTGGGGTCTGTTTCTGAAACAGACGTTTATCTAATCCTTTTGATTGTAGCTCTTACTTCTTGGTACCAGGTGTGGCTGTGGCAGTCCTGAGCCCTCTTTGTGTTCTGCAGATCAGTTTCTTCCTGGCTCTTCCTGCTGCTGGATTTTGATTCCGCTTTCCCGAGTCTGTTCTGTCTGCTGCTACTTGTACATCTACCCTCCTGCCCACACTTAACTCCCAGGAATCCCACAATGAGAAGACTTCAGCTTCAGCAAGGGAGTTTTCCTCTTGTCCTGTCAACACTCATATAATTCTCATCTCTGAGCCATGTGCATTCTGCTTCCCAACCTGTAACATCTGCCCAGCAGTGATCCAAATCCTGTGTACATCCTTAGGATACAAACGCTGTCTTCCATGAAAGTTTCTAATATTTGTTCTTGTTTCTACCACTTATTGCCTCTTAATCATGAAATAGTCTGGTACTGTTCATTGTTTGCTTTTTCTTCTAATTTCAAAATACAGTTAGTATTTTATAAAAAAAATTTATTATTATTTTTATTATCTTTTTTTTTTGAGATGGAGTCTCACTCTGTCACCCAGGCTGGAGTGCAGTGATGGGATCTCAGCTCACTGCAACCTCTTTCTCCTGGGTTCAAGTGATTCTTATGCCTCAGCCACTCGAGTAGCCCACCATTACGCCTGGCTAAGTTTTGTATTTTTAGTAGAGATGGGGTTTCACCAGGTTGGCCAGGCTGGTCTCGAACTCCTGACCTCAGGTGATCCACCTGCCTTGGTGTCCCACAGTGCTGGGATTACAGGCATGAGCCACTGTGCCCAGCTGAAAAAAAATTTTTATATCCTACTCATCTTTCCTCAATTGAAACTGCTAGAGGGCAGGCACTGTATTGTGTACTTTTTTAGTGTCCTTTTCAGCGCCAAGCATGGCGCTCGATCAAGTCTCGCTTTAAAGAATAATGATGTTGCACTGTAGCTGTGGTGATGCTTACTTGATGTGGATCACGGAGTGACAGACTTAGAGAAGAGGTCACACTTCATTGTTTGTTTTGTGATAGCTTAAAACAAATTTTCAAAAGAGTGATATATTTCAACTTAACTGATGATAGAGTTATTTCAAAATGACTTCAAATATACTTTTGAACTCTTCTTTTGAAATTATCTTTAGAAGTAGTTTAATAATCACCTAAGGAAATCAATCTTAGTAATTTTGTGTCACACCTTGTATTAACCAGGTTAGTCAACTACCTTTGCTGGACTTGCTTCTGGGCAACCTTGGGCTATTTCCAAAAATTATATCTACTTGCTACGTAAAAATTTGCTACCATCAGACAGGTTCAGAAGCATGCACTGACTTTGAAGATAGTTCCAAGAGAGAAGTTTCAGAAGTGTTTAAAGGGAAGTAGCATAATTGAATGTG
This sequence comes from Pongo pygmaeus, assembly GCF_028885625.2. Classification (NCBI taxonomy): domain Eukaryota; kingdom Metazoa; phylum Chordata; class Mammalia; order Primates; family Hominidae; genus Pongo; species Pongo pygmaeus. Next base: position 208,964,271 of record NC_085930.1, read on the forward strand.
AAGTCTTTGTAGAAAACAACTTTGAGGTTGTTTTTTTAAATAGTTAAAATTTTTGGCTGGGTGTGGCTCACGCCTGTAATCCCAGCACTTTGGGAGGCCGAGGCGGGCAGATCACCTGAGGTCAGAAGTTCAAGACCAGCCTGGCCAACATGGTGAAACCCCATCTCTACTAAAAATACAAAAATTTAGCTGGGTGTGGTAGCGCACGCCTGTAGTCCCAGCTGCTCAGGAGGCTTAGGCACAAGAATTGCTTGAACCTGGGAGGCAGAGGTTGCAGTGAACCGAGATCATGCCATGCCGCTGCACGCCAGCCTGGGCAACAGAGTGAGACTCGGTCTAAAAAAAATAAATTAATTAAAATAAAAAAATTACTATTTCTAAATGTTTTAAAAGTTAGCATTAATGTGTTTTCTTTTGCTTTTAAAAACTGATTTCATTAGCTATCACGTGCAAATGAGCTATGAGTCTTGCCTTTAAAGATAAAGTCTGGATAAAATTCCTGTGACTGAGCAGTGGATTTGGGGTAGGGAGAAAGAATGAAGAACTTCTGCTGTGTTGCGTTTCTATGCTGTATAAATTCTTGTTTGTTTATAATAAACATATTTTTGTAATTTCAAACCCCAATTAAAATTTGACTTATGGCCAGGTGCAGTGGCTCACACCTTTAATCCCAACACTTTGGCAGGCCAGGGTGGGTGGATAACTTGAGTCCAGGAGTACGAGACCAGCCTAGGCAACATGACAAAACCCAAACCCCATCTCTACAAGAAAATACAAAAATTAGCCAGGCACAGTGGCACATGCCTGTAGTCCCAGCTACTCAGGAGGCTGAGGTGGGGGCATCACCTGAGCCCAAGGTAGTCAAAGCTGCAGTGAGCCAAGATCGCCACTGTATTCTAGCCTGGGCAACAGAGCAAGACCCCATCTCAAAAAAAAAAAAAAAAAGCAGTATGTGTGTGCCCCCTTGTAATTTTTGGGAAAAGTGTCCATAGCTTCCATCAGATTCTAAAAAATGTGCTAGATTCAAAGTTTAAGAACTCCTGCCACACAGAGTATAATTCTTTTAGGACCTAAATAACCCTCTTTTGTTTTTTATTTTTTATTTTTTTTGACACGGAGTCTTGCTCTGTCGCCCAGGCTGGAGTGCAGTGGCATGATCTCGGCTCACTGCAACCTCTGCCTCCCAGGATCAAGCGATTCTCCTGCCTCAGCCTCCTCAGTAGCTGGGACTACAGGTGCGTGACACCACGCCCAGCTAGTTTTTGTATTTTTACTAGAGACAGGGTTTCACCATGTTGGCCAGGCTGGTCTCGAACTCCTGACCTCATGATCTGCCCGCCTCAGCCTCTGAAAGAGTGGGATTACAATGTAAGCCACCGTGCCTGGCCAACTTAACTCTTTATATGAGGTTAAAGATATGCCCACACTGCAAATTGTGCTTTATAGCCAATGTTTTTAGTAAATTTTAATATATTTTCCTGTAGTTGAAGGAGAAATCTCTTAGAATCTTACTGACCTGATATTTATTATTTTTATGTATATATTTTTTCCTGTTTGAAGGTTTCTTGTTCTCCTCAAGGTCTGAAAGTTTGGGTCCAAGATACTTCATATTTGTGTAGTCGGGCTGGGCAGGTCCTCCCCGTCAGTATCCAGATGAATGGCTGGATTCACGATGGAAACCTGCTCTGCCCATCGTGTTGGGACTTCTGTGAGCTCTGTCCTCCAGAAACAGACCCTCCAGCCACTAACCTGACCCGAGCTCTGCCACTGGGTGAGTGCTCTCTGTGGTTGGAATAAAGAGGGAACTGACCCGAGCTCTGCCACTGGGTGAGTGCTCTCTATGGTTGGAATAAAGAGGGAAAAGAGAAGGGGGTGAACTTCTCTTATAAAATGTTGGCATTTCCCTTCAAGGAAGCTCTAAAACAAGTTGAGTTTCTTCTCTTCTGATTGCATTTTTATGGGAAGTTCCTCCTTCCCACCATTATCGGAAATCTAAGGTAGGTCAGCTTGACACTTCTGAGTAAGAGCAAGGGTGAGGAACCTTTCTGGTGAAGAACCTCTGAGTTGCACAAAATTATTCATCAAAGATCACAAAAAGTGAACGTTGTATCCATTCATTTGGAAATTAAGGGTAAACAAAATTCTGCTCATTAAATGCAAAAAGTAATTAAATATATTTTAGTCGTATCATAATCAGCTGAAGTGAAAGTGAGGGAAAGACCTGGAAAAGATACTGAAAAAAGGAATTGGCATACCCACAAAGAGGAGAAAGATGCAATAACACACATGCGAAATGAGACAGAGAGACGTGGGCTGGCAAAGACTGGGGGATTCATTGAGGAATAGGACCGAGTGCTCGTTCTGTGAGACTCCAGAGAATGGAACTGGCACCAAGAGATTGAAGCTGTGAGGAGACAGATGCCAATTGAACCCTTTAGGAGCAGGAGGGGAATGCAGAAAACACCCTTGAGAAGAATGCCTTCCCCATGAAATTGACAGTGTTCAAACTGAGGCTGATAACGCATTGCTGAGAGTATAAAAGCAGAATTCATGAATTCACAATTAAAGTTTTGATTTAAATGACCTTGAGATTTTTATGGCAGTTTGACATTTCAGATTATGAACAATAAAAATCTTATGCAATGTTTCATTTTCTCAACTAGAGGTGTTTTTTAGGTGGAACTGCATTGCCCTTTGCCTAGTCCATGGTGTGACTGAAAATAGAGGGCCACACTCAGTTTTCAAGTCAAAGTTTCTCCACCTCTAAGATTAACTTCCCTTCTTTTCCAAATCCTGACGACTTCATCCCCTAGGGGCTGTAGGCAGAGGATGAGTTTTGGAAGATGAGTACTTGTGTTGGGGGTCCCCAGGAGCACCTTTAATTTGTTGGTTCACCAGAAGGACTCACAGGACTCAGCTGCTCATCATAGTACTCACGGCTAAGATTTGTTAAAGTGAAATGATGCAGAGCAAAATCAGCAAAGGGAAGAGGTGCGTGGGGCAAAGTTGTGAGGAAACTGGTTCCCAGCCACCAGCAAAGGCCCTCATTGCATGCAGAACTTTCTAAAGATAGCAGTCTCAGGCCTGCTGTGTTAACTCTGTTCTACACAGTACTCCAAGTGAGGCAGCTGAGTTTTCTGCAGTTACAATCATAATGACATAATGAATTATTTGATATAAAATCTTAGGTCAAGGCAGGTGGATCACTTGAGGTCAGGAGTTCAAGATCAACCTGGCCAACATGGTGAAAACCCATCTCTACTAAAAACACAAAAATCAGCCACATGTGGTGGTACGCACCTGTAATCCCAGCTACTCGGGAGGCTGAGGCAGTAGAATCACTTGAACCCGGCAGGCAGAGCCAAGATCACACCACTGCACTCACGCCTGAGCAATAGAATGAGACTCTGTCTCAAAATAAATAAACAAAATAAATAAATAAATAAATAAATAAATAAATAAATAAAAGCTCATCTTTATTGTTTAAAATATTTAAAAGGACAACTCTTCCTAAAATAAGGTCAGGTTGGCCTCATCTCCCTACTGCTATAAAAATGTTTCCATTATGAGAACTGTTTTTACCTATGAGGACACCTCATGGCTGAATTAAAATATACCTCTAGTGCCCAAAATCTGTAGACTCTTCTGCTGTTTCAAAATCAAGTCTGATTGATTGGTGTTATGAATGGATGGGTAGATATTTAGAAATAGGGGACCATATGTTCTAGTCTGCCTGAGACCATCCATATGCCTGTTGTCATTATTAATAGTCCTCTCCCTTGCCTCCTCACAGTCCGTCTGCCTGTTGTCGTTATTGATGGTCCTCTCCCTTGCCTCCTCACAGTTCGTCTGCCTGTTGTCATTATTAATAGTACTCACCCTTGCATTCTCAAAATGTACTAGTTTGGGTTGATAAATTATATGGTCACCCTACTTAGAAGGTACAAAGAAAGAATAAAAGAAGAAAGTTCTTCACCCCATCTCAGAATAACCAAGATCTTTATCTTTGCTGGGGTACTAACCCAAGGCAGTTTTTTTTGGATACCATTTTTTAACCTTGACATAGTGGATACATCATTTCTTCCTCCATGTATATTTTTCCTCCATTAAAAAAGAAACAAAAACTTTTTTATACCTGGGTTTGGCTCTTGATTTAGCTCTCAAGGTGGTCCTTGTTTACCTTTTAATAATCACTGCTATTCATCTGTCAATATTTAATTGGTATGATTTATCCCAAAAATGTTTATAGAAAGTCAGTTTTTTGTTTTCAACTCTAGATCTTTGTTCCTGTTCCTCGAGCCTGGTGGTCACCCTTTGGCTTCTGCTAGGCAATCTGTTTCCTCTGCTGGCTGGATTTCTTCTGTGTGTATGGCACTAGGAATGGAAAAGTGGATCTTCAAGATATTCTTTTATGTTATGTTCTTGTGAACAAAGCACAAAGTTTGAGCGAGTGCCAACCTATGCAGGTGGTAGAAGTGGCATTCCTGGCTTTGGCTTGGAAGAATTGACGACCATCAGACCTTGAAGCAGAGCTTCACAGCAGCCTGTCCTCATCAGCAACCCAACCACCTTCATCAGCAACCCAACCACCTCATCAGCAACCCAACCACCTCGTCAGCAACCCAACCACTTTCATCAGCAACCCAACCACCTCATCAGCAACCCAACCACCTTCATCAGCAACCCAGCCACCTCATCAGCAACCCAGCCACCTTCATCTGCAACCCAACCACCTTCATCGGCAACCCACCTTCATCCACAACCCAACCACCTTCATCAGCAACCCAACCACCTTCATCAGCAACCCAGCCACCTTCATCAGCAACCCAACCACCTCATCTTGGAGAAGGAGAAGGAATTGCAAGCCACCAAGTCTTCATTTTTCAGGATTTGTAATCTTCCCAAAGTTTTCCTTTGAAAATAGTATAATGAGTGGAATTCTCAGAGTGATTACATACCTCAACATTTTTATTAACATACAACAATGGGAAAGTTCATCATCCATATACTGCAGTAACTTAAACAACAGCCAATTATTGTAAGATTAGAATTGGAGATCTTGTCCTCAAAAGTATAAATTGTCCTTTGATTTATAGAAAATAATTGAATTGGGATTTCTACATATTATTATTATACCTATTTTAAATTTAATGGCAGCCAGGTATGGTGGTGCCTGCCTGTAGTTCCAGCTACTTGGGAGGCTGAGGCAGGAGGATCGCTTGAGCCCAGGAGTTCAAGGCTGCAGTGAGCTATGATTGCACCACTGTATTCTAGCCTGCACAATAGAGTGAGACCCTGTATCTTTAACAACAAAAAAAAATAATGGCTGGTATATAGTAAACTTAATTCACTGTTCCCATTGTTTGTTCTAAAGAATTTTTTAAAATAATGTTTCATTAAATCTTATGATTTAACCGTGCTTGCCCTTTTTGCCAGCTATGTGGCAGTTTACGGCAGAACTGCTGTCAGTGTGCTGGTAGCCCTCTATTCATCCCTCTTCAGAGCCCAGCTTCCAGAACTGCTGTCAGTGTGCTAGTAGCCCCCTGTGTTCATCCCTCTTCAGAGCTCAGCTTCTGGTTGTATTCTCCATGAGTTTAATAATGACATGAAAAAATGTGGAAGCCGAGAGAGTAAAATACTCTGCCCTGTAAAAACATGGAAGACATGCAAACAGAAAAAAACATAATTGTATTGTTTTAGATAATACTTAAGACAGCTGTGATCCAACAAAAACAGAGCTATTCCTTTGTGACCGATGAAGATAAAAAGAAATTCTGGTAAAGACAGGTATGCAGTTTTTTAAAATGGGTTAAGAAATTGTTGCAGAAGAATTTCTAACATCTGAAAATTGTTTTATGTATAAGAAGGATGGTCTGAATTGTGTACTAATAGCAAGGTATAAGTTTGGTGTAGAGCCTATCCAGTAGCGTCCACTGTACCACTTTTAAGTAAGACTCAGTCCACAGAAGCTGGAAGATTGCCTTTGCTTTAAATATCCTTTACCTTCTGCATTTGACACTCCTCCTATTACTACATAGATTCTGGTCCCCAGAAGCAATTTTACACTGGTACTAGAGCTTACCAGCCCCATTTAGTAATTCCTATTTGAAATTTCTTAATGTCTAGATGAGGTTTAACAAGAATATGAAAAGAAAAAACAAAAAATATATTCATGAATGATAGGTGATGCTCATTCTTTCTCTCAAGCTAACGAAGTCCTATGGCATTGTAACCACAACCCTCGGACAGACTCCCCCTATTCCTCCTTTCCTCGTCCTTCCCTGCTTTTCATCCATTCAGCATATAGCTATTCAGTACTCCATTGAAGAAGTTGTGCTAAATGAGCAAAGCAGCATAATTACTAATAATTAATTCTGATTATTTGGCACTAGAGCCAACAGCAACCCCAGCATAGAGGAAAGTCGCTTTTTTTCAAATGCATAAATTTAAAGTATGTATTTGCATGCAGTTTTAAATGGGAGGTATTTGTCATTGTGAAAAGCTGGGAATCTCAAACATAGTCAACTTAACTAAAAAGAAGCTAATACAGGTTGAGCATTCCTAATCCAAAAATCCGGAATCCAAATTGCTCCAAAATCTGAAACTTTCTGAATGCTGACCTGATACCACAAGTGGAAAATTCCACATATAAGTACTTAACACAAACTTTGTTTCATGCACAAACTACTAAAAATATTGTATAAAATTACCTTCAGGCAGTGTGTGTAGTTAAATATGAAACATGAATTTCATGTTTAGACTTGGGTCCATGCCCAAGATACCTCATTAGGTATCTGTAAATATCCAAAATCCAAAAAAAAGTCTGAAATGTGAAACACTTCTGGTCCCAAGCATTTCAGTAAGTGATGCTCAACCTGCGTAATGGTCTGCGGGCCAGTGCTCATTTTCTGCCTATGTTGTACATACTTTAAATTGTGCAAAGTCAAAGAAAAGCAAAGAGTCTATTTTTAAAGAAACTTACAATAATCTAAACATATACTTCTTATGATTATGAATCATCCTGCAAAGGTGTATAAAGAATTTTACCAAAAATACAATGAATTAATCATATATTTGAGAGTCACAGTGATAGGTTCAACTATATTTTGACGGTTGTGTAGTGGCACTATTGTTTCTGAGCATGGTGCTTTTTATACTTGAAATATATTTTTGCTTTATTTTTTATTGATATAATTATATTTGCACTAATGGCTTTCTGAAGAAAATATTATAGATGACATTTTTTGTATATATATTTATTAAGCTTGGGAACCTGGTCGCCCAGTGTTTTCTCTGGACAAATGTGAAACTGGATAAAGTATGGATAAAGTCTTGAGTTCCTCAGGGTAACTGTGTTGATGTCTCCCGTCCTCTTCAGTAAGGCTTGAATATGATTTTACTGATCATTGATTCTGCATAGTGTACCCAGCAAGACTTAGAAGGACACTGAACCTGTCAGAGATTTTAAGAGGCACATTTTAGTCACTTTGAATAGGATAGTGGCGGGCGCGGTGACTGAAGCCTGTAATCCCAGCACTTTGGGAGGCCAAGGTGAGCGGATCACGAGATCAGAAGTTTGAGGTTACAGTGAGCTGATCACATCACTGCACTACAGCCTGGATGACGGAGTGAGACTTTCTTGGGGGAAAAAAAAATGACAGTGAAGCAGACTTTTAGAATCCGAGATGTCATTGCAGAATTATTGGTATAAAATACAGCTGCAAAGTGAAGAAATTGAAATGGCCACACGTTGATATCCTGTGGCAGGTTATACCCTCCACGTTAGCAAAGACAAAGCCACGTCGCTGTGTTAAGAGGGACAGGCTGGGCCGGCTGCAGCTGTAGGAGCGAGGGACAGGCTGGGCCGGCTGCAGCTGTAGGAGTGAGGGACAGGCTGGGCCGGCTGCAGCTGTAGGAAGTGAGGGACAGGCTGGGCCGGCTGCAGCTGTAGGAGTGAGGGACGCAGGGAAGGAATGGGGAGCAGCAATTTGGGGACAGTAGACGAGTCACTTTCTGACTCAAGAAGGGTCAAGTACGTATTAAAAACTGACTACCTTGGTTTTCTGTTCAGACTTAGGCTCATTTTGATCATTTTAAGGTCCCAGTTGTCAAAAATATCAAGTGAATTTTTCTCAGGTTTTCAGGAACAAAATTTACAGGAAGGAAGCAAAAGCCATGTCAGTAGCCTTGAGCTGACAGCTTTAAAGAAACTGGCAGACAGGTAGGTTGTCCTCATATAGATCCTTCCAGTATTCTCCTGAAAAACATCCTTTTATTTCTTAAAACCAGTAACCCTTACATTTTTCCTATGGGATACTTATTTTTGTTGAGATCAAATAGACATTCTATAAATGTTATAAATTATGCTTGCAGTTAGTTTTCAGCCTGTCTAGGCTTAAGGTTTATCAGTATTTGAATTTGAAACATCATTTTATGAGGTTTAGTTTTAGGAAGATAAATATATCAAAGTATTTCATAAAGTTGTATCAATGTTCCTTCTAACATTGGAAGACTTACTGACTGAGGCCATCTGTGAACGACTGGGCGATCTCTCAGAATCCTTTCAGCTCTAATACCCTCCGACTGACACTCACCCAGAATTGCTGTCTGTGCTGGCTGTGATCTGCCTCCAGGAGCATACGCCACCCTGCATGCTGTGTTCATCACAGTGTCTGTGCTCGGTACCTTACCACTGTCCGCGTCCTTGGACGCTGAATGGACAGAGAGGAGCCTGTCTCTCAGGGCACATGAGTCGTCGTGGCAGGAGACGGGCCTCAGTCACAGCGTCACAGACCCTTGTCACAGTGGACACGAGTGATTCCTGCTGTGTCCTTGCAGCCCAGGGGGACTAACAAGATTTTAATGAAGTCTGTGTTACTCATTCTGAAGAAAAGAACTTACCTGAGAGGAGGAATATTTTTTTAATATATATTGGGTCGGGGATGCGGGGATGGGGAGGGAGTGGTTAATTGTTTTATGTTTACATTTTTAACAAGTAAAATAGAAGATTTAAGAACTAATATTTATGGTATTGAACTTTAAGTGTAATATATTCCTTAGAAAAACACAACTTTAATAAAAATGGAAACTAATTTGCATCCTGTCTTTATTTAACACCATCAGTTTTTTAAAAACCTGGATGAGGGCTGGGCACTGTGGCTCACGCCTGTAATCCCAGCACTTTGGGAGGCCGAGGTGGAAGGATCGCTTGAGCCCAGGAATTTGAGACCAGCGTCGCAAATTCAAATAGGGAGGCTGTGTCTCTACAAAAAATAAAAATAAAAAATTAGGTGTGGTAGAGCACACCTGTAGTCCCAGCCACTTGGGAGGCTGAGGTGGGAGGATCACTTGAGCTGGGGAGTTAGAGGCTGCAGTGAGCCAAGGTCACACCACTGCATTCCAGCGTGGATGACAGAGCAAGATCCTGTCTCTAAAACAGTCATGGACTCTCTTTGGGGAAGACAAGGTGTTTATTACAAAATATAATTCAGTTTCTACTTAAAGGTGAGTAAAATTGTCCTACTTAAAGAATGAAGACAGGTCTAGTTAAGCAGGAAAGAGCGGACTAAAGCAAGTCATAGACAATTTGGTCTATGCTGTGGGCCAGAAGCTTCGTTGCATGACCAGCCTGGCACATTCAAGCACCACACTCGACACAGTGGCATCAAATAGGCTGTGGCTGTAGTCCTGGATTCCCATGACCTGCGTGTAGCACAAGAGAATGTCCCAGGAGGTCCCTTCCTCAGGTGCATTTAGGGCCATTCTGCCTGTGACTTGGAGCCAAGTGCTTTGTGAAATTGATCCAGTATCGTGTGCGTGTCTTAATTGTTGGACTGAGATCTTTGTGGGGATTTTCTAATATGTTGTTTTTAAAGTTTTACAGATTGCATATAAGTAGCTAAAACTATATACAATAACCTCAGATAAATACAATATTATGTGCCCAGCATACTGAAGATAAAGCTATATCTCATATATTACTTTGTTTACACTACCTTTGGATATGTTCATAGAATATACTTTATTTAAGGGGGCATTATTACATAAGTCTTTTGTTCACAACCTCACCAGTAGATATGCAGAAATGGAGGAGTTTATTTAGATCACCTTTGTTGGGATCCCATTAGAAGTTCATTTTTTTAAATGTTCAAAATAAATTAGGGAGATGGGTCCAAATATGTGATCCAAATATTTGTCCAAATATTCTAATAGTCGATGCTTTTTCCATTTTATATTATAGAAATATTTTAATGCCTATAGATGTTATGTCTTAGATGCAAAATCATTTTAACTCTCAGTGCCACTCAATTTTTTCAATTTCAGTAGAGACATTAGTGACTCAACAACTTTCTGACATTGCCTTATTTGGAAATACTCAAATCACAGTATCTGAACATCTGGCTTTCCCCCACATTAGGTGTCTCCTAGTGACATTTCAAGAGTGTACAGGCAGATGAGAAGAGGGTTGCCATGTGTTCACACTCATGAGTGTTTATAAGTGTGTAGACAGTGGAGATTTGGATGTATTTGGTTGAAGATACAAACGATGTAAGTGAGGTTGCCACAAAGAATACGAAGAATAGAGTAATTGCTTCTTCAGTACAGCTTGCCTGCTGTATGAGTTTGTTTTCATGCTGCTGATAAAGACACCCAAGACTGGGCAGTTTACAAGAGCAAGCGGTTTAATGGACTTTACATGTCTACATGGCTGGGGAGGCCTCACCGTCATGGCAGGAGGTGAAAGGCACGTTTCACAGGGAAGCAGACAAAAGCAGAGAGCTTGTGTAGGGAAACTCCCCGTTTTAAACCCATCGGATCTCATGAGACTTATTCACTATCACAAGAACAGCACAGGAAACACTTGCCCCCTGATTCAATTGCCCCACTGGGTCCCTCCTGCAAATGTGGGAATTCAAGATGAGATTTGGGTGGAGATGAAACCGCCTTTTCAAAATTATGATTGAGACAGTGAAAGAGATCCAACTTAACCGACTCCATCTTGCTTCTAACCTCCAAGCTGTCCTTGTTCATTCCTGGGCGAAGGCTGAGCTAACTTGGGGGGAAACTTAGTTTATAGTTTAAAACAAAGACGGTAACAGCCCTTTCCCAAAGCAGACCTCCTTCTTGTCTGAGGACTAGACGAACTTTGTAGGACTAACATTAGCCACAGGATTAGAAATTATGGTTTAGGAGCCATGCAGCTGGAGGCTACAAGATTCTGACCCTCCCTACACTGCTCCTAAGATCAGCGCTTGGGATATTTTTGCAGACCCTGCACTTGATGGATCAGCTGGCACCACCCAGATCGATAAACTGGCTCATCTGATCTTGCGGCTCCGACCCAGGAACTGACTCAGCGCAAGAAGACAGCTCCGAGTCCCTGTGATTTCAGCCCTGACCAATCAGCACCCCCGGCTCACTGGCTCCCCACACCCACCAAGCTGTCCTTAAAAACTCCGCTCCTCGAAAGCTCAGGGAGGCTGATTTGAATAATAATGAAACTCCAGCCTCCCGCACAGCCGCCTCTGTGTGAATTACTCGCTCGCTCTCGCAGTTCCCCTGCCTTGATAAATCAGCTCTGTCTAGGCAGCGGGCAAGGTAGAACCTCTTGGGTGGCTCCAGGGACACAGCCAAACCATATCATTCCGCCCCTGGCCCCTCCCAAGTCTCACGTCCTCACATTTCAAAACCAATCATGGCTTCTCAACAGTCTCCCAAAGTCTTATCTCACCATTAACTCAAAAGTCCACAGTCCAAATTCTCATCCGAGACAAGGCAAGTCCCTTCTGCCTATGAGCCTGTAAAATCAAAAGCAAGTTAGTTACTTCCTAGATACAATGGGTGTATAAGCATTGGGTAAATACAGCCATTCCAAAGGGTAGAAATGGGCCAAAACAAAGGCACTACAAGCCCCATGCACCTGTAATCTTAGCTACTGTAATAGCTGAGGTGGGAGAATCGCTTGAACCAGGAGGCGGAGGTTGCAGTGAGCCAAGATCGCGCCACTGCACTCCAACCCCGGGCGAGAGGGCGAGACTTCTGTCACAAAAACAAAACAAAGCAAAAAACCAATACCAATTACTTCAGCCACCTCTTTTGTTTATTCTTTCAATAGGAAAACGAGGCCAGGCGCAGTGGCTCACGCCTGTAATCCCAGCACTTTGGGAAGCCAAGGTAGGTGGATCACCTGAGGTCAGGCGTTTGAGACCAGCCTGGCCAACATGGCAAAACCCCATCTCTACTAAAGGTACAAAAATTAGCCAGGTGTGGTGGTAGGCGCCTGTAATCCCAGCTACTCGGGAGGCTGAGGCAGGAGAATTGCTTGAACTCGGGAGGTGAAGATTGGAGGGAGCCAAGATCACGCCACTGCACTCCAGCCTGGGCGACAGAGTAAGACTGTCTAAAAAAAAAAAAATTGAGTTCTTACTATATTCCATGCATACTTTGCAACAACTCTGTCAGGCACTTTATTAGGGCATGGAAACACAGGAAACCGAGAGACAGATCCTTGTCCTCCTGGAGCCAGTGAGGCAGGGGACAAGCACGCATTTACACTTGTATAGATGTAAAGTATACACTTGAATTAGATGGATAAACTTCATAGCATGTGATGAGAAGCAGTCAGTGTGAGCAGCAAGGTTACAGATGCAGGAGACTGAGACACCCAATCATGCCAGGCTCTGAGAAAAAAGCAGCTGGGATCTGAGCATGGGGGCTGAACCTCCCCACCCCCATCCACCGTAAGGTAGGATGCGGAGGGAAGGATTAACACATTTGTTAGGTTTAGTGTCTGGGAGCTGGAAAGGAAGTCACCACTGTCTGCTGATCTGAAGAGTATTGAAGGCTGAAGACGGTGTCTGCAAAGAGACATGTTTTGGTGGCGACTCTTTTGGGACCAGTGACTGTCCCGGAAGGCAGTATGTGCCTTTTCAGTCTACAGATTCACTACTTATTTTAAATACTTTTTTTTTTTTTTTTTGAGACACTCTGTCACCCAGGCTGGAGTGCAATGGTGTGATCTCGGCTCACTGCAACCTCCGCCTCCGGGTTCAAGCGATTCTCCTGCCTCAGCCTCCAGAGTAGTTGGGACTACAGGCGCCTGCCACCACACCCGGCTAATTTTTTTGTTGTATTTTTTAGTAGAAACAGGTTTCACCCTGTTGGCCAGGCTGGTCTTGAACTCCTGACCTCAGGTGATTCACCTGCCTCAGCCTCCCAAAGTGTTGGGATTACAGGCATGAGCCATCACGCCTGGGTCAAATAGCTTTTCTTAAATTTGATCTTCAGTTACTGTTTCCAGGGTTCCTCTTCAGGAATGCCAGTTATGTATGTGCTGTCTTCAATTGCTATCACTTTCCCTCTAGTCCTTAATTCTTTATTTCTATTTTAGTGTCTTTTTTCTCATGTCTGCCTCATGTCCTTTATGGTATTTTCAACAACGTCTATTGTGCCAAGTGCCATGGCTCACACAAGTAGCTGGCACCTGTAGTCCCAGCTACTCGGAGGCTGAGGCAGGGGAATTGCTTGAACCCAGGAGGTGGAGCTTGCAGTGAGCTGAGATCGCGCCACTGCACTCCAGCCTGGGCAACAGAGCGAGACTCCGTCTCAAAACAAAACAAAACAAAAGTCTATTGTCTCTTACACTCGCTTCATTTTGTCTCTTTTTGTTGCATGTTTTTCCTAAGCCCACAGTATCTTTCAACATCCACGGAGCTGATGAGTGGAACATTGGAACTCAGTATGGCTGCTGCTGGCTCCACACACCTCAGTCTCTATCGTCTTGGTTGCTAACAGCAACAGTGGCAGAAAAATGGAATATGTTTCATATCTGCCTGCTAAATATTGAGAGTGCATCTGATTGGCAGGACCTAATAGGCTTCTCAAAGGGGTCTCAGAAATGCATACCCTTGGCTGGCACGGTAGCTCACTCCTGTAATCCCAGCAATTTGGGAGGCCGAGGCGGCAGGATCACCTGAGGTCAGGAGTTCGAGACCACCTTGGCCAACATGGCAAAACCCTCGTCTCTACTAAAAATACAAAAATTAGTCCAGTGTGGTAGGGGCACCTGTAATCCCAGCTACTCGGGAAGCAGAGGCAGGAGAATCGCTTGAACCTGAGAGGTTGAGGTTGCAGTGGGCCGAGATCACCCATTCCCTTTTTTTTTTTATACTTTTTTTTTTAAATTCTGTCAGCAGCATTTCCCATTTTTACATCGCCCAAAACAAGTTCTTGGCAGCTCCATTAGGCGAGATTGCAGGGTGCATCTGTGATTAGATCCGTGCAGCTTGGAGGTCGGTTCCGCACGCGGGAGGGTCCCGAAAGCCGGGTCTGTCCAGCGTCTTGCTGCAGTGGTTGCGGGGGCTCAACCAGCTCGCGCTGACAGCTTCAATATCGCTGTCAGGAAGATCCTCAAAATCCGCAGCATTGCAGCGCCGACGAAAACACCGGCCATGGCCTTTCGGCCGCGCTGGAGAGCAGGACCCGCCGCGTGGGCCCGTGATCCGTGGACAGAGGACGCGCGCCGGGTCTGTGTTCCGCGCTCGTGAAGCACCGTCAGGGATTTGGCCGAGCGGCGCGGCCACATCAAGGGCATCGGGAAGGTCATCATCCACGACCCGCCGCGGCCGCCCCTCGCCAAGGTGGTCTCCGGGATCCGCAGCGGTTCCAGAAGCAGACGGAGCCGCCGAGGGCTTCGCACGGGCCCGTCTGTGAGCCCAGCTCCACCTGGCACCGCGCTCCCTGTGGGCACCGCGTCCGAGGGTCCGTGTGCTGCCTGGTGATGCCCGGAGACCGCGGCAAGCTGCGGGCATCGGGGAACGGGGCCACCGTTGTCTCCCCCAACCCCGAGACCCAGAGGACCGTGAGAAGCCGCCTCTGGCTCCTCGGCCAACAGAGCTTGGTTGCTGTGGCGGCTGGAGGTGGCCGCACGGACAAACCCTCCTCGAAGGCTGCCGGGCCCACCGCAAATATAAGGCAAAGAGGAACCGCTGGCCACGAGGACGGGGAGTGGCCGTGAACCCTGCGGAGCATCCTTTCGGAGGTGGCCGCCACCGGCACCTCGGGCGCTCCCCGCGATCCACAGAGAAGCCCCTGCTGGCCTCAAAGTGGGTCTCCTTGCTGCCCCCCGGACTGGACGTCTCCGGGAACTAAGACTTCAGGAGAAAGAACTAGTGCTGACAGGCTCAGTAAAGTTTGTCTTTATGCAATAACAATAATAATAATAAGAAGAAGAAGAATAATAAATAATAATAATAATAATAATAATAATAATAATAAAGGCCAGGCGCTGTGGCTCATGCCTGTAATCCCAGCACTTTGGGAGGCCAAGGCGGGTGGATCACCTGAGATCAGGAGTTCGAGACCATCCTGGCTAACACGGTGAAACCCCGTCTCTACTAAAAATACAAAAAATTCCCTGGGCATGGTGGCGGGCGCTTGTAGTCCCAGCTACTCGGGAGGCTGAGGCAGGAGAATGGCGTGAACCCAGGAGGCCGAGCTTGCAGTGAGTCGAGATCCTGCCACTGCACTCCAGCCTGGGCAACAGAGCGAGACTCCGTCTCAAAAAAAAAAAAAAAAAGATTGAATTCATTGAAAATCACTGAACAATAACAAATGAATAAGACAGATGAGGCCCCTGCCGTCCTGGTGCTCCTGTCTGATGAGGGAAGCTAACATGTTTTAAGACCAGATGAGATGGTGCTGGTGATGAAAGCCATTAGCAAAGTGACATGAGCTAGAAAGACAGTGATGGAGTTTTCCAAACACAGTGACAGCACAGACCCCTCCAAGAGGTGACTTTTGGGCAGAAACTTGAGAGATGTGGAGGGGGCCATGGAGAAAGACCAGCCCCTGGAGCGATTCCAGGAGTAAAGACCCAGCACCAGGAGGGTGATGGAATGTCCTGTCCTGACCTGTGCGTCCTTCATGCTTCCTTCCTCAGTGGTGCACAAACAGAAACATGGGGCAATTCCGCTCAGGGTCCATGGAGGAAGCAGGAAGCAGCCGCACTGCAGAGCCGTGGTGCGGATGAAATCTGGCCCAACAGTGAAGCTAGAAGCAGGTGCTGCTTACTGCTGACCAGAACACAGGTCATGAAGCATAACCACCCCCTGAAGGCACGTCCAGGGCCAGACCAGCTGGCCGGGCTGCCAGCATCTTAGTAGAGATCCCAGGAGATCAGATGAGCTGGTTTGGGGGGGACGGCGGGGAAAACAGGAAAGCTTCAGAAAATTCCACGGGACCCATGACGCTTAGCATGAACTTCCCCCAACTGGGATCTGTTTGGTGTTGCTGGTTCTAAAGAGTTGGTCCCACCATCCCCACCTGCCCGTTGCCCCATCAGGGGAAAACTCAGGGTGGGGTCCACAGAAACAATCCTCATAGAAGGGGAAAGGGTGTTTCTCATCCAAAACCAAGGAAGGAAACCCATAAAACATCACTCATAAGAAGCAGAGGGGCCTGCAGGGAGAAACAGGATTCTGCTGCTCATGTGGGTACCTGCTTCCCAGCAGGAAAGGGACCATTCGGGATAGAGGGGCTAAGTGGACCCTGGGCTGTGGGGTTAGGAGAGCAGGTGCTGTAGCTGACCCCAGGGCCCTGGGCCATCCCTCCTGGTTCCCCTTGGCCCTGTCCACACCTTTGTAAACAGCTCCTTCTTAATTACCCTTCAATAGCTTAGAGGTCCCTGCCAGCACCTGACTGCCACATTCCCCAAAGGGACCAGGGTCCTTGGCACAGGAGCTGAGGTTTCTATAGGCACAGAGAAAACACTGTCCCAACTGTTGGAATGGAGTTGGGAGTGGAAAAAGAGAATGTTTGTTCTCAATTCTTCCACTTATCAATTGTTTCCTTTTATCACATGAAGGCTGTGTGGCATTCTGTAGTAATCTAAATAATTACAAATTATGTTCTTAAAAGAAACTGCTCAGTGCGATGCCTGACACAAGGTGGAACTCCACTGAGAAGCCAGGGTGCCATGATTACAAACAAGGACTCCAGGTGCAGACTGCTTGGTTCAAACCTGGATCAGCAGTATGAATTTTTGCAACTGTCTGTATTGCTCTTTGCCCCAGCTTTTTTCACCTAAAAACTAGAAGTAAAAACAAAGTTATTGTGAAAATTAAATGAAATAAAGTAAGCAAAGTGCCTACAACAACACCCTCAGGCACACAGTCAGTATTAAACATGTGTTTTTCATTATTACCCTTAATGAAGTAAAAGTGGCAGCAGCCATGAGCCCGGGGTTTCTCTGGCACAGGCATCAGAGACCCTACCTTTAACATTCTCCTTTTATTCATTTGACCCTGATAAGGAAGGAGTCTCACGGGAGAGGAGCAAGCATCCACCTTGGGGCCAGACAGTCCATGGTCAAAGTTGCACTCCACCACTGTTCAGCTGTGTGACTTTGGGCAAGTGACTTTCCTTCTCTGATCCTCATGTTCCTTTTTGGTAAAAACAGCACAATGACAGGGATTGGAAGAGCCAACAGAAAAATGTGTGTCTTAGTTTGGGTTTCCTGGAAGTAGATCCTGAGGCAAAGATTCAAATACAAAAATTTTATTTGGAGAGGACTCTAGGACAGTAATTCTAGTGCCAGTTCTTCCTTAGGGTGCTAATCCCAGGAAACACCAGTAGAGGAGTGGGGAACTGAGACAGGAAAGGAATGAAGCAGTTAAAGGGACTTTCATCAAGAAAGTTTCCACTGTGGGCAGCCAGGACTCAGCCTGGATGGATACCTCTGAGAGACAGCATAGAACACGTGCCTCAGAGTCATCCCACCCAGAGCAAGGGAGTTGGGGTATTTATCCACCAATACTCACCAGTCACTCTTCAGGGCTCCTTCCAAGGGCACGATTCCTCCAGAATGCCCTGCCTGCACTGCAAGGGTCAGGCCTGGTGTTGAGGGCAAGGCCCCTGACAGCACCTCCAGCAATAAGCAGGAACACAGCCTGGTGTGGACAGTTTCAGTCACTCAGTGACTCCAACACAGACACAACACACACACTCCAACACCAACACAGTGCAAATGTACATACACAGACATGCATGCATGACTGTTGCCCACTTAGATCCTGGTGACTCCATGGAATAGACAATAAGGCAGGAATTGAGGGAAGAGCAAAATTAAGGGGAGTGAAGGTCTTGGGAACAAAATGCAAATTTAGGCAGAAAATCAAGGGGGAAGAGGAGTGGCTTGGACACCAAATGCCTGCTGGATGGCACCTGCTCTACATACACTGTCACTAATTCTCCAAGCAGGCTTGTGGGGTAGAAGAAATTCACCTCAATCTACAGATGGCAGCAATTTAGTTCAGAAAACAGAACTGATTTTACTAATGTCTCAGCAAGTTAGTGGGTGATAGATATGGATTCCCATATCTTTCTGTCCACAAAGCCCACAAGTTCTCCCCTTGTTAGGCAGGCTGGGTACCAGGCCCTGCTTCTGGGCTCTGCTCCTTTTCCTGCTAGGCAGTCATGGCAGAATTGACAAAAACGTTTTCCCCCTTCACCACCTGGAGCAGAGCCCATGAGAGGGGCTGGGGAACAGGCCATTAGGCCCCACACCCACCATTCAATGTCTTCAGGATTGTGGTCTCTCAGGACTCTTGCCCCACGTGCTGGCAGCACTCCCGGTGTCTGGGTGTCTTGTGAGGTTGTACAGGACCCAGTAGAGGCCACTGGCTATGCTGTCATATCTTAAGAGGCAGCCAGGCAGGCTTGTGTCTCTTGGCTGCTTCAGCACCAGAGGATGGACAGCGCCCATGCACTGAGGCCCTCGGGAGAATGGGAGGGGGGAAGGAGGGGCAGAATGGAGTGACGCAGGGTCCATCCACCATGTCCTTGGATGGAGACCCCTGTTCCCATAGTAGCCCCACACCGGGACCACCGGCACTCACGAAGATGCCAGCCTCCATTTATACGTCCTCATCTGACAATTCCTTCCCATTTTCATCCTGGAGACCAGACCTCTGAACACACTAGCTCTGAGGCCACCTGAGCCTAACCTGAGAGAGTCCCGTATCTGAGTGTCCCTCTCCTTTATCCAGTACCTTCCATGGCTCCCCAGAGCCCTCCAGATTAAGTTCAAGTCCTTTGATCAGACGCTTGATCTCAAGTTCCATTCTACTTCCTGAATTAAGACCCCAGAGAAGCTCACCTTGCTCGGCACAAGTGCATCACTGAAGTCCGAAGTCTGGAACGTGGCCTTGGCCTTGAGGGAGTCATCAACACTGTGGCTAGTGAGGGTGCAGTCCTGCTCCAGGATGATGGTGTCTGAAGTTGTCACCAAGTCATAGGCCCTGCAGAAGCATCACTCCTCAGGAGTGAGGTAGTACAGAAAGCTCATGCACAGGCAGATCACTATGAGGGCACTGAGCTCCAAGATGGTGGCAATATATTCACTGGGATTCCTGCAGGGTGAGGCTGGGGAGAGGAAGCAGCTCCATAACACATATGAAACCCTGGAAGCACTTCCCAGCCAGAATCTCAGGACTACATTACACCCAGAAATGAAACAGGTGCCCTCTGAGCACACTTTTCTCTCTGCCTCCCACTCTGAGCTGCCTTCTGGCCCCGCATGCCCCAGCCTGGCCCAGGGCTTGGAGCCCAGCAGGTCTTCAGTCCATGGTGCTGACTGCTCCCTGGGCCAGGAGAGCCCTTGGTGGCTCTGTGACTCCTCCTGTGGAACCGCTGCCTCTGCCTTGGGACCTCCCAATTCCCATGGGAAACTCTCATAGCTATGGATTGCCCCACCTGTCCTGGGATCCTCCAGCCCCATAGGCCTTACTTGATTCCTTAGCCCTCCCAGAACATGACATGCTTCTTAGAATATGGCTTATGTCCAGGGCCATCTGTGGATGTTTGCTGGGGACCTCTTGTGTTCTCCTTTATGGTCTGTATGGCAGGGCCAAGAGGAGAAACCAGTCCAACCTCAGAATGGACAAAAGGTTCACTGCCACAAATGGCAACCACCAAACAGTCAGCAGTGCTTCTGGAAGGAAAGGAGGTTTCATTCTGCAAAAAGCTCCTTGTTTGACTTCTTTCCGAAGCCAGGGAAAAGTACCAAGCCCAGCTTACTTGTGGTGCCTACATTACCATCTGTGCCTAGGATGTGCGACGGGCCCCTCCTCCCACTGCAGGGTTGACGTTCCTTCCAGCTGGAGACCTGGGCTCCTGGCACCGCCTGGCCTCTTTGTCCTGCTCTGGATGAGCATGGAAAGGCTGTACCTGGTATTTCCCTAGGTCCATGGTTTCCACCTTCAGACATCCAGCAGGAGTGACCATGCCCAGCCCCACATCTGAAAGTGGACTCCCTTGTAGATCAGCCGAGACATCTACAGATGGAAGAGAGCTCGGTGAGACAGCCTACAGGGGGACCCCGGGGAGGATCAGGGCCAGAGGATTCTGGAGGTTACCAGCCTTGGGCTCTGTGGTTCCTCAAAGAGGTTAGGTCTACCTAGGACCAGCCTCCCCTCCCACGATTCAGAGTGGATGAGTGCTCAGCATCAGGAACTCTGATCTGGACCTACTTTTTCATTTAGGTCACCAAGAGACAACCCCTAACCCCTGAGCTAGGGATGGTCCAAGCTCTGGCATGAGATTCTCTTCTAGCAACGTGATGCTTGCAGGGACAGGTAGAAAAGCTGATGACCAGGCCTGCTGTCCTCCAGGTAAGGACAGTGTGCCACCCATCCTCTGAGAGGCAGGTGGTGCCAGGCCACAGAACTGG
Source organism: Pongo pygmaeus (assembly GCF_028885625.2). Lineage (NCBI taxonomy): Eukaryota > Metazoa > Chordata > Mammalia > Primates > Hominidae > Pongo > Pongo pygmaeus. The sequence continues at coordinate 208,984,999 of NC_085930.1, forward strand.
GTGCCAGTACCCCTGGCTCTGCACACTGCAGTCATAGAGGTCCTGCCCTCTCCACATTATTTTCTTGCTGCTCCTAGATTTCTTCTAGTCATTAAGCATTTTGAACCATCTTTCTATGCATCCAATTTGACATTTTTGCTCTCAGATAAAACACAATAAAGTAAGCTAAGCCAGCAGGATTCCTGGAGGGGACCTTGGATGCTGGGTCTCGGGCTCCATGGCCCTGATAGGACTGAACCAGAAGGAGCCAGGGAAGGACAAACCCTGAGGCTAGGGCCCTATGACTCAATGGCCAGTGGTGGCCTGGCCTTATGGCCCCAAAATACCCTGTCCTCAGGCCACAGACACCATGGGCTTTGGTCAGGTCCCAACTTCCCAGTAGTGTCCTGACACTAGCGGGTACTGACCGCTGAGCCACAACCACAGTTCTGGGTTTTGGGTTTGGTAAAACCACCTCAGGGACAGAGTTCTGGGGTTGGGTTTGGCAGAAACCATGGCACCTCCCAGGGATGGTGTGTCACTCCTGCTTGCCACCAAATGTGCACATAGGCTGTCCCCCCTGTCCAGCCCATCCTGCTGGACAGGATGGAGGAAGTCAGGGAACAGACAGGGTGGACAGCTGGGGTGCAGGGAGAGGCAGGTGCATGCTGGGAGGTCAGACCCTGTGAGGGCTGTGGGGGCATCAGGTGGAGTGGACTCAGGTGCACCCTCAGTGCACTGGGCAGGTCTCAGGCCAGGCTCCCTGGACCCCAGCTGTGTGATGTGGTCACTCCCTGGGGGACTGCTGTCAGGCCCCAGTCACCCACCCTGGGCAGCACCGTCCCATCTCAGGGCTGGGCTTTCTGAGTCCTGAGACAGAACAGTACTGTCCAGGCCTGACAGACTGGGGGGACCTGCCAATTCCTCCATCCCTAGACCAGCCTCGCACACAGCATGGACAGTCTCTCACCTTCACCTTCAGGGCACGGACTGATCCTTCTCATTCTAAGGCAACCAAGGCAGAGCTGAGGACCTGCGCCAGGCTAGGAGCCAGTCCCCTCCCTAAGTGGGCCTGATGGAAGCACCATCCTTGTCCCAATCCGCAGCAAGTTTCAGCCCAGGAGACACACAGGGAAGGGAGGACGGGGTCTCCCTGCTGGCTGTCACTGGAAAAGCAGGACCTGGGAGCAGAGGGAGCTCAGGGCTGGCAGGGGATGCTCCAGGCCCATGGAGAGCTCAGGCTGCACCCCGGGGCTGCCCCTCCTGGGCTAGAGGCTGTGTCCTCTGCAGGATCTGAGAAAGCCCAGTCCTGAGATGGGACAGTGCTGCCCAGGGTGGGTGGCTGGGGCCTGACAGCAGTCCCCCAGGGAGTGATCACATCACCCAGCCTGGGTCAAGGGAGCCTGGGCTGAGATCTGCCCAGTGCACTGAGGGTTCGCCTGGAGCCCACCCCACCTGACGCCCCCACAGCCCTCGCAGGGTCTGACTTCCCAGCATGCACCTGCCTCTCCTTACACCCAAGCTGCCCACGTGCCTATTGCCTGGCTTCCTCCATCCTGTGCAGCACATAGACCGTGACCATCTCTCCAGCCACTCTGGCCCTTCCTTTAACTTTGTCCTGTCAGGATCCCTGAGCAGGATCCTCCAGGTCCATCCAAACACCTGCTTTGTCCACTTTCGACTGGGCTGTTGGGCGCCACTGGGCCGTCCCAGCTGTCCACAGGGCCCTCAATAACACGCATTGCACCTGTGATCTCCCAGCAGCGCTCATCACCCCCCAGTGACCAAGTCCCTGCTGGCCAGACCCCGCATATGAGGTCCTCCCCGACCAAACCCTCACTGATTAGACCCCCATCAGGAGGTCCCACTAACCAGGCCTCCACTGCCAGGCCCACAATGACCAGGACTTCACTGACCAGGACCTTACTGACAAGGCCTCACTGACCAGGTTCCACTGATCATGACCCCATTGCCTGGCCCCACAGATGAGGCCCCACTGACCAGGCCTCCAGGGAACAGGCTGCCACTGACCAGGCCCCTAGTAACCAGGCCTGAGGTGACCAGATGCCCCTGACTGTGACCCTAGTGAGTAGACCCCAATGGACAGGCACCCACTGCTGAGATCCCCGCTGACCAGGTCACCCCGTAGACCTATGCTACAAAAGCCACAACTGACCAAGTCTTCTCTGACCAGGCCCCCATTGATTAGGTTCCACTGACCAGGCTGCCCTGACCAGGACCCCACTGACAAGGGCCTCACTGATGAGGACACGCCCACCAGGCCCTGCTGACTATGTCCCTTGTGATCAGGCCTCCACTGAATAGCACCCCTTGACCTGGTCACCAGTGACCCAGCCCATGCTGACAATGCCACCACTAAGCCCCAGCTGACCAGGTCTCCACTGACCAAGCCCCACAGCCCAAGTTTGCACTGACCAGACACCAAACAACTGGCTGCCACTAGGTCCCCACTCACTAAGACCCCTCTACTAGATCCCCCTAATGAGACCCTCTCTAAACAGACTCCTGCTGACCATGCCCCCATTAAATAGGCCTCACCGACTAGGTCAGTCCCAACTGACTAGCTCCACTGACCAGGCCCATGCTGATCAGGCCCCTCCTAACCATACCAGAAGGCCAAGCGGCAATGAGATGTTTCATATGGCAGGAGTAGAAGCAAGACAGAGAGAGGAAAGAGGGGCCACATCTTGTTATAAGACCAGATCTCATGATAACTCACTATCAGGAGATCAGCATCAAGAAGATTAACCATTGGTGAAGGATCCGCCACCCACACCACAGCCCACTGTTTCCAGGCAGAGGCCTCCTGCAGAGGCAGAGCCTCTTGGAAAACCTCTGCTAGGGCAGTGCAGAAGGAAAATATGGGCTTGGAGCCCCCACACAGGAGGCCACCATCCTCCAGAGCCCAGATTCATAGACAAACCGACGGCTCGCACCCTCAGTATGGAAAAGCCACAGGCACTCCACACCAACCCAGCCCATGAGAGCAGCCGTGGGGGCTAAAGCCTGCAAAGCCACAGGTGCACTGCCCTAGTAGAGGTTTTCCAGGAGCCTCTGCCTCTGCAGCAGGTTACCCCCCTTCCTCCTACCCCTACCCTCTCACCACCCTACTACCAACGTACTCCTCCCTACCCTACCCACTCCTTTTTCTTCCACCCCAACCCCCTCCTGTCATGATTAAATCACCTCCCACCAGGCCCCACCTTTAACAATCCCGATTACAATTCCACATGAGTTTTGGCAGGGACACAGAGCCAAATTTTATTATTCTGTCCCTGACTCCTAAAATCTCATGTCCTTCTCACATTGCAAAATACAATGATGCCTTCCCTACAGTCCCCTAAAGTCTTATGTCATTCCAGCATTTATACAAATGTGCAAAGCTTAAAGTGTCATCTGACACAAGGCTACAGTCCCTTAGGCCCATGAGCCTCTGAAATATAAAGCAAGTTAACTACTTCCAAAGCACAGTACTTGCACACACAGTGGGTAAGCATTCCCAGCCAAAAGGGAGAATTTTGCCAGAAAGAACAAAGCACAGATAGGACTTACAGTCTCCAAACCCAGAAGGCCAGTCATTCAATCCTACAGCTCTAAAATCACCCTTTTTGAAACCTTGTCCCACATCCAGGGCACAGGGGTGTGAGGGCTGGGCTCCCAAGGCCTTGGGCAGCTCTGCACCTGTGGCTTTGCAGAGTTTACACCCCATGGCTGCCCTCATGGGCTAGGCTGGTATTGAGTGCCTGTAGCTTTTCCCCACTGACGGTACAAGCTGTTGGGGGGGGGGGGTCTATGAATCTGGGGTCTGCATGATGGTAGCTTCCAATGTGGGGGCTCCAACCCCATATTTTCCTTCGGCACTGCCCTAGTAGAGGTTTCTTATGAGGCTCTGCCTTTTGGGGATGCTGTTGCCTGGACACCCAGGCATTTCCATACAACTTCCAAAATCTATACAGAGGCTCCCAAGCTTCTAGTCTCATGCTCTGTCCACCTAGTGGCTTAACACTATGAGGAAGTTACCAAGGCTTCTAGCTCGCACCCTCTGAAGCAGTGACACAGGCTGTATCTGTGCATCTTTCAGCCATGGCTGGAGCTGGAGCTGGAGCTGCAGGGATGCAGGCAGCAGTGTCCTGAGGCTGCACACAGAGGGAGCTCATGGGACTGGCCCAGGAAACCATACTTCTCTCCTAGGCCCCAGGGCCTGTGACAGCAAGGGCTGCTGTAAATGTCTCTGAAATGCCTTCAAGGCCTTTTTCCTATTGTCTTGGCTGTTAGCACTGGACTCCTTTTTATGCAAATTTATGAAGCCTTCCCGATTTTCTTTTTGACCAATTGGCCAGGCTGCAAATTTTCCAAACTTTTGAGTTTTGCTTCTCATTTAATATAAGAGTTGGGACTCATTTAATATAAGTCCCAACCAGAGGTCATTTCCTCAGTCACACATAAAAGCACAGGCTGTTCGATGCAGACAGGACACATCTTGAGCTTTGCTGCCTAGAAGTTTATTCGACCAGCCATGCACTAAGTCATCACCCTCAAGTTCAAAGTTTCACAGTGTGGACGGCAAGTCATCCAGGTGCCGAGGCAAGAGACCGAGGGCATGAGCTCTTCCAGTGTAATAAAATATATAAAACAAGAGTTATACTAGATCTAGATCATAGACATGATTATATATGAATATCATTCATCATTAGTTTGTAGCAATGACTCTTTATTCCAATATTATAATAATCCTTGCTCTACAATCATAACCTAGGAAAAACCAGGCCATACAGAGATAGGAGCTGAGGGGACATAGTGAGAAGTGACCAGAAGACAAGAGAGCCTTCTGTCATGCCCGGACAGGGCCACCAGAGGACTCCTTGGTCTAGCGGTGACGCCAACGTCTGGGAAGACACCCGTTGCCAAGCGGACCGTGGTCTAGCGGTAGCCTCAGTGTCAAGGAAAAACACCCGCTACTTAGCAGACCAGGCAAGGGAGTCTCCCTTTCCCCTGGGGAGTTTAGAGAAGACTCTACCCCTCCACCTGTTGTGGAGGGCCTGACATTAGTCAGGCTCGCCCGCAGTTATCTGGAGGCCTAACCGTCTCCCTGTGATGCTGTGCTTCAGTAGTCACGTTCCTAGTCCGCTTTCATGTTCCATCCTGTACATCTGGCTCTGCCTTTTAGGTAACAGTAGCAAAATTAGTGAAAGTACTAAAAGTCTCTGATAAGCAGAAATAATAGTGTAAGCTGTCTCTCTCTCCCTCTCTCTCTCTCTGCCTCTGCTGCCAGGTAGGGAAGGGCCCCTGTCCAGTGGACACGTGACCCACGGGACCTTACCTATCATTGGAGATGGCTCACACTCCTTATCCTGCCCCTTTTGTTTTGTATCCAATAAATAACAGTGCAGCCAGGCATTCGGGGCCACTACCAGTCTCCGCATCTTGGTGGTAGTGGTCCCCCAGGCCCGGCTGTCTTTTCTTTTATCTCTTTGTCTTGTGTCTTTATTTCTACACTTTCTCGTCTCCACATATGGGAGAAAACCCACTGACCCTGTGGGGCTGGACCCTACATCACAGATCTCCAGGGCAGGGTCGCCATGAAGCCATGTTCTTTGCTACAGCAAAACAAAAGTACCCTTGGCTTCTGTTCCTAGTAAGTTCCTCATTTTCATCTGAGACCTTCTAAGTCTGGCCTTTACTGTCCATTTTCCTGTCAGGCTTTTGATCACAAGTATTTAACAATTCTTTACAAAGATCCAAACTTTCCCTCATCTTCCTGTCTTCAAAGCCCTCCAAACTCTCCTGACCTCTGTTTGCTAGCCCCTTCTGAACTTGCTTCTGCATTATCAGCTATCTTTGCTGCAGCCTGGCAATGTGGTAAAGGAAGACAAGTCCATTTTGAGGGGGAAAATTCAAGAAGGCTTCAGATACTTGAATGAAAAGAAGCTGAGTGCTGATTGTCAAGACAACAGGGAAAAGGCCTTGAAGACATTTGATAGATCCACTTTGCAGTACTAATATTCTCTATGATCATAAACAAAAGAGGTTTAATTGGCTCATGATTCTGCAGGACTCAGGAAGCCACCCAATCATACCAGAATGTCAAGGGGCAATGAGAGGAATGAGGTGGCACACCCCATTATACAACCAGATCTCATGAGAAAAAGGAAACAGGCAGTTTTAGAAAAAAGCAAAGGGGCAGAGATATGTGTTGACTTAAAGACTTTGAAGAAATCTAGAGATCTTTCCTGACAAAATGTCAACAAAATGAAAGATATGCAGAACCATGTAGAGAAAGGCAATGAGAGAAAAATATTCATTAGAATCAGAAAACCAACTTAATTGCTCAGTAAATAAATAGAAAAGTAGCTGTGTTCAGGGCTTCAAAGACACATTCCATTTAAAAAAAATCTGTGATCAAAACATGAATGCTCATTTTACTCTTTTTTAAGTTATACATATATTTATATATATATAAAATTTATTTCTGTAAAACAGAAGTTTAATAGCATGTATACTTCATGTATACAACACAGGGGCCCATGTAAAATGAGTAAATTTCCACGATATGTTTTATATTTAAAAGAAAAAAAGGCAGAAACAAAATACAAGCTACATATCAAGATAAAATTTGATGTTAAAAGAATGACACGAATAGGTCTCCTTTAAAGAATCTGAATGCAGCAGAGAAGGATACTGAAAAAGGAAGATGACCAAAGACAGCAAAAATATCTTCAGAAACAATAACTGAAACTAGATAATGAAGAGTGCAGTTGACATTACATGTCCAAGGCTTTGTCATTATTGTTTTCAAAATCATTAAAGAATAAATGGCCGGGTGCAGTGGCTCACGCCAACTTTTCGAGGCCAAGGCGGGTGGATCACAAGGTCAGGAGTTCGAGACCAGCCTGACCAACATGGTGAAACTCCATCTCTACTAAAAATACAAAAATTAGCCAGGTGTGGTGGCCCATGCCTGTAATCCCAGCTACTCAGGAGGCTGAGGCCAGAGAATTGCTTGAACCTGGGAGGTGGAGGTTGCAGTGAGCAGAGAATGCACCATTGTACTCCAGCCTGGATGACAGACTCAGACTCTGTCTCAAAAAAAAAATAGAAGTGTAGCATTTTGACATTCAAAAAAATTTCAGATTGTGTTGTTTCTTTTTTTATATGTTTTTAATATAATTTTTTTCATCCCAACCTTGCCCCAGCAGCTCAGCTGACTCCCACCCCATGACGCGCATGCGTACAATGTTGTGAGTTTCCGAAATACATTTTAAAATAGATTTCATTTAATTATGAAAATGCAGACATAAAATGAATATGTATCTAGGTTTTAGTCAAGTAAAATTAGAGTTAAATCAATTAATAAATGATTAAAATGTTCTACAATATGAAAACCATACCCAGATGCCTCTTCCTCTAATTCATGATTTTTCTTCCTTATTTGATACACATTATACTCCAGTGATGATATTAACTCAAAAAGTTTTCTTAATTCTTCATTTTCTTCTTCAGGCTTGAAAAAGAAAGTGATGCACATGTATGTTTATTGCAACACTTTCTTTTTCAAGCCTGAAGAAGAAAATGAAGAATTAAGAAAACTTTTTGAGTTAATATCATATTCACAATAGCAAAGACTTGGAACCAACCCAAATGTCCAACAATGACAGACTGGATTAAGAAAATGTGGCACATATACACCATGGAATACTATGCAGCCATAAAAAATGATGAGTTCATGTACTTTGTAGGGACATGGATGAAGCTGGAAACCATCATTCTCAGCAAACTGTTGCAAGGACAAAAAACCAAACACTGCATGTTCTCACTCATAGATGGGAATTGAACAATGAGAACACATGGACCCAGGAAGGGGAACATCACACACCGGGGACTGTTGTGAGGTGGGGGAAGTGGGGAGGGATAGCATTAGGAGATATACCTAATGCTAAATGATGAGTTAATGGGTGCAGCACACCAACATGGCACATGAATACATATGTAACAAACCTGCACGTTGTGCACATGTACCCTAAAACTTAAAGTATAATAATAAAAAAAAATTTTTAAAAAGCCTTTTATTTGGCAATAGTTTTAGATTATTCTAGGTTGCAGATAGTACAGAGAGTTCTTGTATAACCCTCACCTGGTTTCCTCTAATGTTAACATTTTACATAACAATGGTACATTTGTTGAAATTAACATTGGTACATTACTATTAACTAAACTCCAGACTTTATTCGGGGAAAAAAAAAGAAAAAGAAAGTGATTAAAATTATTTTTGTAAAATCTAGAGACCCTCTTCTATCTTAAAAATGTTATTTCTCATAAGTTGATGAGTAATATGTATTCAGGCAGGTGTATAAAGCACATTTTATAAACCTGATGCCAATAAGGACAGATTTCAAAAATAGACGCTTTTCTTAAAACAGCTAAAAATGATTCATACTTTCATCATTATATTTTCTGAAATTTAAGCTGCCAAAAATGAGGGTTAAAAGTGGGGGTTTTAACACATAAAATACTAAGGGTTAGTTAAAAAAAAAAGAGTAGTTATATTTACATTTTAGTTTTTAAAGATGCTTTAGAAACATTGTCATTAATAGTTAAAGATATTCCAAATTTTGTTAAATTACATTTAACTAAGATGATTTTTAGAAAACTCTTATCTAGTTCCCACCTGTCTTCACGCTGATCTAAATATTCTTTCTCTGTTAGTATTCACCCATAGATTTCAGTTTTTTCCCTTTCTCTTAATCATTTCTCTTTAAATAAAGTTTTTTCTATAATAAAAACATAACTTTTGTCTACTTTTTGTAGATTTTCTATTATCCTGCTTCTCCCCTTCCATTGGACTCTATGACACATGGTCTCATCCAGAAATCTATTTTTCATCACTTATTGTGTTTTTTATACCGCAATCTGATTTTTAAATAATTCCAATAAAAAAGTCCAAGGGTCATGAAGGACTTTATCCTGCTTTACTCAGCAGAAACTGCGAGTAGACCAAATGCTCCCTCTCCTCCTCTGAAACCACTTTATTTCTAAATGCAGCAACCTCTGATGTTCGGTCCTATCACTTTCTATTCCTGTTTTTTTCTGTCTTTTTTTTTTTTTTGAGACGGAGTCTTGCACTGTTGTCCAGGCTGGAGAGCAGTGGCATGATCTCCGCTCACTGCAACCTCTGCCTCCCAGGTTCAAGCGATTCTCCTGCCTCAGCCTCCCACGTAGCTGGGATTACAGGTACCCACCACCATGCCAGGCTAATTTTTTGTATTTTTAGCAGAGACGGGGTTTCACCATGTTGGCCAAGTTGGTCTTGAACTCCTGACCTCATGATCTGCCCACCTCAGCCTCCCAAAGTGCTGGGATTACAGGCATGAGCCACCACGCCCAGCCACTATTCATCTTTTAAATTCTCTCGGGATTCCTAAAATCTTAAAATTTTGACCCAGATTCCCTAATCTACATTTCCAGCTCTGACCTTCTTCTTGAGGCCTCTTCTTTCTAGTACACATATTATAGACAATATTCTCAACCACACACTCAGACATTGCTACTTGGTGCAGGTTACTTTTGTAGATAGTGAATCATGTCTATTTCATGTTGATTCTTATTGATGTTACTGTGAATATAGTGTTATTTTCTAATCTCAAAGGGGGATCATCTCACCCTTAGGATATTGACCAGCATACTTTGTTCTTTTTTTTTTTTTTTCTTTTCTTTTTTTGAGATGGAATCACACTCTGTCATCCAGGCTGGAGTGCAGTGGCACCATCTTAGCTCACTACAACTTCTACCTCCTGGGTTCAAGTAATTCTCCTGCCTCAGCCTCCCAAGTAGCTGGGACACAGGTGCACACCACCATTCCTGGCTAATTTTTATATTTTTAGTAGAGACAGGGTTTCACCATATTGGCCAGGCTGTTCTTGAACTCCTGACCTCAGGTAATCTACCTACCTTGCCCTCCCAAAGTGCTGGGATTACAGGCTGTGCCACCGCACCCGGCCCTTTTTTTCTTTTATAATGAAAACTTTCCCATGAGAATCAGATGATCAATTGTTTGCCTTTGTTTTCTTGTGAAGAATTTCCTCTCCATAGAGATATGGCATGATGAAAGTCTTGTTCTAAAGTTTCTTTTGGGGGACACTCAACGATATCACTGGGAAGCTCCAGTCAAGTAGAGATCTCCCTTCTTCCCGATCGAGATTCTTTAACCCAAAATGGTGCCCACCAAATGTCTTAATCCAGGTAGTCTCTTGCTGATAAATTAATGAAATAAGAACCTTCTGAAGAAGTTAGAGGCTATTGATTGAGATGGTTTAAAGCTGTCCCTTATTAAATGTTTTACTCCCAAGGCAGAGATCAAAGTGGCTAATAATTCTATGCCTGATGTCTAACTCACTTCTGTGGGATCTATACAAAACGTTTTATTTATGAGACAGAGTCTTGCTGTTACCCAGGTGGCCTGACCACTGCTCACTGCAGCCTCAATATCCTGAGCTCAAGTGACCCTCCTACCACAGCTTCCCAATGTAGCTAGGACTAGAGGCATGCACCCCTATGTCTCAGATAACTGTTAAGATTTTTTTTTTTTTTTGGTAGAGGCAGGGTCTCACTTATATTGTGCTGGCTGGTCTCCAATTCCTGTGCTCAAGCACTGTTCCTGCCTCAGCCTCTCAAAGTGCTAGGATTACTGGCATGAGCCACCTCACCCAACCAGGTGTTTCATGGAATGGTTTGAGGCAGTATCTACACAGAAGCCAGAAGGTCTGTGTCTGAATCCCAGCTCTACCAGATACTAGCTGTGTGACTTGAGCAAATTAACTTTCTGTGTCTCTGGTTCTTTATCTATGAAATGGAGAGAATAATACCATCTACTTCACTGGGATGTTGGGAAGATTAAACCAGGGACTGACATGAAGCCCTTAGAAAAGTATATGGTGCATAGAGAGCTGCAGATAAGATTTGCTTAGAAGCACTTAGAAGAGTACATGGCACATAGTGAGCTACAGATAATATTTGCTATTAGCATAATAATTTTTACTGTTTTTTATATCTTGACAATTGTATGTGTTAGGCAGGTGGCATTCCAATGGAAGTGGTCTCCTATAGCTGAACTGAATCATTCTTCACACTACTGAAAATGGCAGCAAATGGGGAGAGGGAGCATATAATTTATAGCTTACTTTTCTGTCTGTATGACTCAGTGGGCAACAGTCACGTATGTACTACAATGTAAATAGCACCTCCTGGATTGAGTAGTACATAACCGACATGACCAGCAGAGACAGGCTGAGCCACTGAGCTGAAAACCCTGGACTCTACTTCTAAAGCAAGGCTTCTGAATCAATTTTCTCCCAGCAGCTGTTGATGTGGCACTGCTTTCACGAGCACTCTGCTGAGCACTCAGATTAAGATGCTGTGCTATCAATCATAAGACAAGCTGCAGCCAGAACTGTTCAGCTGACAAACTGGCAGCCATCCAGAAATACAGTTCTGTCTACATAGTGAAGGAAGGCAAATTTAGATTCTTTTTTCATACTGAGAAAAACATGAGCATTTGATTGAACAATTCGCCTCTATTAGACTAATTGGTTTTAATTTCATATTTAATTGCTAAAAATACATTTAGAATAAAAGATTTACTGTGTCAGTGTCTCAAAGAAGAAATAATTGGTATGGTATAAAGTATTCTGTTCTACGCTAAAAGCTGCCAAGCTAAAATATTTTTAATTTATACAAGGATAGGTGACATGCATGTCATATATTATTTTCCCTTTAATCAAATTTATGATGAGACAAAATTATCTTCCATTAAAATTAAAGCCATGTAAAATTAAGGGCTAAGTTGTTCTGCAGACTGGGCAACAAGTGCTGAGTCATAAGGTGAATGACAGTCAGAACAGTCAGAGAAAGCTTCATGAAGAGAAAACTGCCTGCCAGGTCTGAATGAATGAGGCTAGATGAGCAGAAACTGAGAAGGCAGGAAGGACAGCATGGGTAAAACTGGTGCTGAAATCTGCCCAATTAACTCTGAGGATAAAGTACAATGGCAGGGAATTAAAAACATATGTCCATATAATAACCTGTAAATGAATCTTCACAGCAGCTGTTTTCATAATAGCCAAAAAGTGGAAACAACCTAAAGGTCCATCAACTGATGAATGAATGGAAAACTGGTGTAGCCGTGAAATCGACTGTTATTTGACAATAAGAAGAAATAAACTACTGATATGTGCTACAACATGGATAAAACTCTGAAAACATTATGCTAAGTGAAAGAGCCAGTCAGAAAGGACTTCATATTGTAAGACCCTAGTTATGTAAAATATGCAGACCACGCAAATCTTTGGAGACAAAAGCAGATGGTGGTTGCCTGCAACTGGGGTAGGTGGAGAGACATGGAGAAGGGTTGCAATCATGGCTAAGAGATGTGGGGTTGCTTCTCAAAGTGGTGAAAATGTTCTAGCATTGATTGTGGTGATGGTTACACAACGCTGTGAATATACTAACAGACACTGAGATGTACATTTTAAATGGTTGAACTGTATGACGTGAATTATCTCTCAGTGAAACTGTTTTTAAAATCCAATGGTAGGATCAAGATAATTTTCTCAACTCTCTATTTTAGATGTACATACTCTATCAGATCTGAATATTTCTATGCCATTTACAGTATATTTTAAATGAAAGGGAGATGAAGGCAATGCCTAACTTTGCAAGTAGTTTGTAAATTAACCTAAAACGTGCATTTCAAAGAACAGTATGATGGCCTTTCTGTACAAGTTAACCTAGAATCCATGAAATGAATAGGCACAGCTTCTGTGTCCATTCACGAAAGTGAAGAAATAAGATCAACTTTCTGGAACGTTCCATTAAACACTCTCCTCTGACTTAATCTGGCTTGCCTCACCAAGGCAATAAGGAAATTATCTAAAAATACTGTTTAACAGGAAAAAAGCCAATTTTCTGTGAGGAATGATGTATAATTCTCAACTTTCCCAAGAGAAAATATTGTAAAACGTATGCAATTATTTTTCAAAATGGCAGAATAAAAACCAGAGTTTAATAAATAAGTACATTATAAAAGTAATAAAATGGTAATAATTAATTATAATAAAAATACAAAATCAAGCTGTCCACTGAAATTAGTATCCTAAAACAGTTTATATTATTCAACCAGCTACAGATTAACTGTCGACCTGTTAAATTCCATACATATTTGATTTCCTACTTGAAGCCTGTGTCTCATCCAAATTAATATGACAATGTGATCTGCCTTCCAGTGGAGACTCTGACACAGGAAATTTTTTAAGGTGACTGGCCAGTTGTTCTGAGGTTGCCTTACAGTCCCTGATATTTTTGTTATTAATTTTATAAATTGCCTTATTATTAAATTATGTTAATATTTAACTCTAACATGCATACTTTGAAAATTATTACCACACACATAGATTAGCTTTCTTTTCCTCATATGTACACATTCTCCTTTATTACTGAATTCAGTGAGGGGACATAGAAGCTGTTGTCTTCCTGCCAGACTGGTATTCTCCTACATGACAGATGGATTCAGCCCACTATTCATTCATCTCAGACCCTCAACTCAACCTGACTTCCTCACACATTCAGTCGCCTGTTCAAATCCTTCCGACAGATCCCTATCTCAGAATAAAAGTAAAATTCCAACGGCCTTCAAGGCCCTAGGTAACATGGCCTCTACCTCCTTCCCTGACCTCAGCCCCTACAACTCTGTCCCGTACTCACTTCATTCCCAGTCTCCGTGAACTCTGCCGCCCCTCATTAGTCTGAAAAAGGGGAGTCAACGTCAAACTCACAAAGCACAGACAGCTACAAGTATCTTTCTACTGGGCAAAGTTATATCCAACTGATAGTCATTGAGACTTAAAATATAAATTATGAGCTAATTATTAATAAAAATATTCAAAGTAAATTATAAATACCTACCAGTGGGAACATTAAATCAACATTTTTTTGCTAAAATTTACCACATTTATTCCAAATTGTGATTTTATAACAAGTAGATGTCTTTAAAATATTAAGTGGTCAGAAAAATACATGTGAGACTGACATATTTTCAGACTTCAGTCACATTGATGTGAATCAAAATAAAGTTATACCGACTAAAGTTATACCGACTAAAGTTATACCGACTAAAGTTATACCGACTAAAGTTATACCGACTAAAGTTTTACCAACTAAAATACATGAAAGAGCCACCGAAGGAAAAGCATCACAAGACAGAGCAACACACTTCAGTTCATCTGCGAAATCTAGAATTAAGTGTCAAAGTGGCTCACTTAATTGAATCTTAATTTCAAAATACTTATTTCAGGTACAAGCATCTCCATTTATCTGCTTCATTATGGTCTTAAAATGTGGCAACATAGAGAAATTAAATTTATTATTTCAGCAGCATAAGACTACATACCTTATGAACATTACTCTGTAGCTACTAAAATTTCATAGGTGACATAATGTGTTTACTCAAAGGAAAACATCTGTCAGCTCCACCTTTTATTTCCTGGAAACAAGGTATGTTTCCAAGCTGATACAGTAAACACATTTTTTTTGGTTTTTCATTAAAACAGCTTTGCTAAAATGTGATTTACATACTACAGAATTGATCTGTTTTAACATACAGTTCAAGGATTTTTAGCAAATTTACAAGTCATGCAGTCATCTTTACAGTCCAGCTTCAGAACATTTTCATCACTCCAGGACGATCCCTCATGCCCCATCAGCAGTCACGACCCATTTCCAGCCCCAGCCCTACAGAAACATTCATCTTCTTTCTGTCCCTATACATGCCTTTTCTGGATGTTTCATGTTAATGGAATTATACAGTATGGTGAATACATTTTCATCTATTTATTATTATATTGAACTAGATTCAACATATAGCCACAATGAAATGTTTAAATTTTCTTTCTGGAAGGTTAAAAATATTTATCTTTCTTCATACTTACTTCTCCTTCTCCTTCTTCTTTTACATACTGAAACAGTTTTTCTTTTATAAAATTATATTCATTCATTAGTTTCTTATTTTTCTCTTCTAGAAGATCTTTCTTTCCACTCTCAAGACAGCCTCCTTGGATATTAATTGCTATCTCTTTATCATTGCCTTCCTTATGAGCACCCTCTAGCTGTCGTTTAAGCAAGAGATTTTCACCTTCTAGTTGACATAGTCTCTCCTCTACACAGTTGTGCTTTCCGGTGGATTGACTCCTTTAGCTTCCTCATTTGGGTGAATCTGCTCCATTTCCTTTATTCGATGCTGTGCTTGCCTTTGGTCCATCTGTACACTTTCTAAAGCCAATGTCTTTTCCCTGAGAGCATCTCTTGTCTCATGGAGCTTACCTTTTAAGGTATTGAAATTCATCTGAGCTTTAGAAAATTGTTCAGTAAGCAACTAACTTTTATCTTTTAGTTGAGAAATAGTAGAACTTATTTTTTTATGTACAGAAAAATTATGTGCTCTCTGTAAAACAAGTTCTAGGTCTTTTGTTTCTACACTTTCATTGTGCTCATTTATAGCAGCAGCCAGTCTAGAATGGAGGAATTCAACTTCAGCTTCCAGTCCATCTGTGTGGTGTTCTTCCTTCTCCAATTTTGAATTCAGCCTTGTATTCTCAGCTTTGAGGCCATTAAGCTGTTGACAATACTGGGACATCGTTTTTGTTATCATTTCCTCATTGAGTCTTGCACTCTTTTCAAAGTTAGCATTTATTTTTCTAATACTTTTAATTTCCTGAATATATTCCTTTTCCTTTTTGAGATTGTCATTTTTTATTGTGTATAATTCCCATTTGAGTGTGGCAATATCTCCTTTCAACATGCAATTTGTATATATCACATCCTTCTTTTTTCTATAACTTTGAAAATCCTAAATAAAACAAAAGAAATTTTCAGCTAGCACTCAATGAAATAACATATCATGGTTAACTCTGAAGTGAAAGAACAACCTGTACATTCATGCAATTAAAAGTTGCTGTAAGTGGATATCCAACTGGAGAAAAAGTTGAAGCAAAACCTTGAACCTTAAAGAGCATAAATTTCAAAAAGTTCAAAACTTTATTTGAAGTCAATAAATCCATAAAACTAAAAACACACACATACATACTAGAGAATTGTTAAGAATATCAGAATTGGAAAAGCCTTTCTCTGAATTACAACAAATGCAAAGCATAAAGTAAAATATTAACAAATTCGACTAAATTAAAATCTTGGAAAAAGGAAATTGCATTTATACTCTGATATCTAACCCAGACACCACCCTGTAGTAAGAGCTTTACCTCCACGTGTATTTGGACAGATAAAATCTCTCAAAGTTTTAAAAGTTCTGTTTCCCTGATCATATTCTATTGTGATTTGACTCAACGTTTTTGTCAGTTATAAGAATTTCATTTACTAAATCATAAATCTAGACATTGTACTAAGCATTTCTACATACATACATTGATGAATTTATTATCATAATTCTTAAAAAGAGAGGTTAAAAATATAAGCAAGCTGCAGGATTTTCCCAGGGCTTCTGACTCGACTTCTAGTTCTCCATCAGATCACAGTTACTTCTGTGGTGTAAATATATCAACACAAAAACAGAGAAACAAAAAGACACAGGCAGAAAATGTGTCTTCTGTCTTTGTCACCTGGATTCTGCATGAAATAACCAGATTGAGAGGATGTGACCTTGTGGGGCTTCAGAAACAGAAAAGAAGCTTTCCCTTTTCTGCACTAAGCTATTATTTTCCCCACTGCCTTTTATCCTTATTTTTTCACTTGGATCCTGGGATATCAAAAAAGTGAAGGTGCTCACTGAAACAGAGGAACCAAAGTTTACCACAACTCAAGGAGCAGAGTGAAACTGCTGAGTTGCTAGTGCAGAATCCTAGAAAATGAGATGTTCCCCAAGTTTACATTCAATTACCACAAAAGTTTATAGCTGGAAGATATACAGAATAGTTGTCTACTCTAGCCCCATTATCTACTTGATAATAGAAGTAAAACCAAGAAACATTAAATAATTCACCCAAAGCTCCTAAGGTGGCATTACCTAGCACTTCATGGCACCAAAAGGGAAGATACAATTACATATTGCTGAATTACATAAATTACCAGATAAATATATCAAATTAGTCAAATAAATTAAAAGTGTGACTTTGGCAAAGCAATTTAATGCCTCAGAGGATGGCGGGAGGCCTCACCTGCTTTTAAGAAAATCTCTAGATTTTTGTCTATCTTTAGAACACAATGTACAGGACTCAGCTTTCTACTATAGAGTCAAATGATAAATATTTGGCTGAGGACTTATGCTACTTATATGATAAAATCATACATGTCAAAACTTACCATATTTTATTAAACAACATAATGTAAAAGTGTGATTCAGCAGAAACATTGGAGAGTGGTGATTTTTTTTAAATATGCAAAAGTATATGTATTTGTTTCCAAAAATATTTAAAATGGCCATTATGGAATTATAAGTTTAAACAGCTTGAGTCAAACAAATAAACTTGCATGCATGAAAGCACATTAAACAGACGTCTTTGGCTGATAATATTTGTTGCAACTCTCAAGGCTAGATGCATTTTCATGTCTCTTATCAGTCATTATTTCCCTCCCACTGTGTTACCATTTTATCATTTAAATAAATGTAATTCATCTTTATATGAATACAGTAAGAAGAATCTAGAGCTTATTTCTTTAGCAATTTTCTTTATGTTTAGCTGATTCAGAAGGTCACATGGTATATGGCTAAATTATTTTCCCAGCCCATGTGCCACTTGGAAGACTGATAGTGAGACTTAGGTTGACTAATGAACAAAGATTATGAGAGTGTTTTCCAGAACTGTCATTTAGATAGCAGCACTGATCTACTTTGACACATAATTACACATTTAGATAACCACACTGTAACTACACACATGAGATTTTCTTGAGTGGAAAACCAGAATGAATCAGATAATTCATAAAAAGAGAAGCAGCAAGTGAACCTCTTTCTTTTTATAGTTGAACTTTCTTTCTTCAAAGCCAGGAACTCTACTTGTAACATGCCCACCTCATTCTTAAGCCTTTGCATATCTTGCTGTAAGTCTTCTTCTAGATATGCTTTTGATGTTCTGTCACTATGGGGTGGAGAATAACTCACATTTTCTCATGCAGGTTTCATGCTTTTATAGCTATTAGCAGTGGGACTGTCATATGTGGCTCTCTGAAACATACTTGCCAGTCATCTTCTAAGCTTTAGAAGAGCTTCTAAGTTCCATATGGCTTGTGGAACAAGTGCTGTATTGGATTTTTGTTTTTGTAAGTGTCTGTAACAACAGAAATACTGTGGCTTTCTATCTGTATCACATGCTTCATTTCTTTGGAGTAAACAAACCACAAATCAAACAGACTTTTTGGATCTCTAGACTGAGGCCAATGTCTAATGTCTAATTTCCAATTAACGGTATTTTGGTTTATATTTTCTTGTCATTTGCATATCAAACTCTTGGTCCTCTTTCATTTCAACCATAACTACTGGGTTCCCTAATTTTTCAATTTCTGTATCATTACAACAATTCTCTTCATCTCTGAGAAACAGGCTACATGTCTGGTTAGTTACAAGTTTTACAGTCTGATTTATTTTCATTTGAATAAAGCTTAGAAGATGACTGGCAGGTGTGTTTGAGGGACCCAGAGTATAAATACAATGAGAAGACATGTTTGTGATGGGCTCCTTCTGTTTAGGCAATGCCTGGGATACTACAGAGTTCGACACTCCAAGATGCATCTGCTTCCTGCAGTCAGGGATATGATTCATCAGGTTAGAGGGCACTTCCTTTAATTTTGTCCCTCTTTAGAGTTACTATGTAAGAGCTCTTCCTCAGGACAAACAGTAATTTTGGATTTTTCAAAACTTTCACCAATCTTCTGTTGAACTTTCTTGTAATTAATTTTAAAGGAAGTCCTGAATATACAGATAAACACTCTTTGTCACAATTCTTACTCAGTTCTGGTTCTTGAGACATTTTTTTGCAGGTGCAAAAGTGGAAAATTAATTTGCTTGTTTTGTTTCTCAGATGTCTTTTCTGTTAGGGTGCATGTTTTAAAATTAACTTTATTCTGAATTAAGTATGAATAAAAAAATAGAAAATAATTAAAATGTAACTGTAAAACTTAATCTATGTTTTGCTACCCCTAAGTTACTGGATTATAACTAAGAAGTAAAAAATAATTTGCCTTGGCTTAACATAGGAGAAAAACATGAACCAGCAAGCTTAATTCTCACTGTTAGTTTGGACTAAACTTAATTTATTATGAATTAAATCTGCCAGAAATGGGCTCACAGATGATATGTAGTATTCTAAAGGCTTTCTCTCTTAAAAGGATTTTGACCTCAGGATACCATAAACAGTGAACCCCTACAGTAAATTCAGATTTCTGAAGATTAACTGGAAAGTAGGCAAATGCTAAATTATTAGAAGCCAAAATGAACACCAATCAGAAAGAGAATAAAATTTTTAGGTTCTACTTCAAATGCTATACTGTAATATGAGTGTTATCTAGATAGATTATCCACTTATATCCAGTTCTAATGTATTCTAAGTCCCACTAGTGACAATGGATTAAAAGATTTTAATAACATTTACTATTTATACTAAAATAAGAAGGCTATTGTTTGTACCCTGATACCAAAGTCCCATACTGGAAGTCATAATTCTCTTAATAGGCAGCTGGGTTGATTTTATGACCCCATTCTCTCCCTAAGCATAGACACTGAAGGCAACCAGAGACCAAAAAACAGAAGAAGTCTTTAACCTCAGCACTGGTGACCAGCAACATAAAACTGCAGAGTTTGAACCACTAGCAATGATGACTCCTTTATCATGAGTTGAACTCAGTGGACATCACTGTTAAATTGTTCATAGTTTCTCTTGCTTAGTAATACAACTCAATTTTTGATGTTACTTTCTTTATCATGAAGAAGGTTATAAAAATAAAAGAGCAAAGAGACTTCTGGAAATTTCTGGCCTCAATTCCAAGGGTACAGATAGCTATGAGTTACTGCAGACTGTAAGGATATTTTAAATTTTATAACTGGCTAAAATGTTTTAAAATTAAATATGAAATTATGATCTGTCTGTTGGATTCTAAAAGGACAGTCTAAAAGGTCACTTCTTTTGGACTACGCTATGTTATTAAAGAAAAACCAACCAACCAACCAACCAATATTAAACCAGAAATTTAAATTGTTATATACCTCTGGCTGTTTATTTTCACTTCTTTCAAGTGTTTCTTGCTTTTCCCCTGAAGCCACTTTTAAGTCGTGTTCTGCAGACAAAGCCATATGTTTAGTTAAAATGAATGACTTAGAACACTTAGATAAAGACTATGATCTTTATAAAAATGGATACAAAATAACATATACTTTTATAAATGGAGAGTTTAAATAAAGCTTAATGTTTACTGGAATATGTACATTTTAAAGAAATACTTCTAAAACCTCAACAAACCACTTGGGGAGACACTAGATATCAGCAGGTTCAAGCCATGCAAAAGTCTCAGGGTCACCCACAAATTATTCCACCCAACATAAATAAACAAAACTGCTGGAAACAAAGTAAAATTTAAAAATATAGTAAAAACATATAAAGTAATACTTTATTCTCTACTTCATAATAGTATCTTTTCAACAACATGCTAAGTGAGTTGTTATTTACTAATAATTTTCAAAATTTTGTTGCCATTATACCTTTATTAGTGTATATCGTGATTTTTACGTCTGAAATATTTTCCTCTACTATTCTGACAAATTTATTGTCGTGTTTTAAGACTCTGAATGTAGGCTGGGCAGAGTAGCTCAGACCTGTAATCCCAGCACTTTGGAAGGCCCAGGAAGGAGAACTGCTCCAAGCCAAGAGTTTAAGAGCAGCCTGGAGACCATAGTGAAGCCCTGACTCTACAGAAAATTTGCCAGGCATGGTGGTGTGTGCCTGTAGTCTCAGCTACTCAAGAGGTTGAGGTGAGAGGATCCCTTAAGCCCAGGAGTTTGAGTTTGCAGTGAGTCTCGATCATGATATTGCACTCCACCCTGGGTGACAGAGTAAGAACTTGTTTCCAAAAACAGAAAAAGAAAAAAGAAAAAATGACTCAGAATGCTATGCGAAGTCCTCCTTGAATCTGGCTATCTTTCTCCACATACACAGGCGTTTCCTTCCTTGGGGCTCCCTTAGTACTTTGTCAAGTTTTCTAGTGTCACTCCACCATCTGAACTGCACATCATGTCTTTGCGTGTCTATCCCCTTTGCTGCTAGACTGTAGCAATCATCTTCGTATAAACAGTCTTTATTTTACTAAATATTCATGGAGTTCCTGCTAAGTGGTAGGCACTGGGGTTTAAAGAATGGGAATAAAAGCCATCGGGGAAGACTTTTCTAGAGATCATGCCTGAGCTGAGACTTAGACAGAGAGGCTCACCCGATTAAAGGAGGCAGAGGGCAGGAAAGGTAGCACATGCCAGGCAGCAGCAAGAGAGGGAGAGAAGCCTCCCAGAGCGTATTTGTCTACATGAGAGGGATGGTGATGGGGGCATTACCAGCAGCTCAGTAATGCCAGAAAAAAGAGCAGACAGAGAAGGGGCTGCAGATGGAGATTTGGGCAGAAGCCAGTTTCTGAAAGCCTTATATAAACCAACTATTATTGTCATTTCTTAACTTTTTTTAAAAAGCAAAATAAACTTAAAAAGCATAATTCCAAGAAAAAGACCAACATTTTATTTTATCTTATCTTATTTGACTTGATTTTTATCCGAGATGGGGTCTCAGTCTGCCACCCAGGCTACTGTGTAATGTTGCTATCACAGCTAACTGCAACCTCAAACTTCTAGGCTCAAGCAGGTCTCCTGCTTCAGCCTCCCAAGTAGCTGGGATTACAAGTGCAGAACAGCACACCCAGCAACATTAAAAAAAAAAAATAGACATGGGGTCTCGCTATGTTGCCCAGGCTGCTGGACCTCCTGGCCTCAAGGGATCCTTCTGTCTCAGCCTCCAACACTGCTGGGATTACAGGCAGGAGCCACCATCCCCGGCAACACCAATATTTTCAAATGAATAAACTGGAGCTCCATCATTTTATTTTATCATGGATGGGTGAAAACCTTGTAATAAGACTTATGTACTCCATGGATTTGTGGTAAGGAAACTATAGCATTAACTATGGCTGAAGCTTCCCTTGTCTCCCAGTCTCTTTACGTGGTAAGAGTAGAGACACATAAGTGTCTTACGTTTTGCACCTTCTTCTCCTTTTTACAAATTTGCAGGCTTCATAGCTGTTGGTTATGTCAAACGTGCAAGTTGTTAGATATTCCTTCTGCAAAACATCACCCCTCTGCCTCCTTATCTGGCAAAGTTTCACTCACTCTGCATGCTTACCCTAAATCCCACCCATTTTTCAGAAGCTTGTGCTCATCACCACAAATTTAAAGGTGGATGGCATCTCATGAACATGATAAATACCTAGTAAATAATAACTATACGCTCCCAGGTGACATCTATCCTCCATCAATCCTCTACATAAGGGGTCAGCCCACTACAGACCATAGGCCAAATCCTACCTACCATATGTTTTTTCTCAATAAAGTTTCATGAGAGTACAGTTGGGCCTACTCACTGACATGCTACCTGTGACTGCTTTCACACACAATGGCAGGGTTCAGTAGCCACAACAGAGACCACATGGCCTTCAGCTGCTTAAATCTTTCTTGAAAAGAGAGAGAGAGACCACATGGGCTAAAATATTTCCTACTTGGCCCTTTACAGAAAAAGCATGCCAATCCCTGAACAGAATGCCCTAATTCTCAAATCTAATCTAATGCCTCCCCTGCTCACGATTTTCCAATGAATTTCTAGACCAAACACTGCTGGCTCCCTATCCAAGAGCAGTTCCTTATTGTTTCTTGCTGGAGAAACACAAATCTATTTGTATATTTATTATCCCAATACCTCTCCCCAGCTTCAAAACAGAAATGATTATTCTAAGCTAATCACATTTGCTTTCCCAGTGCCTGGTTTAGGAATGAGCATGTGGTGTGACCCAGCCAATAAAATATTACAAAAAGGGCCAGGCACAGTGGCTCATGCCTGTAATCCCAGCACTTTGGGAGGCCGAGGTGGGCAGATCACGACATCAAGAGCTCAAGACCATCCTGGTCAACATGGTGAAACCACGTCTCTACTAAAAATACAAAAAATTAGCTGGGTGTGGTGGTACGCACCTGTAGTCCCAGCTACTTGGGAGGCTGAGCCAGGTGAATCACTTGAACCTGGGAGGTGGAGGGTGCAGTGGGCCAAGATCATGCCATTGCACTCCAGCCTGGTGACAGAGCAAGACTCTGCCTCAAAAAAAAAAAAAAATTACAAAAAGTCCCCTGCATACTTTTGGGTTCTCTCCCAATTTAATAGACACCTGTGAAGAGCAGCAGCCCTTGTGAGAACATGATGTTTGGAGCTGTTGCTAAGTAGCCAACCATGAAAGGAGACATGGACAAGATACTGCCAACATCACAGCTGGAAGAGGAACAAGTGGGATCCAATCATATCACTGGACAACCAAAACAAGTCTGGTTCTTATGGTTTTGGCCATGGTTAGTTAGGTCTTCTAGAATGCAGCCAAAAGCATTCTACCTGAGAAGTTTCCCCTGGCCTACAGGGTAAGATCTACTCATTTCTATACTATTAAAAGTCTTTTATTGAACTTGTTTCTAGACACAGGTCAAACAACAACAACAAAGTCTTTGCTAAGCTTGCCTTCACTGGCACATACTGAACACAATAAATACATAATAAATAATAACTATAAGCTATTTCCACCTCATTACCAACGACTCCTATACACTTTTTTTGCACTAGTAAATTTGAACTGCTCACAGACTCTACAAAGCTCACTCAGGTGTCTTACATTTTGAAATTGCTCCTCCTTTTCTAAAACTTTCATTCTTCGTGGCTGCTGCTTCTGTCAAACATGCAACTTGTTAGATATTCCTTCTGCCAAGCATCATCCCTTTGCCTCCTTATTGGCAAAGTTCCACTCACTCTGCATGCTTACCCTAAATCTGACCCAGATTTTAGAAGCTTGCATTCATCACCACAAATGTAAAAGTGCCTGGCACATACTGAACATAACACATACATAATAAATTATAACAATAAGCTCCCAGAAGACACTGGACACACAGTAAGCACTACATAAGGTAGTAAATAAAATAAATGACAATGGTATTCACAATCTCCTAAGTGTATTTTTAAAATGTATTTTGTAACATTGGAAAAATGCTTAGTCCACTAAAGACACATGATAGTTATTTTTTAAGTGGAAAAATGTATGAATGAATTAAAATATTTTTTCTTAAAAATTCTGGTAAAAAAACACAAAAATTAAATACCTATCTGTATTCTATTATGAGCACCTTAAAGACAAAAACTATTCAATTCCATCTTTGTCTGCTGCAATTTGCCAAACCTAACTTATAGAAGTAGTTTGATAAATATGTACTAAATTAATGGTGTCTTTATACAGTTTAGATTGTACAATGCATTAGGTGTTACATTTTTGTTACTGTGAACCATTTTTATAATTTTATTATAATTTTTTGAGCCTAGAGTTTGGCTAATGGAATATTTATTAAGATCATCTTTTGCCTAATGGTAACAGAGTATTTTTTCTTTTTTTTGAGATGGAGTCTTCAGTCTTGCTCTGTCACCCAGGCTGGAGTGCAGTGGCACAATCTTAGCTCACTGCAATCTCCACCTCCCGGGTTCAAGCAATTCTCTTGGCTTAGCCTCCCAAATAGTTGGGATTACAGGTTCCTGCCCTCATGCCTGGCTAATTTTTGTATTTTTAGTAGAGATGGGGTTTCACCATGTTGGTTAGGCTGGTCTCAAACTCCTGACCTCAAGTGATATACCTGCCTCAGCCTCCCAAAGTGCTTGGATTACAGGCATGAGCCACCATGCCCAGCCTAGTAACAGAGTCTCTTGTTCCAACAAAATTAATATTATTATGATAATTGTCCAGCACATTTTAAAAAACAGCTTGTTCTAAGAAGTGAATCTATCTCATGAGATTCCAGCTTATGGAGAATGAGGAAAAAATAGACCTTGTTTGTAGAAGAATATACGTAACCTAACTTCTGCTTCCTGTAAAAGAATTACTTTCCCATCTTCTGCATTCAATAGGTATCTTCAAAAATAATCTATTTGTACGGGTGCAACTGGCTCAGTTTTATGGTCCTTATTGCCATTTGTTTATGGTATCAGAAAGGGATTTTTGAGTTCCCAGTTCTAAAGAGAGTTCCTTTCTTAGTGACACAAATTCCTGTGTAATACAGTTGACCCTTGAACAACAAGAGTTTGAACTGCAGGGGCCCACTTATATGTAGATTTTTCTTCTGCTTCTGCAACCCAGAGACAGCAAAACCAACCTTTTTTCTTCCTCCTCAGCCTAATCAACCTGAAGATGATGAAGATGAAGACCTTTGGGAGGACTCACTTCTGCTTTATGAATAGTAAGTACTTTTTTTCTTTTCTATGATTTTCTTTATAACAGCTTCATTTCTCTAGCTTACTTTATTGTACAAACATAGTATATAACAATGCAGCACATACCAAATATGCGTTCATGGACTGCCTGTGTTATCAGCAAGGCTTCCAGTCAATGGTAGGCTATTGGTTAAGTTTGGAAGGAGTCAAAGGTATACTCAGATTTTCAACTGCACAGGGATCAGAGCCCCTAACCGCCACATTATTCAAGAATCAACTATAATTAATATTTATTTACTGAATACAAACCATTTATTATAAAAATTAAATGAAGATCCATTTGCATCACAAGTCCAATTTATAATAATGTGATTATAGAGGAAAATACAACATACTAACTTAAAAATCTAATTTCTTATTTATATTAATACAAAAATATCATGTCGAATTTCAGGGAACATAAGTAGGTAAATGCATTGTTTTCAGACAATACTGTGAGATTATGAATTAGCTACAACTAACTCCTCAACTCTGAATTCTAAACTAAATAAATTAAATTTAAAAAATTAATTTATATACATATATATTTTAAACTGCTCTTTTATGATTAAAACTATGTAATCTTACTTTTTTTTTTTTTTTTTTTTTTTTTGGAGATAGAGTCTTGCTCTTTTATCCAGGCTGGAGTGCAGTGGTGCAATCTCAGCTCACTGCAACCTCCACCTCCTGGGTTCAAGTGATTCTCCTGCCTCAGCCTCCTGAGTAGCTGGGATTACAGGTGCCTGCCACCACGCCCGGCTAATTTTTGTATTTTTAGTAGAGACGGGTTTTGCCATGTTAGCCAGGCTGGTCTCAAACTCCTGACCTCAGGTGATCCACCTGCCTCAGCCTCCCAAAGTGCTGGGATTACAGGTGTGACCCATCGTGCCTGGTCTGTAACCTTACTTTTTAAAATCAATAAGACCACCAAGAGAAATGAGAAATTTACTATAAGAAGTCCCACCTTAATTGTCATTTTGAAGATGATTTTAAAGTATCTTATCTTTAAGTTCCAAAATTTGTTGTTGAATGCTATGCATAATAAATGTAATAAATACAATTACTATTTTAATAGTGATATGAAAAATATTTACCAAATATGTTAAATTCTTAAAGCATTTCAGACAATATCAGAGCTAATATCAGAACTCTAATGTCCCATACACTTAAAAATTTTAAGCTCTATAAACTTATAATTAAAGAAGCTTCTAATTAAAGAAGAAAAACATGAAGTATTCATAAACTGAGAGAAGCATAGCTCAGTAAATTAATTCTAGTTAGCTTAACATCCTGGAAAGTGTCCTGCACTCAGACTAAGTCCTCACTCTGTAACCAACAGGTATTTTGTTTTCAGACCAGTTGCCTCTCTTAGGCTCCATGGCTTTTTCTAAAAAATAAGGATTTTACTACCTTACTTCACTAGGTTGTTAGGAGGATGTAATGAGATAACATGTTTAAATATTCAGAGAAATAGTAAAGCAATGGAATAATTTATTCTTGAACTGTATTGCTGAAACAATTTTGGAATCTCAAAACTTGATTGGTGTTTTTTCATAGGTTCTAATATTTGAATGTCACAGTTTTCAGAAAATGTTATTAAGTGCTAATTTTGGTTATTAGTTCTATTCATTGTGGCTTCTAGTTCAGAGCATTTTAGCTAATTCATAACTTGTAACTAAATTTATATATAAATATATTATCTCATTAAAATAGATTACCTAATTGTTCCCTATTACTGAGCTCATCAATCACACCGAGGGCAGAAAACTAATAAATATCAAAACCTGGCTTGGACAACTACAATTCCTTCTCTACCTCCTGAAACTCGGAGCCAGCAGGTCTGTCAGAGGCTGCATCTTCTTGGTCCTCTCCAACTGACATACAAGACAAACCCTGCTTGTCTTGTTTTTCTGTTCCATGAAAGAGATACAAGTTGATGTTTCCTCATTTCCAAGTCATGGACTAACAACATATTTGCATGTAACATCCCATATGTTACTCAGTGCTGTTCACATTTCACAGATCACCTTACGTGAATACTTTTATAATAACGTAACAACAAGTTCAATATTGGATGTCTCCTGTTTTGGTCTGACTTGTACTGTTTCCTTGGAGCTAGCTGACAAATAGTCAAATGACCTTCTGGGGACTGTGCAAAATGTGGAATGCTTGCTGAATTTGTGTGCCATCCTTAGGTAGCAGCCATGCTTATCTGCTCTGTATTGATCCAATCTTAGAATATATGCTGCTGAAACAAGTATAAAGCCCTGTTTTATACATGGATACTCATGAGTCATGGATGAGGCTTAGCTCTGTTAAATCCAAATTACCTACTTTAGATACAGATAATTCTATTGAATGACTTCTTGTGAGGTAGAATTTTAAAATATTTTAAAAACTTGAGGTAGAGATGCAAGTAGCCTGAGAGATTTTCATTGTTACGGAAACACATTATGTGAGGGGCCAACTGCAAGTTGGTGCCCACTACTCTATTGAAGGATAATGTGGAACCTTCTGCTACCTAAAAGCTGCTACACAGGACAGAAAAAAAGCCTCAAGGTACAGATGTGATAACAAAAGGGAAAGGGACCTCTGATCTCTTCCTGCCACATTATTTGAACGTCCCTGACTGCTGAGGACAATCCCAACTAACATTTGCTAGAGAAAAGATGAACACAGGTCTCAAAGGATAACTTACCATCAAGGTCTAGGCTAAGCCTAGCTAAGAGGTGGGCAACAGATAAGGTTTTTAGTGTTAGGGGAGGGTCAATTTACTCACTATGTGTGTGGGTAAAGCCAGGAGGCCTCGCTGCCAGAGCAGTGTGCTGGGAACAACGGCTGAGCGTATGTACATGAACTAAAAACACTGTGGCTGTGAACTCTGTGTGAGTCACCACGAAGAGTGAGGGGTCTGAATCAGTAAAGGCATCCTGGTGGCAAAGGTCAATCATTACCAGATTGCAGGACCAGTTACAATGGCAGCAATACAAGTGAATCAATGGAAACAACAGAATGTTTAGAATGGCCTTTTCCCCCTATTTTCTGACTTGTAAAGCAAGATTGTCTTTTAGGAACCCCTTAGCTTTTTGAAAACTTCAAAGGATGAAGGCATAGGAGATAGCCCCAGGGGACAATCCAAGACTTTCTGCTAAACTGGACATTTCAAGACCCAATAACTAATTAGAAAATTAGGCCAGGCATGGTGTCTAGCAGTTTGGGAGGCTGAGGCAGGAGAATCAATTGAGCTCAGGAATGTGGGCAACATAGTGAGACCTTGTCTGAAAAAAAAAAAAAAAAGAAAGAAAGAAAAACAAGTAAAAATGTGACGCTATTTATATCTCACATAAAAGGTTATATATAAGGTTATACTTAGAATAAAATGAACACTGAGATCCCTAGGGATAAAGGTCTTTAAAAGTCCTGAAAGAATCTTGCACTCATTGCTACTTCTAACTACTCTAGGTTTCTGTGTGATTTCTGGCTAAAAAGCAGACTCATCAGCAGCAGCATGTGCACTTGCCTGGTTCTTCACTAAAAAGCGGACTCATCATCAACGGCATGTGCACTTGCCTGGTTCTTCACTAAAAAGCAGACTCATCATCAACGGCATGTGCACTTGCCTGGTTCTTCACTAAAAAGCGGACTCATCATCAGCGGCATGTGCACTTGCCTGGTTCTTCACTAAAAAGCGGACTCATCATCAGCGGCATGTGCACTTGCCTGGTTCTTCACTAAAAAGCGGACTCATCATCAGCGGCATGTGCACTTGCCTGGTTCTTCACTAAAAAGCGGACTCATCATCAGCGGCATGTGCACTTGCCTGGTTCTTTACTAAAAAGCGGACTAATCATCAACGGCATGTGCACTTGCCTGGTTCTTCACTAAAAATGCCACCATTTGCTGTCTCTTACAAATTATAGCAAAAGTGGTGTATTTCCCTCCTGTAAGAAAGCAAAAACAATGTACAATTCACAAAATTACATATTTCTCAACTGAACTAAAAATCTCCTATAAGATGCTATGAACTTAAACTTACAATATAGCAAGTAAATGCGAAGCAGTTCTGTCCTTTTCACTCCTCTGTGCTTTCCCACACACTGCCTTGCAAACACCCCTTCTCTCCCTCCCCACGTTAACTTTGATCATCTCCAAAACTGAATTTATTTACCAGTCCCCAAAATCCTTGCTTCTATCACAGCATTTAGCACAATATGTTGTAATTATTTCACTGTTTCCCACTGAAACCAAGAGTTTCTTGAGGGCAAGGGCTGTGTCTTTTTTCTCTACAACCCTAAAACCTAATACATAGTAGCAAATGCTTTAGGTTTTAAAAATAAATTAATGATGTAAATTATTATCTTAAGAGCAGTGTTTCTTAAACTATATTCCAAGGAATATTTGTTTTACCAGAAGAACTGTACCCCAACAGAAAGATGCCATGATCACCTGCATTTGAGAAGTATTACAAAACTGTATTATATGGCCAACAATCAAGAAATCCCTTCAACTTTGCCTAATCTCAATTTGACAATACTTTTTGTGGCAAACGTTAACATTTTAGGAACTAGAGTTTCAGGGATACAGTTGCCAGAACTTCCCAATTCAGGTGGAGGTTTCCTCTGGGTGGTACAAACTTGCTTGATTTACTTCTGGCAGTGGTGTCAGGATCCGATGCCAATGTCAGGCACTCCTGATCCAAATGGGTCACTAAGGAAATGAGGTCTGAATTAAGAGAGACTGGCTTCAAATGCACTTATTTTCATCATTATTAAACAGTCCATGGGATTTCTCCTAATACAAGAGGATAGATTTTTATCTTAACTGTTAGAAAGCTCAGTATATTCTGTGTAAGAGAGACAGGTTAAAAATGTTTGAAAATAAATATTAAAAAAGCAAAGCTCAGTAAGAAATTTTATTCTCAATTATAATGATAATCCTGGGATGCTAATGCAACTTTACTTTTTAAATCCATTTGTATTGGTTTCCATTCAAATTGCTATTTAACATTTTTTTTTACTTTAGGTAAAATGTAAATCAGAAATAAAATTACAATGGCTTATCAATAAAAGTTTTAATATTGATGTATATGGTTTATTTTGAGCATAATAAAAGCCAATAAGTCACTTGCATTTTTAAGGGACATTGCTGAGAAGCATGATATAATGTCTGCAATATTCATAAACTAGCCAACTCTCACCAGGAATAACCTAAAAAGGCTTCCAGGCATTCTTATGAACAGATGACTATTTGTGGTATACATATAAAAAAGAGCTAAAAAAACTTTTGAATTCTAAAATTCAACCCCATAATTGAGGGATTCATAAACTATAGACTATATATTATAAACCAATATACACTGTCTTGAAAATCTTGAAATCTTTATGAGAATATACTATAAAACAGGAGTTGTAAACTCAAATACTTATAAGGATGGAGGAGGTTACCTAAGTAAGTGAAGTGCTCAGGTGGGCACAGTAGCAAACTGCAGAATATGTGCCTCCTACACAGGGCAACCTCTGCACAGCAGACCAAGCAGTGATGGGGTTCGGGGGACACCAGATTTGATTCTTAAGACAGGCCTGAGGTCCAGATTTCTGCATGAGTCTACTAAATTTTACATGCTGACTCAATTTAAAGAGGCAAATGAACAAATCTATGTGCCACAGTTAGACTATAGCCCTTGTGTATTTATATTTTCCATGAATGTGTTACTAAATGATTTTGTATAAACCAAGTATTTGCATGTGAAACTTTTTCTGTCTCTAGTATCATATGTTTTATATAAAAATCAGCCCGATATATATATATATAATAAAAATTGCTGTTAAGACTCATAATACCCACCTTAAGAATTTTCCCAAAATTTATTCATTTGAAATCTGTTTGTATATTATTTTCCCAGATTGTTAACCAAATAGATAATTAGTTCATAAGACTGCTGACACTAACTTATTAAAAGAATTCCTATAGTATTCTCACTGACTTCATGGATTTCAGTGTTTAAAACTGACATCCTGATTGTGCCAAAGCTCTATAAACTTAACAGACATACTGAGATAGTCCATAATACAACTTCAACTGAAAAAAAAAAAAAGGTTCAGGATTTGCTACTAATCTAATTGAGAAAATTTCACTTGTAATGAACATTTGTGGACACATAATCACTTATGAATGGTGACAAAGGAACATGAAATTGTGAAAGGGTCAGGCTTTACCTATTGAAAGATTACCCACAAGCAAATTGCTAAGACTCTCTGAATGGCAGTGAATGATTCATGGTGGGAAGGAAAAGGTGTTATTCTGTAAGCTGAGATGCATTGCCAACAATATTTCCTTTTACTTTCCAGTCACAAATGTAGAGAAAGATAAATCAGGCTAACATTATTGGAAAGGAGAACTTTGAAGAAAGTAGCACCTATCAAATGCCAACTCTTTCAGAGATTTCTTATGTTTTTGAGATACGGGAATTTATATACCGCACTTATCTATTCTGTGCTTCTTAATCAGGAGTGTATTAAAACCCTGAGGTATTTTTTTTTTTCTGTTGTTGTAGAGTCTTACTACGTTTCTCAGGCTGGACTCAAACTCCTAGGCTCAAACAATCCTCCCATCTCAGCATCCTGAGTAGCTGGGACTACAGAAACAAACCACTGTGTGTGGCTTCAAGAAAATATTTTGAACCATACATGTTCAGACCTTATTAGCTCGGTTACATCAAAATCTTCAGGGGAAAGCCTACATTTGTAGACTTCTAACAAAATTCCCCCAGGTCACTGTGATGCACAATTCTAGCTGAGAATTACTGCAGTAGACAATCACTTCACTTTCATCACTCACCCACACCACCAATATCCTTTATCAGCTTGGGATGTGGCCAGAAAGAGAAAAGAGTATGAGATAGAGTTATTTATTAACACTCCAGTTAATTTTCCTGGGTATGGGTAGAACAGGGACAAGTAAACTCAAAATTCCACTTGATTTTGCTATTTTTAAGCTCCTTATCTCCCACCTTCCCACCAAGACATTCTAGATTTGAGAGGAGAGTTTGGACTCTTAGCTAAGTGGCTGTTTTTGCCAGGATGGGTAATAAGTCAGTCACTAATTCGTTCCATCCTTTGCTGAAGTGTTTCTCACTTCATCACCAGCTATTCACAGCCAATATGGTTTCCTCAGAGTCCTCTAAAAATTAATCTTTAAGCAAGTTTCAATCACTTTGTTTACCAAACCAAAAATAATTACCCCAAAGCTGAAGAGCACTTTGTCTCAATACATAAACTGGAAAAACAACAAACTAAAAAACAAAACCTCTTATTGGCATTTTTCCTGATTACCTAATTTCCAAGTGATCTACATGTTTTTGATTGCTCTCCTTTTCCCTCCCCATTTTTCCCTCTTAAGCCTTGCCACTGAAAGGCACATCAGTTTTTTTGAGAAAACTGTCAGCAGCAGCAAGATTTCCATTTATTGCAAGTTGCTTCAGTTTTGTTTTGAGTTTTAAGATAAAGCCTATTTCCAGGGTAAATTCTTTTCCCGTGTGTGTGTGTGTGTGTGTGTGTGTGTGTGTGTGTGTGTGTGTGTGTGTGTGTGTGTGTGTGTGTGTGTGTGTGTGTGTGTGTGTGTGTGTGTGTGTGTTTTACATAATTAGAAAAAAAAAATACACCTGGGGTAGGAAACAAATACTTGAAGAAGTTTTACCTTAACAAATTCACAAATACTTCCCATAAGTGCACTAAACAAGCTGTGCCCTCTAATGCTTCTTTAAAAGTATCTATATTTAAAGTAAAATCTTAGACAATTAAGCTATTTCAAATATTTTCATTCAGGAATGCCTGATCATCCAAATATGAAAAATTGACTCTTACCTATGTCAATGTTAAAACAAATATTTTGAAAATAAAGTTGATTGATCTATACCTTGTTTAGTGCTTCAATATTTGCATGGTGGGAAAGCAGTTTTCCTGCCAGTGAAGTCCCCTTATCATACACAGCATCATGAAGAGCAGTGTTGCCGTAGACATCCTTAACATTTACCATCATGAAGAGCAGTGTTGCTGTAGACATACTTAATGTTTGGATTGGCGCCCTGTTCCAGCAGAATAATGGAACATGTCTCTTCCTGGTAATATACAGCCTATCAGTGTTAGATGAAAACTTAGACTATAAATTCTAAGAATTCAAAATACATATTCCACAGGTTTCACCAACTAGTTATATTTAAATGAGATAAATTCATTTTAATTCTATGTACTTAGTGAAATCTATTTCATGCCGAGAGAGTTGGCTACTGTATACCTTCATTAAAGGCATCCTGTTTAGTCTGTCACAGATGTTGATCTGGCATTTTCTGCTCAGCAAGAGAGTGACCACTTCCACACGGCCACGGGCACAGGCCAAATGTAGAACAGTCCTAGGAGAGTGAGAGGAGTTTTCAGGAAATTGTAGTGCAGTATCTCAAAACCTACAATGATTCATGTAATTGTAAACATTGAAGAGCATGTTATTCCTCTGCCTTCAAAACAAATAATTTTCTTTTGAAGAAAGTACAACATTTATTAGCTCTTACTGCTCACTCCCTTAATGAAACAGCAGCCTATTTGGACAGAATGAGCTTGGTGTTTGGATTCAGTTCAGCTAGGGCTTGAGTTCTACTTTGAACTCAGTCACATACCAGGTATTGCTTAGCCTTTCTGTGCCTCATTTTCCTCATTAATACAATAAAGATGACAATAGCAGCTAGCTCACAGGACACCATTGTGATGCTTAAATGGGAATCTATGTAAAGTATTTAGAACCATTTCTAGAACAAGCAACAACTCAATAATTGTTAGACTGTTTTTTTTTTTTTTTTTTTTTTTTTGAGACAGGGTCTTGCTCTGTTGCCCAGGCCGGAGTGTCATGGTGTATTACATATATTTCATATATTGCCTCACTGCAGCCTGGAACTCCTAGGCTCAAGTGATCCTCCTGCCTCAGCCTCCTGAGTAGCTGGGACCACAGGAGTACACCAGCATGCTCAGCTAATTATTAAAAAAAAACTTTGTAGAAAGAATCTTGTTTTGTTGCCCAGGCTGGTCTCAAACTCCTGGCATCAAGGGAACCTCCCATACTTCTATATCTATTGTCACCTTCAATGGTCACATATTATTCCATCCTATGGATGCAACTGAAACTTATTTATAGGACACATTCTGAGGGTTCTTTTTAACATAAATGCTGAGAAAAACAAAGTACATGTATCTCTATTTTCTAAAGGTATTTTAATACAATGGAACTGATGCGTAAATGGCATATACATTTTTAAAATGTGGTAATTACCACCAAATTATCTATTTGAAAAGTCATCAGCAACTTAAACTTTAAGCAGCAGTATAAGTACCACTGCTATTTATTCTCACAAACATTGTGGATAGAAAACAGTCTCATTCCTCTTTTAACTTAAATTCTTTTACAAGAAACACTAAGGATTTTTTCCTATGTACATAAGTAACTTGTGGATCTGCAAAAAAGTACTTTGCTCACTTTTAGAGTTCTTTTCTTGTGGATTTGATTTGAAAGAATTCCCTATAAAATAAAGATGTGCTTTTTATCTGTATATATATAACTGATATATATATCAGTATTATATACAATTTTTTATATGTATAATCAGTTATATATCATAATATATATAATAAAAAGTAAATTCCCTGTAGGATGAAGATACACTTTTCATCTGAATATCTATTTTTATATATATTAGTAAAAACATATACATAGTAAATATTTTTCAAGTATGTTATCGTTTGTTAATTTTTTTGATACACAGGGGGGTTTTAATTTTTTTTTTTTTTTTTTTTGAGACAGAGTCTCGTTCTGTCACCCAGGCTGGAGTGCAGTGGCGCGATCTCGGCTCACTGCAACCTCCACCTCCCAGGTTCAAGTGATTCTTCTGCCTCAGCCTCCCGAGTAGCTGGGACTACAGGTTCGTGCCACCATGCCAGGTTCATTTTTTGTATTTTTAGTAGAGATGGGGTTTCACTGTGTTAGCCAGGATGGTCTCGATCTCCTGACCTCATGATCTGCCCACCTCAGCCTCCCAAAGTGCTGGGATTACAGGCGTGAGCCGCTGCGCCTGGCCTGGGAGTTTTAATTTTTAGTTTGCTAAATCAACCTTCAGAATGCCTGCTTGTGAGGTCATTCTTAGGAAGGCCTTTGGCAATGTAAAATGTACCTGTATAAATAAGCATTTGTGTTTTCTCCTGGTACTTTTCTCATTTTGCATATGTAAAAATTTCAATCTGTATTCCATCAGGAACTCATTTTTGTGACATAAAAATTCATTAGTTTTCTTCAAACAGCAGGCATTTTATTAATAACTCAACCCTTCCTACTCATCTGAAACGTTACCATTATCAGTCCTTACATCTATATCTTACATATATTTCAGTGTTTCTGGATTTCCATTCTGTTCCATGTATTTATGTCTTTTCAGCTGTTAGTAAATAATTGTGGGAATTAATAGCATAGTTTGATATCTAGAGGAGCAAGTCTTTTTTTCACTCCGTTATAAAAATTTTTAAATGTAATCACAATAGTAAGACAGCAGGTGTCATGCAAAAATGATAAATGCTTGATATTTTCATTTGGTAGTGATATACATAGAAAGAGCTCACGTTTTGAGAAAACTGAGTCTTCCCATTCAAGGAACCCATCTCCCACTTCCAAGTGTCCCTCTAAGAAGCTCCCGTAAAGAACCTATCTACATGGGTGGATTCGGATGTAAAACCGACACAGGCTTTTATCTGAGAACTTTCCGCCTACTGAACATGACTCATGGTATTTCTGACATGGGAATGAGTTCTCATTAGGCACCTCCATGACCCCATGTTTTAAACGTGTATATGCTTAACTCTGTGAGTTAAATCACTCAAATTCTCCACCAAGTACTCCAGGCCGGGAATTGCCAGCGATGGAAAGCAGCTGAGGCTCCGTTTGGCTCCGCTGCTCCGAGGGTGCCCAGCGCCCTCCAAGGCCCCCGTCCCAGGGGCTGCGGGGCTGCGGGGAAGCCGGGCCTGGGGACCCCCTCCCAGCCCGGGCTGAGCCCCCGCTACCTGTCCTGGGCATCCACGTCCCGGCTCCTGCGCGCCAGGCAGCGCTCCACCTCCGCGGCGTCGCCCTGGATGGCCGCCCTGTGGATCTTCCGCAGTTCCGCGTCCCTGGTGTGGTACCCGGGACCCGCGGACTGGTGGTCGATGGAGCCCAGGACCGCCCGGCCCAGGCGTCTCCCGCAGCTGAAGAGCTTCCTCATGGGGCGACTTCTCCTCAGACGCCCACCACCGGCTCCTGAGCCCCCGCGGCTCCTCGTGGCCCTTCCACCCTCCCCCAGCCCCAAACCCGAGATGTAGCTCAGAATCCGCGACCCAGCCGGGTCCTCCACAGCCTTCAGCAGCGACACTCGCAGCCTCTGACCGCTCAGCCCGCGAAGCCGTTAGGCGCGCGCCTGCAGCTCAGCGCCTGCGCGGACTCCGGAAGCCGCTCCCGAGCCCGCGCGGCCGGCAGGGGGCGGCTGCAGCTCGTGCGCAGGCGCCGCTGGCTTGCGGGTTCTCCTGGGCTCGCCCGGGACGTCCCGTAGTCGCAGGCTCGCAACCCGCCCGGCCTGAGGGCCCGCCCGGCCGTGACCCCCGCCCCGCTCCTCCTCCGAAGAGAGATCGGGGCCGCTGGCAGGGGCCCTCCGCAGCCACCAGGGATGGGGCTGTGGGCCAGTTCCCGCCCCGGTGCAGGCGCCGCCGGGCAGACCGCCTGGCTTGGCCGCAGCCGCGGCATCTGGCCCCGGTTCTGCGAGGCTGGGAGCGCCAGCGAGCTTGGGAGTTGCCAGGCGGCTGCTCCGAGCAGGCAGAGGGCGCCTGGAGCTTGGGCCCCCAGGCGGCGGAGCAAGGCCTGGGCGGCCTCTGGATCGCGAGTGCACCTGGCCTGAGAGCCTGCCAGGCCCTGCCCCAGCTAGGCTCCTCCTCTGCCGGAGCTCCGGACCGCTAGCCAGGGGCCCTCTGCAGCTACCGGGAATGGGGCTGAGGGCGGGTTCCCGGTGGAATGGGGCTGAGGGCGGGTTTCCGCCCCTGTGCCGCCGCCCCAGGACCGACTGCCTGGCTTGGCCGCAGCCACTGGTACATCTGGCTCCGGTTCTGAGATGTTGGGAGTGCGGGCGGGCTCGGGGGTTGCCTGGAGGCTGCTGCCTGCACACAGAAGACGGCTGCAGCTTGGGTGCCCAGGCGGGCTGGAGGGGCATGGCCTGGGCGGCCCCGGGATCGCCAGCGCGCCCAACTGAGGGTCCCCAGGACGTACCTCCCGCCCCACTCCTCCACCGCAGGGAGTTCGGGGCCGCTGGCCTGGGCACTCGGCATTCACCCCGATGGGGTTGAGCGGCAGGTTCTCAGTTCTCGCCTCTGTGCAGCCGCCGCCGGGCAGAATGCCTGGCTTGGCCGTAGCCCTCGGGACACCTGGCCCTGGTTCTGCGATGCTGGGAGCGCGAGCAGGCTCGGGAGTTGCCGGGCAGTTGCTGCCTGCACACAGAGGGCGACTGCAGCTTGGGCGCCCAAGCGGCGGAGCATGGTCTGGGTGGGCTTCGAAACGCGTGCGCGCCAGGCCTGTGGGCCCCCCTGGTGGT
This sequence comes from Pongo pygmaeus, assembly GCF_028885625.2. Lineage (NCBI taxonomy): Eukaryota > Metazoa > Chordata > Mammalia > Primates > Hominidae > Pongo > Pongo pygmaeus. The sequence continues at coordinate 209,023,207 of NC_085930.1, forward strand.
GCCACCCGCCCCACTCTTTCTCTGCCGGAGCCTGGAGCAGCTGGAATGGCCACTCTGCAGTCACTGGGGATGGAGTTAAGTTTTCTTATCCCACGCATGCACACAAAAAGGTAACTATTATGTGAGGTAATTAACATGTTAATTGACTTCATTTTGGTAATCATTTCAGAATGTGCATATAAACACATCACACTGTACACCTTGAATATGTGCAATTTTTATTTCTCTATTATACCTCAGTAAAGCTGAAAAAATTAACAGGATCGAAAGGATAAACCCACAGTTTTATAGTAGTAGTTGGACACTTCAATACCTCATTTTAATTAATGGATAGGAAAACCAGATAGAAGCTTGATGAGAAATGGAAGACCTGAACAACAGTATAAGCCATTTAGAGCTAATACACATATGCAGAACAGTCCACCCAACAACAGAATATACATTCTTTTCAAGCGGATATGGAACTGTCTCTAGGATAGGCTATATCTTCGTCCACAAAATATGTCCTAATCATTTTTAAAAGTTTGAAATCATACAAAATATAATTTACAATCACAATGGAAGAAACAACAGATACATAAAAAATGAAAACTGGAAAATTCACATATATGTGGAAATTACACAATACACTCTTAAACTACCAGTGAGTGAAGGAATAAATCACAAGCGAAATTATAAAACATCTTGAGACAAATTAAAATAAAAACAAAACATACCAAAACTTATTGCATACAGTGAAAGTAGAATTCAAAGAAAACGTATGGATATAAACAACTACATTTAAGAAAAAAATCTCAAATCAGTAACTTCACTCTATACCTACGGGCAGTAGAAAAAACAAAAAAAGACTAAATCCAAAGCTAGAAGAACGAAAGAAATAATAAAGATTAGAGCATAAATCAATAAAATAGAAGGTTGAAAAGCAGTGGAAGAAATAAACATAGCTAAAAGTCGATTCTCTGAAAGATCAAACCTTTCACTATATTGACTGAGCAAAAGATGGAAGACTCAGTATTAAAATCATAAATGAAAGTGGCACCATTACTACCAACTTTACAGAAATAAAAAAGGATTATAGGACTATACTGTGAACAGCTGTATAACACAGATTAGTTGCCCTGGATGAAATGGATGAATTGCTAGAAAGACGCAAACTACCAAAATGGCTCAAGAAGAAAGAGAAAATCTGAATAGACAAGGAGATTGAATTAGTAATCGAAAGCGATTTAACAAAGAAAGATTTATGACCAAATAGCTTCATTAACTGGTGAGTCTACCTAACATTTAAAGAAGAATTAATACCATTTCTTCCCAAACTTTTCCGACAAAATGTATGAAGAAGGAATACTTGCTAATTCACTTTTTGATAACAGCATTATCCTGATACCAAAGCCGAGATGGCACCATTGCACTCCAGTCTGGGCAACAAGAACGAAACTCCGTCTCAATTAAAAAAAAAAAAAAAATCAGTGTAATATACTGTAACAGTAAAATGAATAAGCACATGATTATTTCAGTTGATGCAGAAAAAACATTGATGAAATACAACACCCGTTTATGATAAAAATACTCAATAAACTAGGCATAGAAGGGAACTTCTGCAATATGACACTAGGATATATAAAAAACTGACAGTTAGTATCATGCTCAATGACGAAACACTGAAAGCTGTTTCCCTAACATCTAGAACAAGGCAAGGATGGTGCATTTGCCACTTGTATTCAACATAACACTGGCAGTTCTAGCCAGAGAAATTAGGCAAGACAAAGAAATAAAAGGCATCTAAATTAGAAATAAAAGATAGAAGTAAAATTATATCTACACATGATCTTATATGTATGAATCTCCAAAGAAAACACAAAATCCATTAGAACTAATAAAAGAGGCAGGATGCAAGACAAACATATGCAAATTAGTTTTATTTCTATATAGTTGTAATGAACTATCAAAACATTTTTAAAATCCCATTTATAATAGCATCCAGAAATAAGATATTCAGGCATCAATCTAACTATGGTGGTATACACAAAACTGCTGAAAGAAACTAAAGAGAGTTGAAATAACTGGAAAGATATTCTGTGTTCATGGATTGTAAGACAATACTATTAAGATGACAATACCATCTATAGTAATCTATAGATTCAATGCAATACCATCAAAACCCCAAAGACATTTTTTGCAGAAACAGAGAAACTCATTCTAAAATTCATACAAAAATTCAAAGGATCTGACATAGACAAAACGATCTTGAAAAAGAACATTGGAAAACTCACATTTTCCAGATTCACAACGTGCTACAAATCTACAGTAATCAAGAGAGTGTTTTACTGGCATAAGACCAATAGAATAGAATTGAGATCCTAAAAATTAGTCTTCACACATATGGTCAACGACTGTTCAACAAGGGGGCCAAGACCAGTCAGTGGAGGAAAGAGCAGTCTCTTCAACAGCTGGGTATCAGTGCACAGGAGAGAAGTTAGACCCTTGCCTTGCACTATATACAGAAATTAACTCTAAATTAACAAAAGCCTTAAATATAAGGACTAAAATGTGTAACTCTTAGATGAAAACACACAGGGAAACCTTCATGACCTTTGAGTCTTAAGTGTTTTTTGAAATATGACAGAAAAGCACAGATAACAAAAGAAAAAATACATAAATTAGATTTAATCAAAAACTTTAATGCATCAAAGGACACTATCAAGGAAATGAAAAGACAACCCATAGTATGTGAGAAAATATGTTTCTGATAAAAGCAAAATGTGTATCTGATAAAAGCTTAATGTCTCAAAACTCAACAACAGAATTTCTAACATCCAAATTAAAAAATAGGCAAAGGACTTGAATAGACATTTCTCCAAAGAAGATAAACAAATGTCTAATAAGAACAAGAAAAGATGTTCAACACCATTATTCATTAATAAAATGCAAAACAGAACCAAAATGAGATGCCACTTTGCATCCACTAGTATGGCTTTTATAACAACGACACAGAAAATAAATGTTGCTAAGGAGGTGGAGAAATTGGAGCCCTCATGAACTGGCTGCTAGGAATAGAAAATGATGCACTTGCTGTGAAAAACAATTTGGTGGTTCCTCACAGAATCACACAGAGAACTAGAAATTCCACTCCTAGGTATGATACACAAAAAAGTTGACAGCAGGGTCTTGAAGAGATATTTTTACACCAAAGTTAATTGCAGCATTATTCGCTATAGCCAAAAGGCAGGGACAACCCTTGTCCATCAACAAATGAATGGATACACAAAATATAATACATAAATAATAGAATATTATTCAGCCATTAAAGGGGATGAAGTTCTGATACATGCAACGTGGGTGAAACTTGGAAACATGATGCTGAGTGAAGTAGGCCAGACACAAAACGACAAATGTTGTATGATTCTGCTGATATGAAATATCTAGAACAGGCAAATCTGTGACGACAGAATGAAGATGAGTGTTTACCAGAGACTGGGGAGAGGAAGTAATGGTGAGTTACTGTTTAAGGGTACTTTATTTCTTTTTGTGATAGAAATGGAGATGCTGGTTGTACAACACTGGGAATGTACTTAATGCTATGAATTATATACTTAAAATTGTTAAAATTTTCACACAGTTAAAAAATTTAAATACAGATCTGATAATTATTTCTATATCCATTGTTATTTAAAAGTTATTTGCTCAGTTGCCATATATTAAGGTTTTTCTGAACATATTTTTGTTATTGATTTTTAATTTAGTCCTGTTTTGCTCAGAGAACAAACTGTCTATGATTTAATTTCTTTTATATTTAATGAGAATTGTTTTATGGTCCAGTACTTGATCTATCTTGATTAATGTTCCACAGACATTTGAAAAGTAGATCTGATTATCATCACCTTTACTCTGTTGATGTCTGTTTCACATTTTGAAGTTTCATTAGGTTCATCCATTTAAGATTGTTAATTTTATGAACTGGCTTTTTTTGATTATGACTTGACACGTTTATCTTTGGCAGTACTCCTGTTTTGAAGACCACTTTATCTAATATTAATATGGGCACACCATGTAGGGTTAGTATTTGCATGGCACATTTACATCCATACTTTTGCTTAAATGATATACTAATTACTTTCCAAAACCACCTCCAAAGATGTTCTAAAACTATTATAATTAGGGATAGTTGCACCAGATCTTTCAAGAACTTTTAAATACCAGGGCTTAGATGACACTGATACCAGGGTACACAAAAATGCCATTAAGATACCTATTATAATTGGAATTTTCAGGGATCAGCTGATAAATGGCTTTCTGGTTCACCTTTCTCTCACATTAGTCTAATGGGTTTGTTAAACTACCCTGTGTTTATTGCCCTGGTCATCGAGGACATAATTGAGATGGATGTACACAGCAACTTACAGAAATTGCATTGCTTTGTTGAAATGTAGAATAAGATCAATTATGGTAGGGAAGACCAAGCAAAAGTTCCTGTATTAGGCAGCACTTTTGATAGAAACAGAATCAATAGGATACACACACACACACACACACACACATACACACACACAAACACACAGAGAGACAGAAGGATAGAGACAGACAGAGAGAGAGACAAAAAGAGATAAATAAAGAAAATTTATTGTGGAAATTGGCTCACACAATTATGGAAGAGAAAAAGTCCCACGCCATGCCATCTGCAAGCTCAAGAACCAGGAAAGCCAGTGGTGTAATTCAACGAGTCTGAAGACTAAGAACCAGAAGAGTCAATGGTGTAAGTCCTGGCATCCAAACACTCAAAAACTGGAGCTCCCCAGTGGAAGAGAAGATGGATATTGCTGTTATAGAAGAGAAAGCAAATTTGCCTTTCCTCTGCCATTTTGTTCTATTCTGCCTTCAAAGATTGCATGATGCCTGCCCTCACTGCTAAGGCCAGATCATCTTTACTCAGTTTACTGATTCAAATGCTAAGTTCCTCCAAAATCAGTCTCACAGTTTTCTGGGTACCCCATAAGCCAGTAAAAAAATAAAAGTAATAAAACATAAAATGGAATAGGAAATGGTAAAATAAAACGTAAATGGTTAACATAAAATTAACCATCACATTCTCTAATGAAAACAGAAAATCAGCAACAAATAAGATGGCAGCGATAATAACATTCTCAAAGATAAAAGGGCTGCAGGTGTCAAAGTCCCTAGTACATCCCCATTTAATGTACTGGAATGACCCATGCAAAATTTTGAATCTGGAGGATGATGGGGGAATCATGTAAATGTCAGCAACTGATAATTCCAAATGCATCTGCTGTGTATTGATATTATGTAGTATCTTTATTTTAACAGCTCAACGCAGCTTCTACTCTTGGTTTTGCATCTATGATCTGACAAATATCACTTTCTATCCCCTTCATGAAAACAGATAAAAGGTATTTTCATTCACCAGGGTAGACCACAGAACATATTTGCTGTCTTGCCCAGGGCTACGATTGTGTTTTGTTATAATATGACCTGAAGTAACCTTAATAGTCTTAAAATTACAAAGACCAAAATATTGATCGCTATATTGATGATATCAGATTTATCAGCCCTAGTGAGCCAGAAATGTCATTTTCTGATACTCTTGTACAGGAATGTGAACAATAAACCATAATCTGAAATATAAAACCTACAGTCTTGAGACTGTATATATACATATATATACATATTATACATATTATACATATATAATATATACATACTTGTATTATATATACATACTTATATATACATACTTGTATTATTTTGTTTGCAAAAAATGGAGAGCATACAGAATAATTGGATTTAATTCTTAATTCATTTATAATTTTATGAGAAAGATGCTTTTGTTCACTCAACTTTTTCAAAATACATTTTAATGGTTACATAACATTTGATGCAATTCTACCATATTAATGTACTATATATTTAGCCATTTCTTCATTATTAGGCCTTTACTTTACTTTTAATTATTTTCTTCTAAAATTTTATAAATATCTTCACTCAGAAGTATTTGTTTTTTTAAAATTTATGTAGATTGGAATTACTGGGCAAATGTCTTGAAACTTTCTTATTTATTAAATATTTTTCCACCATGAGATTTTAACAGGTATTTGTCTTTGAGTTATTTGATTTTTATTTGATTACAGTTAACTGTTGTGTCCATCTGGAAATTATTTTTATATTAAATGTAAGTTCAAATTATAACGATATATTTCAAATATATAATTGAATTTTTAAAAGTAATATTTAATAATTCTTCATTCACTGATCCAAATGACACTTAAAAAATAAGTTTAACAAAAGCTTACTCTATTATCATGATTTTTAATTAATACAGTTTTTTAAATCAGATTTTCATTTCCTATAAGGGCACTCATTATTTTTTGTTACCTCTGTTCCCCTCTTATTTTTCATTCTTTTCTTTTTAAATTTCAACTTTTATTTTATATTCCAGGGGTACATGTGCAGGTTTGTTACAAAGATATATGGTGTGATGCTCAGGTTTGCAGTATGATTGAACCCACTACCCAAAAATAAGTAGTTTCTCAGTCTCTCCTCTGGTATCCCCAGTGTCAGTTGTCCCCATCTTTATAACCATGTGTACCCAATGTTTAGTTCCCACTTATAAATGAGAACACATGGTATTTGGTTTTCTGTTTCTGCTTTAGTTCACTTAGGGTAATGGCCTCTGGCTGCATCCATGTTGCTACAAATAACATAGTTTTGTTCTTCTTTATGGCTGTGTAGTATTACATGTTGCATATGTACCACATTTTCTTTATCCAATCCACTGTTGATGGGCACTTGGTTCGGTTGCATGTCTTTGCTATTGTGACTAGTGTTGCAATGCATGTATGGGTGTGTGTAGTGTAGGTATCTTTTCGGTGGAACAATGTATTTTCCTTTGGGTGTATATCAAGTAATGGGGCTGCTGGGTCACATGGTAGTTCAGCTCTGAGTTCTTTAAGAAATCTGCAAACTGCTTTCTACAGTGACTGAACTAATTCACATTCCCACCAACAGTGTACAAGAACTCCCTTTTCCCCACAGCCCCACCAGCAGCTGTTATTTTTTGACTATTTAACCAAAAGCCATTCTGACTGGTATGAGACTGTATCTCATTATGGTTTTGATTTGCATTTCTCTGATGATTCGTGATGATTAGCATCTTTTCATATGTTTGATGGTTGTTTGTGTGTCTTCTTTTCAATAGTGTCTGTTCATGTTCTTTGACCATTTTTTAATGGGGTTATTGGTTTTTTGCCTGTTGACTTAAGTTCCTTGTAAATTGTGGATATTAGTCCTTTGTTAGATGAATAGTTTGTGAATGTTTCTCCAATTCTGTAGGTTGTCTGTTGTATTAGTCCATTCTCACACTGTTAATAAGTACGTACCAAGACTGGGTAATTTATAAAGGAAACAGGTTTAATTGACTCATGGTTCCACATGGCTGGGGAGGCCTCACCATCATGGCAGGAGGCAAAGGAGAAGCAAAGTCATGTCTTACATGGTAGCAGGCAAGAGAGCTTGTGCAGGGGAACTGCCCATTATAAAACCATCAGCTCTCCTGAGACTTACTCACCGTCATGAGAACAGCATGGGAAAAACCCACTCCCATGATTCAGTTACCTCCCACCAGGTCCCTCCCATGACACATGGGCATTATGGGAGCTACAATTCAAGATGAGATTTGGGTGGGGACACAGACAACCATATCATTTTGCCCTGGCCCCTCCCAAATCTCATGTCCTCACATTTTGAAATGCAGTCATGCCCTTCCAACAGTCCCCTAAAGTCTTCACTCGTTTCAGCATTGACTCGAAAGTTCACAGTCCAAAGTCTAATCTGAGACAAGGCAAATTTCTTCTGTCTATGAGCCTGTAAAATTAAAAGCGAGTTATTTACTTCCCAGATACAATGGGGGTATAGGCATTAGATAAGTACACCCATTCCAAATGGGAGAAATTGGCCAAAGCAAAGAGGTCACAGGCCTCATGCAAGTCTGAAATCCAGCAGGCAGTCAGTTCTTGAAGCTCAAAAATGATCTTCTTTGACCCCATGTCTCACATCCAGGTCACTCTGATGCAAGAGGTGGGCTCCCAGGACCTTGGGCAACTCTGTCCCTGTGGCTTTGCAGGATACAGACCCCCTCCTGGGTTGAGTTTCTGCAGCTTTTCCAGGAACACAGTGCAAGCTGTCAGTAGATCTACCATTCCGGGGTCTAGAGGAGGGTGGCTTTCTTCCCACAGCTCCACTAGGCAGTACCACAGTGGGGACTGTGTAGGGGCCCCGACCCCACATTTCCCTTCTATGTGAACATAAGCAACTTCTTACCAGTTCTGCATGAGTTGTTTTAGGTAATATAAATACAAGACCAACAATCTCTTGTCTCCAAATTCATATTTCATTTTTCCTCCAAGATATCAGGACCTTAGATGCAAGATGATGATTACACCACACAAATACAATAAATCCAGAATGCGTGTGTGTACAATCTGCTTAGCTGTAATCTGTTCTCAACTTGCAAACTGGTTATGTTTGAAAATGAAGTTTTGAGCTAAAAATATATTTCCTTAAAAAATAGTGATTAGATTTCCAAGTGAGTTCATAAGACTCCATTTAACATATAAAGTGTATAAAAGGAAAACGATTAAAGGAATGGTAAGGATGAGAATGTGGATCCTGGGAAATTAAGGAGCAGTGGTTAGAAGAGGTTTTTTCTCTCAGCCCTTCTGTTTGCATTCTCTTCATTTTTGCTGCTCAAGGTTATCAAGGACTGCAATTACAGAAGATGAATAAAGAAGTTTAAGAATAAATTGAGAAATACAAGTCAAGACCTTTACATGTTCATTATATTTCATAATTCTAAGTTGGCAACAGACAGATGTAGTATCCAAAAATAATGATGTGCTTTTTAAAATTTTTCTTTTCTTCCTCATTTCTTTCATATCACATCAGATCAAAATTCTAGTTTACTGGGATTATAGCAAGGTAAGAAGTAACCACGAGGCTAATGTGTGTGTGATAGTGTAGAGTGAAAAACTGCATCTTGCCAGGGAGAGGAGTTACAGTAATTAGGAGAAAAGTGAGCAAAAAACAGAGAGTTTGCGAAGCAGAGAGGAGGAACTGGAATGGGCTCTTTCTCTGTAGTGCATAAAAGCAAGTGTTTCCAAAGTCTTACAACTTAGAACTTTAAAAGTAGCTGTAAGTCTATCTTGTACAATATTTTACTAAATTCAAGAACTTCTTCCGAAATTTTCTTAAAAGTTAGTCTTAAAAGTGTCATAAGACACTTTCTCAGTAGGAGTTATTCTCTCAGTAGCAACAAGGGAGGGAGGGAAGTAAGTGGTTGAGCACATGGGCTCTGGAGGAGATTCTTTTGTTCGAACTCCTGATCCCATTGCCAGCAGGACCCTAGTCAAGGCGTTGAATTTGTTTGTACTTCAATCTCCTCATTCCCAACCCCCACCCAAAATGGACAAAATAATAAAGTATGTTAAGTAGCAAACCTCTAAATTTATGTAAAGTGATTAGAAAAAACTGAACAGATCAAAATCATTGAAGAAAAAATTAAAATTTATTATCTTCCATTAAAAATAATAACAGAAGAATGTGGTGAGTTTGACATATTTATTTCATACTGCCCAAAACCTTCACTTAGCTAATAGAAAATGAATAATAATAACAATAACAATAGTCATAATAGCAACAATTTAAAAATACAAACCCATACAGACAAAGAAAACAGGAGAAAAATTAGTAGTAGGTAAGAGACGGCTACATTTTGGAAATAACATTTGTGAATGAAAAATTAAAAAAGATGATTGCCTACAATGCAGATATCCAAAAATTATATTTATCTTAGCAAAAATCTCTATAAAGAAGTGCTATTAGCCAGGTGTGGTGGTGCGTGCCTGTGGTCCCAGCTACTCGGGAAGCTGAAGTGGGGGATCGCTGGAACCTGGGAGGCGGAGGTTGCAGTGAGCAGAGATCGCACCACTGCACTCCAGCCTCAGCGACAGAGCAATAATTCATCTAAAAAAAAATTTTAAAAAAATTAAAATAAATAATACATAAATAAATAAAGTAGTGCCATGGGAGGTGATGCAAATAGAAAAAAAAAATGTTTTAAGAAACTGGAGTCCTGTATACACGTCCTCAGTCTAATATTGCCAGGCTTCTACCTCTCTGAAATCAGACAGCTGGAGGTTGTTATCCTGGAAAACGTCTTATGCCCTATAAGAAGAGTTATCTGAGACAGCAACCACAGCTGAGTAACATACAGAAATCCAGGAAGTTAAGGGTAGAAATTCTACATACTAATGGGAGAGACTTTATTAGTCACCTGTTACTCTAGGTTCCTACAAGAAACAGTGACAGTGGTACCCTCAGAAGGAGATCAGAAGATTGCACTGTAGTAGCCTGAACCACTCAAGAGAAAAGGCTTGGAGATACTGATATTTGCATGCCATCCCTCAAAGTCATGATCTATCTATAGTCAATATTAAAATTCATTCAGGAATTAAAATGAATAAAACAGAAATAAATGAAATAAGATGGATAAAATTTCATAAGCATTATGTTGAGATAAAAAATGTTTCAGGATATATTCAATTTACAAACATTTTTCTCATACAAAACAATAATATATATTTGAGGAATATGCATATGTGTATGAATGTATGAAAACATGAATGGGAATGTATCAAACCATCTTAATAAGAGGCTATCGTTAAGAGGTGATCTCTAAGAGGAAAGAATGGAATGTGTAAGTCTTATCTGTATCTCTATCATTTTGTTATAAAAGAAAACTGAAGCAAACCTGGAAAAATTATTTTTTGTATTTTAGGATTTTTTAAATATATAAAAAATAATTTAAAAAATAAAGATATTTCTTCTGCCTAGGGATAGAGTAAATAACAGCATCTGGCTATTTCAGGAGACTAAATTGCTGAAAGAGAAATGGGTGCTAGGTAAAGATAGGACACCAAAAGGCCATTTCCTGAAGCATTCTCAATGATGGTTGAGCAAGATGACAGTGTCCTCTTTCAGGACACCTGAAATCCAAGAAGGGCACCTTTTATATTACTTAAAAGTATCAGGATCAGGATGTCAAGAACATGGGAAGATACTGAGAGCACTAAAGCATCAACGCAGAGTTTTACACAAGTAGATGAAAAGACCAAAAGACATTGATAATAAAACAGTGAAGAAGAATTTAAGTAAAAGGAAGAAAATGCTAATTCTGACTTAACACAACTGTTAAGTTTAACCTAACGCTGCCTCCTTACATATTTTAAATTCAGCCTAATGATTTCTTTGTACATAATGAACTATATTTAACTGAATGTGTAAACAGACTGTAATCTACTCTTGTGCCAATCACCGAGTTTCAGCCAATCAAAGATGGCCAACTGTTAAAACTGTTAAAATAAGGCAAAAGCCAAATTGTCTGTTTTGGTACTTCACTTCCATTTTCTCTATGTCACTTTCCTTTTTCTATCCATGAATCTTCTTTGACCGAGAGACAGCACTGGATCATCTCTGAACGTATTTTGGTTCAGGGGCTGCCCAATTTGTGAATCGTTCTTTGCTTGATTAAATTCTGTTAAATTTAAGATTTTTCTTTTAACACAGCTCTACATAGGCTAAAGCGTGGGTGACTTAGTACAGCAAAGCAAAAAGGAAAGTCAGATTTCTGTTCGCCCGCAATACATCAATTGCATGAACATAAGAAAATTCAAATAGCAGCGGAATGCAGTTCTTTCTTGTGTATTCTTTTCATTCAGTAACAAAGAACCATCAGTCTTGATAAGAAAATGGTTCAGAAAGAGGCATATAAAGAAATGGGTACAGTTCAGAAACAATAGGATGGTGGGTTTTGTACTGTTCTAAGGAACAATGACATTCTGTAGAGGTGTTACAGGATCAGTAACTGTATCAGTAAACTGTATCAGTAAACTGGGGAAGTGTCTTTTAAGTTGCCTCTTCTGTGTTCATCAGAAAAACTCCATTTTTTATTTGTTTTACATATTAGATATATATATATATGTTTGTAGGAAAAAGGCTATAATACTTAAATACATATTTGAAATAATAGACAAAAGGACACATAAATTATAGGATAGCTTTATAAGTCTGCCTGACTTCAACATTTTTTATTTATTTATTTATTTATCTATCTATCTATCTATTTATTCACTTTTGAGACGGAGTCTCGCTCTGTCGCCCAGGCTGGAGTGCAGCGGCGCGATCTCGGCTCACTGCAAGCTCCGCCTCCCGGGTTCAGGCCATTCTCCTGCCTCAGCGTCCCGAATGGCTGGGACTATAGGCTCCGCCACCACGCCCGGCTAATTTTTTTTGTATTTTTAGTAGAGACAGGGTTTCACCGTGTTAGCCAGGATGGTCTCCATCTGCTGACCTCGTGATCCGCCCGCGTCGGCCTCCCAAAGTACTGGGATTACAGGCGTGAGCCACTGCGCCCGGCCCAACATTTTTAAATTTTAATGATTTAATTTTAATTTTAATGAAAGTCTTACAGATACTGCATTTAATTAATCTAGCCAAAACTGATTATTAATTCCACATAAAGTAAAATTCTGCTTTGTTTCTAGATTGTCAATCTTTTTAAAAAATGAATTTGCAGAAGAGATAATAACTTTAAGTAGTAGCAAATTAAACAATATGGTGAAAATTCAGTGTCTCAATGATGACAGTCAATGAGTTTGAAAACACACGTATTTGCACGCGTCTCCCTTCCCACTGTCCACATAGTGTAGCAGAATCTAAATTTGCTAGATTCTGACACAAGCAATAGCTAGTCAGAATAACTCTTATGTATTAAAGAAATACTATCAATAATTAATAACCTTCCTAAATGTAAAGTACCAGTCCCAGATGGGTTCACTGGTAGAATCTACCAAACATTTATGAAAAATATTATAACAATTCCTTACAATCTTTTTCAGAAGACAGAATCAGAGGGAATACTTCCTAACTCATTCAATGAGGCTAATATTAAAACAGCACAATGATATTACAATAAAAGAAAACTGCATAACAATGTCTCACATGAGTGTGTATGCAAAAATCCCCAACAAGACAAGACTAGTCATTGTACTTTCACTGATTGGAACAAATTTAGATTCTGCTACAGGATGTAGACAGTGAGAGAGGAGTCGCATGCAAATTTAGATTCCGCTGCAGGATGCGGACAGAGGGAGGGGAGACGCATGCAAATTTAGATTCCGCTGCAGGATGCGGACAGTGGGAGGGGAGACGCATGCAAATTTAGATTCCGCTGCAGGATGCGGACAGTGGGAGGGGAGACGCATGCAAATTTAGATTCCGCTGCAGGATGCGGACTGTGGGAGGGGAGACGCATGCAAATTTAGATTCCGCTGCAGGATGCGGACTGTGGGAGGGGAGACGCATGCAAATTTAGATTCCGCTGCAGGATGCGGACTGTGGGAGGGGAGACGCATGCAAATTTAGATTCCGCTGCAGGATGCGGACTGTGGGAGGGGAGACGCATGCAAATTTAGATTCCGCTGCAGGATGCGGACTGTGGGAGGGGAGACGCATGCAAATTTAGATTCCGCTGCAGGGAGTGGACAGTGGGAGGGGAGACGCATGCAAATTTAGATTCCGCTGCAGGGAGTGGACAGTGGGAGGGGAGACGCATGCAAATTTAGATTCCGCTGCAGGGAGTGGACAGTGGGAGGGGAGACGCATGCAAATTTAGATTCCGCTGCAGGGAGTGGACAGTGGGAGGGGAGACGCATGCAAATTTAGATTCCGCTGCAGGGAGTGGACAGTGGGAGGGGAGACGCATGCAAATTTAGATTCCGCTGCAGGGAGTGGACAGTGGGAGGGGAGACGCATGCAAATTTAGATTCCGCTGCAGGGAGTGGACAGTGGGAGGGGAGACGCATGCAAATTTAGATTCCGCTGCAGGGAGTGGACAGTGGGAGGGGAGACGCATGCAAATTTAGATTCCGCTGCAGGGAGTGGACAGTGGGAGGGGAGACGCATGCAAATTTAGATTCCGCTGCAGGGAGTGGACAGTGGGAGGGGAGACGCATGCAAATTTAGATTCCGCTGCAGGGAGTGGACAGTGGGAGGGGAGACGCATGCAAATTTAGATTCCGCTGCAGGGAGTGGACAGTGGGAGGGGAGACGCATGCAAATTTAGATTCCGCTGCAGGGAGTGGACAGTGGGAGGGGAGACGCATGCAAATTTAGATTCCGCTGCAGGGAGTGGACAGTGGGAGGGGAGACGCATGCAAGTTTAGATTCCGCTGCAGGGAGTGGACAGTGGGAGGGGAGACGCATGCAAGTTTAGATTCCGCTGCAGGGAGTGGACAGTGGGAGGGGAGACGCATGCAAGTTTAGATTCCGCTGCAGGGAGTGGACAGTGGGAGGGGAGACGCATGCAAGTTTAGATTCCGCTGCAGGATGTGGACAGTGGGAGGGGAGACGCATGCAAGTTTAGATTCCGCTGCAGGGAGTGGACAGTGGGAGGGGAGACGCATGCAAGTTTAGATTCCGCTGCAGGGAGTGGACAGTGGGAGGGGAGACGCATGCAAGTTTAGATTCCGCTGCAGGGAGTGGACAGTGGGAGGGGAGACGCATGCAAGTTTAGATTCCGCTGCAGGGAGTGGACAGTGGGAGGGGAGACGCATGCAAGTTTAGATTCCGCTGCAGGGAGTGGACAGTGGGAGGGGAGACGCATGCAAGTTTAGATTCCGCTGCAGGGAGTGGACAGTGGGAGGGGAGACGCATGCAAGTTTAGATTCCGCTGCAGGGAGTGGACAGTGGGAGGGGAGACGCATGCAAGTTTAGATTCCGCTGCAGGGAGTGGACAGTGGGAGGGGAGACGCATGCAAGTTTAGATTCCGCTGCAGGGAGTGGACAGTGGGAGGGGAGACGCATGCAAGTTTAGATTCCGCTGCAGGGAGTGGACAGTGGGAGGGGAGGCGCATGCAAGTTTAGATTCCGCTGCAGGGAGTGGACAGTGGGAGGGGAGGCGCATGCAAGTTTAGATTCCGCTACAGGGAGTGGACAGTGGGAGGGGAGGCGCAAGCAAGTTTAGATTCCGCTGCAGGGAGTGGACAGTGGGAGGGGAGACGCATGCAAATTTAGATTCCGCTACGCGATGTGGACAGTGGGAGGGGAGACGCATGCAAATTTAGATTCCGCTACGCGATGTGGACAGTGGGAGGGGAGACGCATGCAAATTTAGATTCTGCTACAGGATGTGGACAGTGGGAGGGGAGACGCATGCAAATTTAGATTCTGCTACAGGATGTGGACAGTGGGAGGGGAGACGCATGCAAATTTAGACGCATGGATGTGGATGGGGATTTGTGGAAACTCTCTGGATTTTGTGTTCAGTTTTACCGGGAACCTAAAACAGCTCTAAAAAATAAAGTTTATTTAAAATATCTTGAAGACTATTTTTATTCATTTCAAAGTTTTATAACGAGTATGTTCAAAATTACTGGTGTAATTAAAATAAATCTGTATCTCCATGTTTTAATCTTACATTGTCATTCCGTTTGACGGATCCTCCAGATACTCTAATATCCCATCTTACCTGCTTACAGCCACTGTCTCCCCCTCTCTCCCTCTATCTTTCCCCCTCTTCCTTTTATTTTTTCTCCTTCCTTCTCTACTTCTCAGCTTTCCTTCTTTTGGATTCTTATGCTGTGAACAGTAGACATTTTTTAAATTACCGTAACTATTGAGGGCATATGACAGAAACTTATGGTGGAATTAGGGCAGCCGAACACAGTGTCTCTGCATGCACAGAACTGGGTCTTAGTTCGGGCCTCAGGCAGGACTGGGTCTGAGTTCAGGAAACTATCGTCAGATAAAACCAAGTGTCTGGCTCTGTGATTGCCAGTCTGGTGACTCAACTTTCTGTCTCTATCTGCTCTTATAACCATATGACCCACTACTTCTCTTTGCTTGCCTGACATTTAGACTAGTTTTAATAAAGTCCATTTGACCCTACTAATTACCAGGAAAATAAAACATGCCTTTGGGCACATACACCTCACATGAGCCCCTGTATTAGCCAATTAATGTGTAAAAGCTCTACCAAATGGTGTCTTTTCTTGGTCTATTAACCAATTATACAAATATCCCTCCTCTAACAGTCTTGATAGACATTCAATCTAGATCCAAATTCTATGAAGTTCACGTGTATTAGTTTACCAGTCCACTTCAGTTATCTGCTAAAGCCTTTGCGTTGTCCAGTTTTCTAGTTTTAAACGATCAGAGGAGACTGTCCGATAGATGAGGCACTTTGGTAATATGTGGTAGTAGTACCAAAGGCCATCTGTAGAGAAAAATCATGAAATTCTTTAATTACTTTGAATTCTGTATAAAAAATAGAAATATAAAAATAGTTTCTGTGATTTAAAATTGCTATTAAAGACTTGTCATGTATGCTTTTTAAAAAATTGTCTTTTTTAGGCAGAGAAGTAGTGCATGAGTTGGCAATTATTTAATTTATTGGTATAGATACATCTATATTTGTACCTATATGTATTTGTGTAGTGTGTGTACTTGTATGTGTATACGTAAAAGAACACTAATGACTAAATATTGAACTTGATGACTTACATTGGAAACCCCGAGAAAGAAGGATGTTTTATTTGCATCACGTACTACACCATAGCACACACTTAGTACTCAGAAAGTTAAATAATAATAATAACAATTGTGTAATAAAAATGGTCACAGAGGAGAGACTGGTAGAAGGAGAATGAAGTGCAGTAATAATAACTGATACAATAATAGTCTCCAGAAGAACATGTAATTTTTCATCTCTTTTACCCCCAAGATACTCTCAAAATTATTCAGATGAAGTCTGACTCAGAACTCCCAGCATATATAAATGCAAGAATTTATAGTCCAAGTTTGTTGTAAGTAATGGATCAGTGCACATCTGGGAGAAAAGCATAAAAGAATAGTCAGATTGAGGTGTTTTATTTTTCATTCAATCTCATTTATTTGAACATTTATTAAATCTGCAGTGGGTGGTTAACTCATACGGTGGATGTCTCCAAGCCCTCAGGAGAGTGTTCATCCAAGAGACAGAGAGAGCCCCTGAGGGTCTATTTGGCAGAGACTGACAAAGAGATGAAAATATTTGAAAACATGCTATCTTTTCCAGACATTTGTCTGTACATTAGTATAACAGCTGTGGGTGAGACTTTTTCCCACTACTCAATGTTCTTTTCTCCCAAGCTGAGTGTAATTTTAAATATCTACACACACTGTGAATAGACATAGGGCATCACCTAAATTCAAATGAACAGTCTCTAGTCAATGATGGTTTATGTGTAACCTAAACACTTTCTGGCCAAACTGGGGAGGGAGGGAAGGAAGGAAGGAAGGAAGGAAGGAAGGAAGGAAGGAAGGAAGGAAGGAAGGCAGGCAGGCAGGCAGGCTGTTACAATGATGGTTTATGTGTAACCTAAACACTTTTGGCCAAACTGGAGAAGGAGGGAGGGAGGGAGGGAAGGAAGGAAGGAAGAAAGGAAGGCAGGCAGGCAGGCAGGCAGGCTGTTACAATGATGGATTATGTATAACCTAAACACTTTCTGGCCAAACTGGGGTGGGGGGGTTAGGGAGGGAGGGAGGGATGGAAGGAAGGAAGGAAGGAAGGAAGGAAGTAAGGCTGGCTGTTACAGTGATGGTTTATGTGTAACCTAAACACTTTCTGGCCAAACTGGAGAGGGAGGGAGGGACGGAGGGAGGGAAGGAAGGAAGGAAGGAAGGAAGACTGTTACACTAGAGATTTCAAAATAAAATTTAGGGGAGAGTAGTAGTACATAAACTATTAATAACCAATATGTTATAATAATTTAACTGAAATGAACAAAGTTCCTATTATGGTATCTATGAAAATGCTTTCTTAGAGTAAAATATTCTCATATCTTGGGAGAGCACTGGTTAAAAACAGCAAGGATTTAGAAGTCAAAGTCTTATCAAGTAAGTAGCAGACCCCTCTTCAGACCCTTTACAGAGTTATCCAAAAAGCAGTCATTTAAACAAGAGCAGATAATTTTTCTAGCTTTCTATTAAGTTTAGATGTTAATGTTACTACAAAATTTAACTTTCTTATAAAATTACCTGATAAAATTTTATACAATATTATGATATCATAGTATATCAAAATTTATTTATGTCAAATAAATTTTATATGATATGATACTATATGATTATTTTATGATAAGTTCCATTTAAATTCAGACAATTTCATTAGGCAGTGTCTGTTGACCACTAATTTTTTTTTTGGTTCCACTATTTGCACAGACAGCACAGCTGGGAAAACAGATTCACCCAATACAGTATCTTCCCCGCGTCTTTCTCCTCCTCAGGGAATCAGTTCATCAGTCAATCAAGTCATTTGGGACTGGAGGCTGAGTACTCCCTAACGTAGAAGGTCTCATTCCTGCTGCTTTCCTCAGCAAAGGGGGAGACGAGAAGGTCCTTTTAGGGGACACTTGCTGGGACATGAACTAACCCTTCTACAGTTGGAGGGCTCCGACATGCAGAGGCAGACTCTGCCGCAGTAGGAAGGGATGAGGCAGCTGTTCTGAACCTGGAGCTCCACCACACCTTGCCCGTCTCACGGAAGCAATTTTGAGAGGCTGCCCCGGAATCCGTCTTGATGGTGGATGTTGAGAAACAACGTGGGCTTTGATGGGATTCAGGTGGTGTCTGCAGTGTGAAGACAGGAGCTGATGTTCAGAATCTAGGCTGTTTTTCTTGTGATCAGTTGGGTGACCTGTTTGGGACCAGGTCCATCTTTATTAGGGAGGCTGGGTAAATTCCACAGAACACAGCGGCGCTCCCAGGATGACTGAGGCAGGGTGAGAAAGGGGGAAAGTTTTTCCACCTAGACTTTTTGCTACCTCAGGAAATAGGAGCTGATTAGGTTACATCCGGCTGTAATCTAATCAATTCAATTTTGGTGCGTTTGATCTAATTATCTTCCCCATTTTTTAGGTAGGAAGGGCCATTTTATTTGGTATTTACTTTTTCTCTGCAGTTTTATTTCATCGTATATGTATGGATCTAATACAGTCAACCATATCTTGACATTTGTTGTTTCCAAGCATTTGAGAAATTATAATATCTATGTATATAATTTTAACACTATAATAAATTATCTTCTGTGCAAAACATATAACATATATCAATATAGGTATGTTTATTTCTGCATCTTGAAAGGTGAACAGGATCATAAATCCTTCCAGGTAGGAAATGGGACAGAAATCGGGAGAAATGATTCCCCGATCTTCTGATCCCTGTGCTCCCGGTTCTTTGTTTCTTATCACTATGAAAGGATCCTGAAAATGTCTCCCCTTAACTGTGTCTAGGTCCCCAGTAGAACTACAGCAAGAAACTTCTTATTGAGGCTCTAATGAGTGGCAGGAAGGAGAAACCTGTTCAGCCAATAAGAGTAAACCACGCCCAACCGAGGGACCTATAAAAGGCAGGTCCAGCCGACAAACCCACACTCTGCATTTGGACGTGTAAGATAGTAGAGAAGGGTCTCTACAATTTAAGTAGCAGAGGGATAAGACAGCGCACCTTTCCCTTGAGCTTCAACACGGGAAAGGGAAATGAAGACGCCGATCTCCACTGCTCCTCCATCCAGTGCTCCACTGACCAGCCCGCTTTCCAGCAGATCTCCTTTACAGGAAAGGGCTCAGATGAGAAGAAACGTTCAAAGGAAAAGGCAAGACCGCCTCTTCCCATTCCAGTGAGAAGCACACACAAAGGCAAGGTAAGGCCTTGGGCTGCTCCTGTGGAGGCCGGAAGGAGGGTTGGAATCGGGGATACTGAGCTATGTGTCTTTGGTAGGGTTTTATTTTGAGATTGGGGATGGGAAATGGCTTAGCGCCCTCAGGGGACTTTGAGAAACGTGTTCACTCATGACGCTGGCAAAAGAGCTTCACTTGAAAGACTGATCCGCAAAAATGCATCAGAGATAGAAAATGGGACCCCGCCTAGGGAGAGGTGAGTCACCTAAGCTTTCTTTTGCAGTAGGATTAGAGCCAAATCCAAAAATCCGAAAGAGGAGGAGAAGTCCCAGGAGACCAAGCCCAAAGCCAGAAACAGCACTACTAGATTAGGTAACATTTGGCTCTTTAAAGGTGAGAAGGGACAGGGCAGCAACACAGGCTCCCCTGGCAAGCAAACTGGGAGCTCCTTGGCAGCTAGGGCTGTACAGATCCTGGACACTGGAGAACAGAAGAGAGCTGGGGTTTGGTGGTAACCTGAGCTCCTGTGTGTCCAGGAGGGACTAGGAATTTCAGGGTGTTCAGTTGGAGGCACTTTTTCAAACTCTCATTGTATTCACAGAACCAGAGTCCAGCTCATATTGGGGAAACTTCAGGAAAAGAAAAATCAGTTCCAAGGACAGCTGCCAAGACAGAGCAGGTAGAATCTTGGTGTTTTTTCTTGGTAATGGTGGTGTTTTTGTTGTTTGTTTGCTTGTTTGTTTTTTGTGGCCCCAAAGGGCAAATAATCAGGAAACTTTTATACATGTCTTCAGCAGGAAGGGAGTTTCTTAGTGACAAGTAAATTTTTGAGATCTTAGCTCTGAGAATATTTGGGGACTCACAAGGGGTTCAGCCTCACTTCATTCCAGTGCTGAGATGGACAGGAAGAAGTGGGAGAGACAAGTGGGGTTCACCTGGGTGCACAGGAGGTTCTGGAAATGAGGGCCTGTGGGGACTCCTCTGGTGAGTCTCTCACATGCTTTCTCTGCAGGGAACTGTTCAGAAGAGGAATGCAGCTTGACGTTAAAAAAAAAAATCAAAGTCCTCCACTGTTGTGCACTACAGTGAAATCCAGGAGACCTGTGATGCCCACCATAGGGGACATTTGAGGGCTTGCACTGGGCACAGCCAGTGGCACAGGTCTGGGGCCCTAGGAGTCCAATGACCGGCACTTGGAAAAAGCTTGGTGACCTCTGTTGGAGCTATGTTGGAGGCTATTTATCAAGATCTAGCCCAGGTGTGGGCACAGCAGTTCCGTTTTCCACTGACCTGAGAGCAGCTCACATTGCTGACTTGGATCTGGGGGCCTCTCTGTGCCCAGATGCAGACCTTCTATGCCACTGCCACCCAGGGAGCTTAAGTCTTACCTGCTGAGGGTTGGCTTGTCTCAGCCACACTGTCTGGTCCTGGGGATAGAGGACTGAATAGAGAAGCTCACCCTTTTTTTGGGCATGATGTAACTGAGAGTGTCAGTGGATCAGATGAGGCTTGAGCTGAGAGGACCCTGACCCTATTCAGCAGAGGATGCAGCTCTGGGAATGAGAACAACGACCTGCTACTGCTCAGATTTTTCTAGATGACCAGCAGCGACAATATTAGATGCACTGTGTTAATAAATGACAGCACATGAAGAAATCATAGGAAATAAATTTGAACAATATAATCAGAATGGTAAGCTCTGCATTTTGTAAAAGGCCGATGCTATAGACAAATTTTATATTTCATGTTAGATATGGAGGTCTGATGACAGTCATGCATTTCTATGTAATCAGGAAAATATTAGAATGTGGTCATATGAGTTTGCATATTTTAGATTGTAGAAAAGAAAAGTAAATATAATTTTTTTTTGAGACCGTCTTGCTATGTTACCCAGGCTGGAATGCAGTGACACAATCTTAGCTCACTGCAACCTCCACTTCCTGGGTTCAAATGATTCTCATGCCTCAGCCTCCCAAGTAGCTGGGACTACAGGCATATACCACCATGCCTGGCTATTTTTGTTTTTTTGTATTATTAGTAGAGACAGAGTTTTGTCACGTTGGCCAGGTTGGTCTTGAACTCAAGTGATACGCCTGCCTTGACCTCCTAAAGTGCTGGGATTACAGGCATGAGCCACCTTACCAAGAAATTGCTCCTCTTTTATTTCAGAATAGGTTGTAGGCTCTCACTCTTCTAGCCTGAACCCATGAAGTACTAATATCCAAAAAACATTAATAGCACTCGCTGTGGAAAAATGATTACACATTTTAAAGTTTGATATAATTATAGTAAAATTACCATGCAAGGTGTTTACTTTTAATATTTTTACAAAACAATTAAGTAACGATATATTAAATGGTAAATGATTGTACTCATTTATTCACCTGCCTCATGTTTTCTTCAGTATAACCATCCTAAATTTAAATCCTATTGTATGTTACACATTTCAATTGATTGTATTGTATTGCAGGATATGGGGATTTCATAATATACTACAATAAAGTGTATTTTGTTATATTTAACATATATTCTACTTGTATTTTATATTGAGGTCAATCTTTCATTATTTATTTTAATTATTTGATTGCTTTATAATTTTCATTATATGTAATAATAAAATGTACATTGATGTTGTTTGGAATTTTAAATTTCAGGATAATTTTGTCTTACTTTCATATGGAATTAGTATTTACTATAGATGTGAAAAAGAGAATGTCTTATCTTTATTTCTGTGTCATCCTAACTCTGACCTCCCCACAGCCCATAGCTCTTGTTGTAGTCAGGCAATAGTGTTCTGTCACTCCAGTAAACGGGGCCAATTCAATGATAATACACAGATATAAGTTGCAGATATAGAGCTTTTGTTCAAGACCAGTGCAACAGAAAAAAATCACAGGCATGTGAGTCACACAATTTTCGGGTTGTCAGTGCTTATAAAAATCATGCTTAAACTATGCTGTAGAATAAGTCTGAAACAGCCTTACGTCTATTAAACAAATGCACATACCTAATTAACGTGTCTAAATAGGAATGTACATATCTTAACGAAATGTACTTTGTTGCAAAGTACATTTGCGACAAATAACAATAACACAGATACAATAGAATCATATAAGGTTGAGAAAATAGAGTTGAGAAGAAAAACAGAGACAGCGAGAGAGGGAAAGATGGAGAGAGGAAAAGACAGCGGCAGGGACACTGGAAAGGAGAAAAGAGAGAGAGGGAGGAAGAGACGCAGGAAAGATAGAAGAAAGGAAGGGAAGGAGAGACGGAGAGACGGAGCGACGGAGCGAGGGACAGAGGGAGCGAGGAAGAGAGGAAAGCGGTCTTCTGCCTCCAGGAGCTCCAGGAGCCCGAAACTCACGGCAGCGGTTCAGCGCCCAGGGCGGGCTAAGGGCTGGGCCCACAGCGGCGTCGGCCCGCGGGGCGCTCACCGTCCCTCCGGAGCGCCAGCCTGGGAGAGATTCTGACGAATTCCGACTCCCAGGGAATGGGCGATTTCCCGGAAGACCAAAGAGCCGTCCGTTTTCACCCACGTGGTTTGCAGACCACACATCCCCGGGCTGAGCCCTGCAATGGAGCGAGAGCCGGCCAGCCCCGTCCACACCGGAGTCACACTCAGGGCGACCCGAGCGTGATTTCGGATTCCACGTTGCTTTGCCCTCTGCAAGGGGGCCTGCTGGTCACTATCAAGGTATAGTAATTAAAGCAGCATGACACTAGAACAAAAACAGCCATAAAGACAAATGGAATGAAATAGAGAACTTAGAAACAAACTCATACAGCTAAACTAAACTTATTTTCAACGAAAGTGTCAAGAACATACAACAAAAAATAAGACAGTTTCTGTAACAAACAGGGCTGGGAAAACTGGCAAGTCATAGGCAGAAGAATGAAACTGGAACCCTATTTCTCGCCATATACAAAAATTAAAATGAATTAAAGACTTAAACCTAACGCCTCAAACGATCAAACTTTTACAAGAAAACATTGGGGAAACTCTTTAGGGCATTGGTTTGGGCAAAACTCTCTTAAATTATGCCCCATAAGCACAGACAACCAAAGCAAACATAGACAAATGGAATTACAGCAAGTCAGAAAGCTTTTTTAAAGTGAAGGAAACAATAAACAAAGTGAAGAGAAAACCCACAGAATGGGAGAAAATATTTGTAAATTACCCATCTGAAAAGCAATTAATAGCTACCTGATATGGTTAGGCTTTGTGTCCCCACCCAAATCTCATACTGAATTGTAATCCCCAGGTGTTGAGGGAGAGACCTGGTAGAAGGTGATTGGATCATGGGGGTGGTTTCCCCCAGGCTGTTCTTCTGATAATGAGTGAGTTCTCATGAGACCTGATGGTTTTATAAGGGGCTCTTCCCCCTTTGCTTCACATACATGCTCTCTCACCTGCTGTCATGGAAGAGGTGCCTGCTTCCCCATCTGCCATGACTGTATGTTTCCTGAGGCCTCTCCAGCCATGTGGAACTGTGACTCAATTAAACCATTTCCTTTATAAATTACCCAGTCTCGCCAGGCGCAGAGACTCATGCCTGTAATCCCAGCACTTTGGGAGGCTGAGGCAGGTGGATCACGAGGTCAGGAGTTCAAGACCAGCCTGGCCAAGATGGTGAAACCCCGTTTCTACTAAAAATACAAAACTTAGCTGGGCATGGTGGTGGGTGCCTGTAATCTCAGCTACTCAAGAGGCTGAGGCAGAGAACTGCTTGAACCCGGGAGGTGGAGGTTGCAGTGAACCAAGATCGTGCCAGTGCACTCCAGCCTGGGTGACAGAGCAAGACTTCATCTCAATACATAAATAGATAAATAGATAAATAAATAACCCAGTCTCAGTTTTTTTATAGCAGTGCAGAAACAGACTAATACACTACAATATATTGAGTTCAAAATTTTCTATAGAAAAAATTGTAGTAATCCAATTAAAGAGTGGACAAAAACTTAAATGAACATTTATGAAAAGAAGACATACGAATGGCAAACAGGCAAATGAAAAGGTGCTCCACATTATGATCATCATAGAAATGCAAATCAAACCTAAAATGAGATACCATTTCACCCCAATTAAGGTGGCTTTTAACCAGAAGTCAGTCAAAAACAAATGTTGCTAATAGCCAAGATTTGTAAGAGACCAAAATGTCCATCAACAGATGACTGGATAGAGAAAATGTGGTACATATACACAGTGGAGTACTACTCAGCTATAAGAGAGAATGAGAGTCTGTCATTTACAGTAACATAAATGGAACTGAAAGTCTTTATGTTAAGTGAAATAAGTCAGGCACAGAAAGACAACTGTCACATGTTCTCACTTATTTGTGGATGCTAAAATTAGAAACAATTGATGTCATAGAGATAGAGATGGTTACTAGAGCTGGGAAGGGCAGTGGGGGAAACGGGGGATAGTGGGGATGCTAAATGGGTACAAAAAATTGTTAGAAAGAAAGAATAAGACAGTATTTGATAGCATAACAGGGTGATTATAGTCAAAAATAATTTAATTATACATTTTATAAAAACGAAAATACTATTTTAATTGGATTGTTTATAAAACAAGCTATAAATGCTTGAGGGGACGGATACCCTGTTTTTTATTATGCATTACTCATTACATGCCTGTATCAAAGTATGTCATATACACCCATAAATATATACACCAACTATGTACCCACAAAAATAAATTAAAAATTAAAATTAAAACCAAAGCGAGGAGAGTATAATGAGGCATGTGTGACCCATGGCTTGAACTAGCTTTTCAGGTTAACTTTGGAATGTCCTTATCCAAGAAGAGGGGTTCATTTAGTCAATAGGGGCTTAGAAATTAATTTTTAGTTTATAAGTGGAAAAAAGAAGGATTTTTAATCCTGAGCCTTAGCTCTCAATCAATCCCTGCAGGGAACCCTGTTCTTTACTCTGGAGATAAACACTAGTTTTCTCTCCCACTGAATAACACCACATTTCAAAATGAGGGGAAACATCTTGAAACTAAGAGGTACAGCCTTATTAAATTTGATTTGGTTTCAATTGTAATTAATCACATGTGTTCTAGAGTTGGTCCTCAGTCTGCTCCTACTTTAGGCCCATGATCTGTCAAATTTGCTCAGCTCCCTGCTCAACAGCAGGAAATCAGTTAGAATTATTTTAAAACCTCATTGTGGCTGGGAGAAGTGGCTCATGCCTGTAATCCCAGCAATTTGGGAGGCCAAGGTGGGCAGATCGCTTGTTGTCAGGGGTTTGAGACCAGCCTGGCCAACAGAGTGAAACCCCATCTCTACTGAAGATACAAAAATTAGCTGAGTGTGGTGATTCATGCCTGTAATCCCAGCTACTTGGGAGGCTGAGGCAGGAGAATTGGTTGAACCTGGGAGGCAGAGGTTTCAGTGAGCCAAGATGGTGCACTGCACTCCAGCCTGGGCAACGGAGCAAGACTCTGTCTCTAAATAATAATAATAATAATAAACACAAATAAAAATCTCATTGTGTTTCAAACAAAATTTCTTTTGCATATCAACTGTGTCAACTTGCATATTAACTATAATCATTTTGTTTACTTTATATCCAATCCTGAGAAATCTTTGAGGACTAATTTCATTCTTTTCTGCCATTTTGGTAAACATACCAAATTCCATCAAACAAAATGCACAAAATTCCTGAGAAATACATTTTCTCCTTGAGGCGTAGACTTGTTGTGTTAGAGAAACTCGTGGTTACCAAGCTTCTAGTTTAGTAAACATGACTAGAATACTCTATCTTAAGTAGCTAGGTACTCACAAGGCATCTACAAGGTTAATACTCATGGTCTGAAAATAGCCACATTTTTTTACTGGCCACAAATTACAACTGCAGAATATTTATGGCCATACAAGACATCTTCCACCAAGCCTGAAAAATGTATAAATGTCCTAGGAGTGCAGCATTTTTTCTTAAAGATAATATTAATGAGCTAGCTTAGGTCAACGGGTTAATGGTCGTTGTTAAAACCAATAGCCCGACTTTAGTGAGTACATCTGCACCTTCCAAGTTTAATTATAACTCTTTCTCTTTATAGTTACTTGTAAGTACAGACACTAACAAAAGACAATGCATCCCTGCTCTTGTTTTCTGAGGATGTCCAACTCTAATGGAGTCATTTCTAATAAACTTGCTTCTTTCACCTCATATTTCTTCCTGCACAAGATCTAAGAATCCTACTTTGTGGTCTGTATCAGGACCCTCTTTTCCAGCAACATCTTTCAGCAACACCATGAAGGGACACCAAGACAAGACCCCCACTCCAAGGAAAACAATCCACACAGAATCAATCAGCTGGCAAGTGGGCTGTCTTTTAGAGTTGTGAAGCCATTCAGGTTGGCAAGAATGATTATCCACTATTACTTAAGTGAGAGGCCCTAGCGTATAATGTTAGGGTGAGAGACTCAGCCCAAAGTTAGAGACTGGGGGTGTCATACTCAGATTAGAAGCCAAGCCCACAAGGTTAGAGGCCCTGGGGAATATTGAGAAGATTGTATTTGGCTAAACAAGATGTTTGCTGCTTTCTCTTTTTGGACTGTCCACCTTGTGCTCTCTGTCCCTCTCCTGAGTGCTCTGCGTCTTGTCACCGTTCTGCTCACCACCTGTTTTGGAGTAGCCTATAGGGCCCCAGGAAAGAGGCCCCAAACTGTTCAGCTTTTGCTTTTCTCAATGATCCTCTGACTTTTAGCTGACTGCTTATTTAATTTGCCACTGGTCCAAGTGACACTGAAAAAAAGAGATGTCTTGGAACCTAGTATTTTTGTACCTTAATTATCAGAAAAGATCAGCAGTAACCTCTCCATCATTATGATTAGAAGTTGAAATGTATTTACCAGCCCTACTTGATAAGATCAGATATGCCTGTTTAGTGACAGCCTCTTTTATGACAACCCTCTGCAAACAATTAGCCTCAAGATGGAGAACCTGAGACTTTTTCTTAACAGTTTTCTCTCATTTCTTAACCATAAGGCCATCTTTGATGAGCTGGTATAGGGCAGCTGGACCCTACTTTCTAAACCCAGCATGTCACTTTTTTCCTGAAAGAGTTGTCAGTTTTGTCATAGCAGTGTGAAAATGGACTAACACATTACAATATACAAGTTATAGCTTTCCCATTTCCCCTGTTCAGTCTGACTCCTTTTTTTGCAGCTTAATTTGTTTTATAGAAGAGAAACTAAGAGGGAGGAAATACATTATACACAGGCTCCTCTGATGCTTGGTCAGGATAAAAAATTAAAATGGGCTTCTATATGTTTGATGGAGGAAAAGACAAAATAGGGATGGCACATAATTGATTACCCTTTTAATGCAAGTGCCTCTTAATATTAGGCTTTTCTTAGCTGGGGCTGAACTCCCCCTGTCAGTCCGAGCACCCCATAAGAACAGTGTCAGACCCCTTCTGGTTCTGGTGAGGTGTGCAACATGTTATTAACTTCTTCTAGTTTTCCAGGGTTATCTAGTGTCCGGTCATCATCTTCTCCCTGCCCTTCGAGTCCTGTCTTACATACATACCCCACTCTCGAAACACCCGAGCTTCACCGGAACAACATGCAGTGGGGCCTCTTATCAGCTGGCAAAGTTGAATGTTTGCCCGCTCTGGGAAGTGACAGATGATAATAGAGACACTATATAGGTACATGTGCCCTTTTCTATGTCTGAATTAGACATATGCAAGGAAACAGTTTCCAGAGGTTCCAGGAAAATTCATAGACAAATTTAAGAGGCCAACCTTGATGTATGATTTGACCAGGCAGGATTTGCATATATTTATGTTTACCTGCTGCATGGTAGAAAAGCAGTGCATTATGGGAGTGGCCAGAGCACATGCTAATAGGGTGGCAGCCTGCAACCAGGGACATGACACCTATCAAGTAGGAGGCACAGCAGTGCCTGATCAGGACCCAAAAGAGAACTAGAATCTAGAAAAGACAAATGAATTAGGAAGAAAGTGAGATATAGAGAGATATAGAAAGTGGGATAAAAAATTATGATCATTTGACTCCTTGAAGGAATAAAAAAAAGTGTGATAAAGCTTTTTAATTTTTATAAAGTCTGGAAAATTACTCAGGGAAAAGATGAAAACCTAGCCTTATTACAAGGGTGGATAATTTAGACTTTGAGGAAATACACTAACACTGACCCTGACTCCAAGAAAGGACAGGCATTGCTAGCAGTTTATTTTACAGCCCAGTCTGCTTCTGATATATGCAGGAAGCTGCCCAAAGCAGCCTTAGGCTTCCAGACTCCCATGGATCAGATTTTAGACTTGAGTGTGCAGTTTTCCATCACAGGAATAGGGCAGAGACAACATAAAATAAAGCAAATCTCGCAAGAGGCCCAGCTTCTAGCTGCAGCCTTGTGCTCTCCACCACTTCAGAGGCAGCCCCTGAACCCCTGGCCCTCACAGAGGAAGTGAGAAGGTGAAAGTCCCAGTGCCTCTGGGCCACTGTGCCTTGGATATAAATCAATGTGCCTTCTGTAAGAAGGTCAGCCACTGCCGAAGGAAATGTACTGTGCTTCCAAGGGAGCCATCCTCAGAGTCCAGCAGACTCGAAAGTGGCAGGGCCTGATACTTCCTGCCACTCCCATTGGACTATTAGCTATCGAGAGATGGAGGAGCCTCAGGTGACTCTTGAAGTGGCAGGTAAGAGTATCAACTTCTTACTGGGGGTGGGAGCAGATGACTCTGTCCTGATTCAGTACAATGGGCTCCTGTCTTCTCATGATGGACAAGCCCAAAATAACAGCTTTTGGTATCTTTTAAGTTGTCCTCCAGGGCCTCTGGGCTTCTCACCTGCCTTTTTAGTACTGTCTGAATGCCTGACCTCTTACTGGGGCGAGGTTTATTGACTCAGGAGACCAAGTCATGGTCACCTTCACAGATCATAAAGCATAGAAAGGGTTAGTTTTGTTCCTGATCCCTCAGGGGAAAAAAAGAAGTTAAGAATGAGCTGTCACATTTACCACCTGAGGTGTTGTCTCAAGTAAATCTTGAGGTTTGGGCCACACAGGCTCAGGGAAACGCACTAAACACCTCCCCCATTCAAATCCAACTTCAGCCTAGTTCTCCTGCCCTCAGAAGTGACAATACATTTTAAGGCAAGAAGCATGAGGGGAAATTCAACCCCTTATTGCCAAATTCTTGTCATATGAGTTATGAAGCCCATGAGAGTCTCCTTACAATACTCGCATGTTACCAGATAAAAAGCCTAATGGCAAGTACAGATTAGTCAGAACCCTTGGAGCATTAAGAAATGCAGTTGTCTCCATACACCTCATTGTCCCCTATACTTACCAAGTCCCAGGGGATGCAAGCTGGTTTACATTCTTAAATCTGAAAGATGCATTTTTCTGCATCTCAATGCATCCAAATTCATAATATGTTTGCCTTTGAATGGACTGATTCAGATATGCATTCAGCCTCAAAACTAACCTGGGCAGTCATCTCTGAAGGGTTCTGGGATAGCCCCAACTTATTTGAAAATGCCCTAGCTAAGGACTTAAGAAATCTACAATTGGAAAGGGACACAATTATTCAGTATGTAGGTGACTTGCTCATTGCTAGCCCAACTAAAGAAGACTCAAATAATAATACTGTTAAGTTGGTAAATTTCCTGGGAACTTGCAGTTATAGGGTATCGCCATACAGGGCTCAGATTTTGACTCAAAGACTTAAATATTTGGAATCTATCTTAACCTCTGGAACTGATTAACATCCCTAGAAGATAAAAAAGTTATTTTAGTCACCCAAGGGTCCCAGTCCAACAAATGACTGTGGGCTTTTTTAGGAGATGGCTGGGTACTGCTGCTTATGGGTGCCCAGATTTGGACATGTAGCCAAGCCTTTATATGATACACTAAAGGGAAAGATTTAGAGCTCCTAGAATATAATTAGAACTGCAAGCAAATCTTCAATACTCTCAAGGAGAAATTGGGCTCTGCTGCAGCTGTGGGAGTCCCCAAGTTGGATGAACCATTTTTTCTTTATGTGACCAAAAAGCAAGGCATAGGCCTTGGGTAATCTTGTCCCAAAACTGGGGGACATTCCAAGGCCAGTAGCCTAATTTTCTAAGCAGATAGACCAGGTGGCCTCAGGGTGACCTTGATGTCTTAGAGCTATTGCTGCTATGACTTTTCTAGTAGGCAAAGCTAATAAACTAACATTAGAACAGCACCTACAGGTTTTTGACCCCACACCAAGGGAAGGTGGTCCTAGAAATTAAGGGGCAGCAGTGGATAATAGGAGAACCTTTATGAAAGTATGAGGCCTTATTGCTAGACACTCCAGACATAACCCTTAAAGCCTGCCAAACCACAAACCCAGCTACTCATATGCCAGAGTCCACAGGTGCTCCCAGCCTTTCTGGCATACAGGTTGTATTAGTCTGTTCTCATGCTGCTAATAAAGACATATCTGAGGCTGGGTAATTTATAAAGAAAAGAGGTTTAATTGACTCATAGTTCTACATGGTCGGGGAGGCCTCACACTCATGGCAGAAGGCAAGTGAGGAACAAAGTCACATCTCTTACATGGCAGCAGGCAAAAGAGCTTGTGTAGGGAAACTCCCCTTTATAAAACCATCAGCTGTGATCCCAGCACTTTGGGAGTCCACGGCAGTGGATGACCTGAGGTGAGGAGATCGAGGTCAGCCTGGCCAACATGGTGAAACCCCGTCTATACTAAAAGTACAAAAATTAGACAGGCATGGTGGTGGTAGGCACCTGTAATCCCAGCTACTCGGGAGGCTGAGACAGGAGAATCACTTGAACCCGGGAGTCAGAGGTTGCAGTGAGCCAACATCATGACAATACACTCCAGCCTGAGAAACAGAGCAAGACTATGTCTCAAAAATAAATAAATAAACCATCAGATCTCATGAGGCTTATTCACTGTCATGAGAACAGCATGGGAAAGACCCATCCCCTGATTTAATTACCTCCCACTGGGTCCCTCCTATGATATATGGGAATTATGGGAGCTACAATTCAAGATAAGATTTGACTGGGGACACAGCAAAAGCATGTCACAGGTTATGAAACGAATTTATTCTAGCGGGCCAGACTTCAGAGAGATGAGCCCCTTGACCATCCCAAGGCAGAGTGGTTAACAGATGCAAGTTGTTTTATGCATCAGGAAAACAGGAGAGCTAGATATGCTATTAGTAGTCAGCACAAGAGAATCAAGGCACAAGCCTTGCTGGCCTCGACCTCAGCTCAAAAAGCTGAGTTAATTGAACTTACTAGGCCCCTGCAGTTGGGAAAGGATTTAAAAGTTAACATTTACACTGATTCCAAGTATGATTTTTTAGTGCTTCATGCTTATGCTGCAATTTGCAATGGGTAGGGACTTCTGACCCCAAAGGGCTTTTCCATACAACATCATTCAGATTTTGAGCTTGTTAGAGTGCTGCTTTGCTGCCAAAAAGTGACTATAATTAATTGCAGAGGACATCAAAAGAGAGACTGACTGTGTAAAAGGAAATACCCTTGTAGATGCTGCAGCCAAGGCCCCTGCACTGAAAGGGCCAGTGAAGCTTATGGGCGTGCTGGTCAGCATACATAGAACTGGGCCTGAATACCCTGAAGAAGAACAAAAATGGGCCAGGGATTGCATTTCAGTCCAGGGCCCCTCGGGCTGGCTGAATGATGGTAATAAATTACTAATGTCAAGTACCAGTCATAGGAATATAACTCAGCACTTTCATGATTCTTTTCACCCTAGAAGGGATTCTTTGTTTCTGTTAATGTCTCATTTGTTTATAGGGGTAAATCTTTTCAAGACACTAAAACAGGTGACTCAGCACCGTGAGCTCTGTGCCTGACACGACCCAAACGGCCAGCAATTTTCTCCTTCTCCAGTTAAACCTGTCCAAAGTTGAGGAACCTATCCAGGTGAGAACTGGCAACTCTAATTTACCCCCATGCCTTTCTGCAGGAGATTCAAATATTTGCTAATGCTTACTGATACCTTCACTGGTTAGATAGAGGCATTCCCCACCCCATCTGAAAAATGTTTACCAGAAGAAATAACTCCTCAGTTTGGGTAATCTAAAAGCCTGCAAAGTGACAATTGCCCATCTTTCACCTATCCCAACTGTCCTCAGCTTTAAGAATCCAATATTACCTTCACTCTGCTGGAGACCGCAGTCCTCTGGAAAGGTGAAAGGGCTAATCCTACTCTAAAGAAGACTCTAGCTAAATCAGAGGCCTATCTCTAACACCCATAGCTTACTGCAGGTTTGAACTGCTCCAAAGTAAAACTTATAATTAAGTCCTGTTGAGTTAACATACGGAAGGCCTTTCCTAAGCACAGATCTCCTAATAGATGAAAAGACTCATCAATTACAAAAATATGTCATCAATCTAGGACAGGTGCAAAGGCACTCTGTGAATATGGAAACAAGAGTCTTCCCCTCCCACATGAGAGGAAAATTCAGTTTCAGCTCAGCTAGAGATTAAGTCTTTTTTTTTTTTTTTGAGACGGAGTCTCACTCTGTCACCCAGGCTGGAGTGCAGTGGCACAATTTCAGCTTACTGCAACCTCCACCCTCTGAGTTCAAGCAATTCTCCCGCCTCAGTCTCCCGAGTAGCTGGGATTACAGGCGCCTGCCACTGCGCCTGGCTAATTTTTGTATTTTTAGTAGAGATGGGGGTTTCACCATGTTGGCCAGGCTGGTCTTGAACTCCTGACCTTGTGATCCACCCGCCTCGGCCTCCCAAAGTGCTAGGATTACAGGCGTGAGCCACCGCGCCCGGCCCGGGATTTAGTCTTACTAAAGATGCAGGAGGAAGTTCTCCAGCTGAGCACCTTCCCCCAACGGGAAAAGGACCACGCAAGGACACCTGCGCTCTCCAACAGACGTTCAACGCCAAGGGATTCACAGGTGGGTGCACCTGTGTGGAAGCAAAGCTGTTGCTTATTCTGGGAGCCGAATCCCAGGCTGCGGGAGGTGGGCGCGGGGCTATTTAAGCGTTGGCAGCGGGTGAGCTGGGTCGCTGCTCGTTTGCTCGTCTTTCTTGCGTTTCTCCTGCCGCCCTGATCCCGCCTTGGCCGTGAGGGAGCTCGTGCTCACGCAGACCGGGCAGTGCGGGAACCAGATCGGCGCCAAGGTTGGCAGCCGGGGCTCTGAGGGCCCAGCCCGGGCCTGCCGGGGGCCGGGGAAGATGTTGGCAGTGGCGGGGGCGGTGTCCCTGCATTGCGGCCCCGGGCTCCCTGCCGGGGATGGTGGAATTGGGCGGCTGGCGAGGCTGCCGGGGTGGACCCCAGGGACACGGCGGCCTAGGGATGGGGGTGCGGATGAGGGTCGGGGTGCGAGGGGGGCTGCGGCGCCTCCGAGACTCAGCCCTGGCCTGTCTGGCCCCTCCCGTCTCTGGCAGTTCTGGGAGGTGATCTCTGATGAACATGTCATCGACTCCGCTGGCACCTGCCACGGGGACAGCCACCTGCAGCTGGAGCGCATCAACTTGTACTACAACGAGGCCAGCGGTGAGACCCCTCCTTCCCCACCGCCCCCCTGGGAACGCGGCCCTCCCCTCCTGATGCGCTCCCGCCCCACGCAGGTGGCAGGTACGTGCCCCGCGCTGTGCTCGTGGATCTGGAGCCCCGCACCGTGGACTCTCTGCGCTCGGGGCCCTTCGGGCAGGTCTTCAGGCCAGACAACTTCATCTTCGGTGAGCTGCGGGCGAGGACTGGGGTGGGCTCCTTAGCCAGGGCAGCCCCAAATCTAGGAGTGCCCCCAAGGTCATCCTGTGGGAACTGTGGAGCCAGGGCCCCTGAACACCCTCCTATCCTCCGAGTCGAGTCGCTCAATCCGCCTCTCTTAAACCGGCTTCGGGAGGAAGGCCCGGGTGTCTCCTCAAGGTGAGGAGCTACTGATGTCCCTGCTGGGGGCTGAACTGGGGCCGTGGCTACCGCCTTCCCTGAAAATGGGCAGGAGCCACCTGCAGCGAGGTCTGTTGGCCCATCTCAGGTTTGACTCCTGACTTAATTCCTAACCAGGGAAGCTGCTGTCCTGTAACTCTGGGGGAGGGGGTTTCATTTGTTCCACCTGCAGCGAGGTCTGTTAGCCCGTCTCAGGTTTGACTTCTGACTTAATCAACCAGGGAAGCTGCTGTCCTGTAACTCCGGGGGAGGGGGTTTCTTCTGCTCTACCTGCAGGGCGAATGGTGCTTTCACCTCACACGTGACACTTGGCCCTTTTTGCATTATGGTGGTGACCACTGATGACCGTAAACCTGGCCATCGAGTGACTGGCTGTACTGTCTTACAGGTCAGAGTGGGGCCGGAAACAACTGGGCCAAGGGACACTACACAGAAGGCGCGGAGCTGATGGAGTCAGTGATGGACGTTGTCAGAAAGGAGGCTGAGAGCTGTGACTGCCTGCAGGGTTTCCAGCTGACCCACTCCCTGGGTGGGGGGACTGGGTCTGGGATGGGTACCCTTCTGCTCAGTAAGATCCGGGAGGAGTACCCAGACAGGATCATAAACACATTCAGCATCCTGCCCTCGCCCAAGGTGTCGGACACCGTGGTGGAGCCCTACAACGCCACCCTCTGTCCACCAGCTCATAGAAAACGTGGATGAGACCTTCTGCATAGATAACGAAGCGCTGTATGACATATGTTCCAGGACCCTAAAGCTGCCCACACCCACCTATGGTGACCTGAACCACCTGGTGTCTGCGACCATGAGTGGGGTCACCACGTGCCTGCGCTTCCCAGGACAGCTGAATGCCGACCTGCGGAAGCTGGCCGTGAACATGGTTCCGTTTCCCCGGCTGCATTTCTTCATGCCCGGCTTCGCCCCACTGACCAGCCGGGGCAGCCAGCAGTACCGGGCCTTGACCGTGGCTGAGCTCACCCGGCAGATGTTTGATGGTAAGAACATGATGGCGGCCTGCGACCCCCATCACGGCCGCTACCTGACGGCGGCCCCGTTTTCAGGGGTCGCAGCCCATGAGGGAGGTGGATGAACAGATGTTCAACATTCAAGATAAGAACAGCAGCTACTTTGCTGACTGGCTCCCCAACAACGTAAAAACAGCCGTCTGTGACATCCCACCCCGGGGGCTGAAAATGTCGGCCACCTTCATTGGGAACAACACAGCCACCCAGGAACTCTTCAGGCGTGTCTCAGAGCAGTTTACAGCAATGCTCAGGTGCAAGGCCTTCCTCCACTGGTACACGGGCAAGGGCATGGATGAGATGGAATTCACTGAGGCCGAGAGCAACATGAACGACCTGGTGTCTGAATATCAGCAATATCAGGATGCCACGGCTGAGGAGGAGGAGGAGGAGTATGCTGAGGAGGAGGTGGCCTAGAACTTTCCTTTCCTAGGTAAAGGGGGGAAGCAGTGTGGATCCTTCACTGTATTCCGACAGCCATGTGTCACTATGCACTTGTTCGTTTGTGTCTTCATGTCTCCTCCTGCTGCATTTTAAAGCACTTTTATAGTATATGGTTTTGCCTAACAAAGTATTCTCACAGCATCTGGTTTCACCTCCAACTTCTTTCCATGGGCCCTCTGGCCACTGCTGCCAGATGCGCATAGTTGTCCTGCAAGGCTGAAGCTGTCTGGGTTTATCACACGCCCAGGAACAAGCGTTCCAGTGGCTTCAGGAGGGGTCGGCATGGGCTGTGGACATGGCAGGCAGGCTTCACACGAACTTGGGGATGCCCTGGGCCTTGAGCAGCGACGTGGTGGAGAACCTGTTCCTGAAGGCAAGCCTTGGCTTACCCTATGTGCCAAACTTCTAGGGGACCAGCTGGCCCTCTGTTTCTGGAAGTTTAAAAGGGGTCAGCGACCCTGGTGGACAATATCCCCAAAGTCCCGTCTCGGTAGGAATGTGGTCAGACAGCTGGCTCTGAACCAGCAATGAAGGCTGGGCAAGTAGGACCCCAGCCACTCCATCACCATGACGGCCTGGGTGTGTCCGTGTGGCCTCATTCTCTTAATGAGGTGGGCATGGGATATCTGACAAGGAACTACCGGGTAGGAATCAAGCCCAGTGTAGACTCACATGCACTGAACCCTATGTAGAAGGGAATTAGGTTCTGGGGGCCGTAGATGCGGTTGCTGGGCCTGTGACATGCACTGAACCCCATGTAGAAGGGGATTAGGTCCTGGGGGTCGTAGATGATGGTTGCTGGGCCTGTGTGCTCAGGGCAGTCTCTCCAAAGGCACAGATGGGGTTTCTGAACAGGACCTGGGGAGACAGGCAGGTGCTCACAAGTGCTGCTTCCTCCAACTGGCAACCAGTGAGAAAAACGCCTGAGTGGAGGTCTGGCCTGCCCCAGTCTGGAAGGATGATGCTCTCTGGGAAGGTGGGTGTCTGGAGGGCTGATGCTCTCTGGAAAGGTGGGTGTCTGGAGGGCTGATGCTCTCTGGGAAGGTGGGTGTCTGGAGGGCTGATGCTCTCCGGGAAGGTGGGTGTCTGGAGGGCTGATGCTCTCTGGAAAGGTGGGTGATGTGCGGTGTCTGCTGTCTCCCTGTGCCCCACTCCAAAACTTCAGGGCAAAGATAATCCAAGATTGCCAGGATGAGCCTGGTGAGGGTGGAACCTTTGGGGATACGCCCTTCAGCCTGGCAGAGTCTCCTCCCCAGGCTTCTCGGGGAGCCTGGACTGCAAAGCCTGCTTTGGGGAAGCTGTCAAATAAGAGGTGTGTGTGTGAGCTGGGTGCCAGGCAGCCTGTATGGACAGTGCTCTTCTACTTGGCTCTTGAAGAACTTGTCCATGGCCTGTGTGATGGCCCCTTGGTAACTCCCACCCCCACCCCCACCCCCACCCCCACCACACAGATAAGATGAAGGCAGCATAGCCTGGGGGTGGGCAGATGTACAGGTTCTACCCTAGGTCACCTGGGCGTGCCCACCTGCCTTTGACGTGCCTGGAAAAACAGGTGAGGCCCCTTTTTGTTCTCTGAATGTTGGCAATGGTGTATTGCAGCCAAATGGGAACGGGCAGGTAGGAGAGTTCCTCCTCTCAAAAGAAGTGGCTCCTGGAAGCAGCTGGGAGGTGGGAAAGTCCCCCATACTCCCCTGACCTGTTATAGGAGCAGGAAAAGGGGCCTCTGTGACAGTCCCCCTCAGTGGCTCTCACTCACTGAGGGGTGTCCTTGTCCCAACCCAGGTGCGCATCCATCTGAGATGGCCTTGCATGGACCTGGTTGGGAATGTTCAGCTGCAGCAACCACTGGAACCTGCCCACACCTAGTGTCTCCACTCACACGTGGGGCTAGATGTTCCTCCCTCCTATAGTGGTATAGCCAGTGGCAGAGGGGGCAAGTCACTGCTGCAGTTCCCACCTGGGTCTGAGGAGGTGGTCAGTCTTGGTACCCATGTATTTTCCAATTACCTGGTTCCATGTGGGGGCTTCAGGGACAGGAGTGGTGCTTTTCCAGGCCTCTTTTCCACATGCCAGCTACAGGCCCAGGTTTCCCGAGTTTCTGGAGCCCCTCTTCCAGCCTGGAAAGCATGGTGTGTTGTAGGGGAAGGACATCAAGCCTACAGGCAGCAGAACCTGTCTGGGTATGTTCTCTACCCCCGGAGGCCGCTGGTTGTTTATCTCTTTGGGTGAGAGTCGGCTTAGGATCTCAACATTCTTGTAGGACTTCAGAACTGTACAGACAGGGGCCCAGGAGGGAGCAGGGGCTGGGACTGGCAGCTAACCAGTGTAGTGGGGGTTGAAGGGCTCAGTTTGGTCTTGCAGGGAATTCAGGGAGGCTTGGATTTGCTGAAGCTCTAGATGAGCTTGGGCTTCGATATGGAAACAGCATGGAGTTGGAGCCCTTCTGCATGCTGGAGTCTGAGTAGTTGCACCCTGGTGCATCCA
Source organism: Pongo pygmaeus (assembly GCF_028885625.2). Taxonomy (NCBI): domain Eukaryota; kingdom Metazoa; phylum Chordata; class Mammalia; order Primates; family Hominidae; genus Pongo; species Pongo pygmaeus. The sequence goes on from NC_085930.1 coordinate 209,061,852, forward strand.
TAGGTGTTCCCCACCTGGAGGACAGCTGTGGATAAAAGCCAGGAGAGCTGTGTAGGGAAGAGGAGGAGGAGGAGGAGGAGGGAGTCTCAGGGCAACCCTAACAGCCAGGCAGGGCCTCTGCAAGTGAGATGCAGATCCAGCCTGTTGGCTACTTAGCAGCTGCTTGGCTGGCTGCAGATCACCTGATCTCTGCTCACCAGTAAATGGGGGTTGCAGTAGCACTTACCTTCTGGGACTTCTGCAGCTTGAAGTGGTAGCAAACACCACATGCTAAGAAAGCGCCGAACTCAGGCAAGCTTTTCTAAGAGCAACACATCAGATTAATATCCAACCTGTACAGGACACCATCAAATCTCCCCATCCCTCATTCCAACAGAAGAAAAGGGAGTCTCTGTCCTAGGGGAGCAAGCACAGGCATATCTATGCAGTGGGCACATGGCCCAGGTGGGGAAAAGGCCCTTGGATACATGCTGGTTTCACCAACCATCTGTGGGTGGGGTTTGGCCTGGACCCCTGTACCCCAGGAGGCCGGTAGCCCCCTGCATGGGAGAGGACTGGGAGGTGGGTGGGAGGGCTGAGCTTTGAGGGAAGCCATTATTTGGCCTCATGGGAAGTGGTACAGGTGGTTGTTGGTGGCTCAGTTTTGCAGGACCTGGGTGATCACCTAAGGAGTAAAAATTGCCTTTTTATGAGAAATTGCCAAAACTGATGCAAGCTCATCAGTTGAAAAGGTGCGTAATGCTGACAGGTGGCTTCACCTGCCCCTTCCCCACAAGTAACTGGTGTTCAGAGGTGGATTTGGTTCCTTCCCAGCCTTTCCTGTTTGCATGTAGCTGTGTGCATGTACTTTTGTGTGTACATACACATTCCCTGGAGGGGTTACTTTTATTTTTTTATTTGGGGGGATAATTAGTGAGGCAGCCTGACACTTGCTGATCTTGTCTTTTAAGTGTGGAGTCCTCTATGGAGTGGGCATCAGGTACTTCCTAGCTAGCCTCTGCCAGCTGTTTGGCTGCCCCTGTTTCTGCCCTTCACAGACATGCTGGCCACCTGGTGTGACATTCAGTGGCCTTGTCTGCAGCTAGTGTGATGAGACAAGTGGATCCAGGTACATTATAAACTGAAAAAGCACACAACATGCAGAGGGAAAGGATAAATGACAATGTGTGTCCTGCTCTGCTAAAGTCCATATCACATGACTGAGATGACAAACATTTTTTCACCTAACATTTGGGCCTCTGAGAAATGGCATCTATGTTTTACTTTTTATTTATAACAGAGTTAGAAGAAATACTACCAGGCTTTCTTTTCCATTTTCCCCAACTCCCACTTTACCCCCTCAAGTTTACCTACCTCAAAGAAAAAGAGGAGCTCGCCTGGTTAATGACAGCCTGAAATTATTTGAGCCAGGTCACTGTGTAAAGGTCAGACCGCTTCTGTCTCCTTGTGCATCACTTGCATAGCTCAGATATTTCATAGCTCCCTGTATACAGGTAGCTGTGTTACCCTCCTAGCTGCTTTCTTGGTTTGATACATGCCTGAGAGCATGTGGGAGCGCTTAAGGTCTAGGCTCATAGGAGGACTGTTCTGCCGACCCCAGCTCATCTCTCCAGCTCAGCCTGCATGCATGCCTTCCTCCATCTGATTCCAGAGTAGGGATGGGAGGTCTCACATTGAACTCAAGTTTATGTGACTTTTTCCACCTCAGCTTTCCCAGACAGCCTCTGCTGTGGGACTTGTAAGGAGATTTGTGAAGTCAGTATCTAGTTTTCTTGTGTGGGTGTTTATAAATTATTCCCCTGGAGGGGAATAAATGTTAGAGGTACTCCAAACCCCTAACATATAAACATCTAAACCTGGCCCTTTTTTGGTGGTAAAATATATATAACATAAAACTTACCATTTTAACCGTGTTTAAATGTACAGTTATGTGGCATCCAGTATATTCAGTGTTGTCCAACCATCTAATTTATCCATATCTACAACTTTATAATCCTAAAATGAAACACCATACCCATGAAGAAGTAACGGAATAGAAGACTGATATATTTGACTCCATAAAAATTAAAACTTTGTATGAGAGAAAAATGCCTCAAAGTCAAAAGTCAACAGACTGGGGAAATAGATCTGCAACATACATGACAGACAAAAAGCTAATTTGGGATATATATATATATACATACACATATGGATATATGTAAATATCCATTTTAAACACCATTTAAAAAAATACTGTTGATGGTTTTTTTTTTTACCATGTTGTACCAATGGTACAACATTATTTTGGGTACTGAAGCATTGCAGTAAGTTTGAAACCAGGAGGTGTTAGTCCTCTAACTTTGTTAGTTTTTAAGATTGATTTGGCTACTTGGGATTTTTTGAGATTTCATCTGAATTTTACAATAGGTTTTTCTATTTTTTGCAAATATTGGAATTTTTATAGTGAATTTTTATAGTGATTTTATTGAATCTGTAGATGACTATAGATAACAATGGCATCTTGACAAGGTTTTGTCTTCCAGTCCATAAACACATGATGTCTTTTCATTTATTTGTCATCTTTAATACTTTTCTGCCATGTTTATAGTTTTTGCTGTACAGGTTTCTCATTTCCTTGGTTAAGTGGGTTTCCAAGTATTTTATTCTTTTGATGCTATGATACATGATACTGTTGTCTTGATTTCTTCTTCAGATAGTTTATTGTTATTGTAGAAATACAACTGATTTTTGTGTATTGATTTTGTATCCTGCAGCTTTGCTGAATTTTATTTATTGCATCTGACAGTTTATTTCACAGAAACTAAAAGATTTTTAATACATAAGGTTATGTCATCTACAAACAGATAATTTTGCTTTTTAAAAAATTGGAATATCTTTTATTCACCTTATTGTTTTAACTAGAACCTTCAGTACTATATTAAATAGAAGTAGTAAAAGCAGGCATCCTTGTTTTTGCTCTTATGGTAAAAGCTTTCAGTCTTTCACATGTTAGCTGTGTTTTTTTGTTTTGTTTTTTGTATAACATTCTGTTAAGGTGTTTTCTTTCTTTATAGTTTATTAAGTACATTTTATCATGAATGTGGGTTAAATTTTGACAAATGCTTTTTCTTTGATTAAGATGATCACATGAGGGTTTTTTCTTCTTTATGTTAATGTGATATTACACTGATTTTCATGTGTTGGAACATAATTTTATTTCAGGAGTCAATTATACTCATTCATAGTGTATAATCCTTTTAGTATACTGCTAAGTTTGAGTTGCTGGTATTTTGTTGAAGATTTTTGCATCAGCATTTGTAAGGGATGTTTATTTGTAGTTTTCTTATGGTGCCTTTGTCTGGCTTGGTGTCAGGGTAATACTGGCCTCATAAAATAAGTTAGAAAATGTTACCTCCTCTTCAACGTTTTGAAAAAGTTTGAGAAAAACTGATGTTAATTCTGCTTTAAATGTTGGGTAGAATTCAACAGTGAAGCCATCTGGTGCAGGCTTTTCTTTGTTGCTGGGTTTTTGATTACTGATGCCATCTTCTCACTGAATCTCCTTGCTGATAGGTTTATTCAACTTTTCTGATTCAGTCTTTAGTAGGTTTTTTGTTTCTAGGAATTTGTTCATTTTATTTAGGTTATTCAATTTTTTAGTGTATAGTTCCTTATGGTACTCTCCTATATCCTTTTTTACTCCAAAAATTTGTTAGTAATGTACCCATTTTATTTTTGAGTTTAGTAATTTGAGTATTCCCTTTTTAAGTTTGTTCTCTGAAAAAGATCAAAACTGGTTTTCTTGATTTTTGATAGTTTTTCTGTTCTCTATTTCACTTATTTCCACTGCTATCTTTATCATTTTAAAAAATTTTGCTAGCTTTTAGTTGTCTTTTTCCCTCTGTTTTTAGTTCCTTAGGAGTAAAGTTGTTGATTCAGCATCTTATTTTTTATAATCATTTATAGCTATAAGTTTTTCCCTTATGGTACTGTTTTTGATGTATCTCTTAACTTTTGGTATTTCATATTTTTAATTTCTCTAGATATTTTCTATTTTCCCTTGTGATTTCTTCTTTTATCCATCCTTGAGTGTTTAATACCTGTATTTTTAGACATAAAATGTGTAACCTACAAAATTTTCTTGATTTATTTGTGGTAAGTTTTTATTTCAGAATTAATGTGTTGTATCAACATGTTATATTCTCATAAACTTCGTAATACATGGAGATTCCTGGTCCACATTTGTAAGTCTCTACATGAATATTATTTTGAAGCATTTAACCTTCTGTTTTAATATTTCAAAGGTCTAAATGAAATTGAGATTTTGGTTTCTGAGACGAAATCATGGTAGGTGACTGAGAAATGCTTAAAAATTAACCAAAACTTAAAGTTTACCTTCAAGATTCAACCTGAATAAGTAGCTCTGTATTGCTGGTAATAAAAAATAAGTCTTTAATGGTATGAAAGCAAACTTCAGAGAATGTCTTTTTTTTCCCCCCCAGTTGACATCTAAATTAAAAGATGTAAAAAATTTTTATGGCCTTATGCATTTTTTACTTTAGAATTCCAAATTTTTCTGGTTAAAATTTTTCCAAGCAGATTCCTGTGTATTTGAAAGACAAATTTTTTTTAGTTGAAATACTTAAGCAGTTAAATAAGGCCATGAAACTTTCTTGAGCTTGTGGGAATCCATGAGAAAATCTGACATTATGTTCTATTCTCCTGGAAGGTAGAAATATTGTTTGACTTCTGTTTTGCTGACAAGAAATGTCCTGAGCAAGGCTACCTGGGACAATGACCTCACACATGGAAAACGGTGGAGCCCATCTGTTTCCAATCTACTGTTTTCCAAAAATTAGGGAAGTTCAGTTTTCCCTTTGATACTGTTTCTACCAACCCCAATGCTAGGGCTGTCCTGCTTCTACAAGTGACAATGACAAATTATAGGCCTGAAGGAAGATGAGCTGATGGCATTCCCAGCTTATTACCACTCCTTGGGGGCCTTATCTCACATACATGGATTCAATTCATAGACTCAGCTGGGTGAGGATCTATTGTTCAGCTACATTAGAAGTGACTGCTTAAGACTCAGGCGTGTTGGTGAAATGAGGCAGAATTTTCTCAATGGAATGTTAGGAGAATTTTCTCCTCATAATTACCATCTTACTATCACTAAATCATAGCTAAAATAAGGAAATTATTCCAGAAGAAATAGAAATGTAATCTTATAAGGACATAAATTTAGAGATTTGTGGAAAGACCTTCATAATTTCATGGTGTTCTCTTTGAGCTGGGATTATAGTTGACATTTCATTATAATATATTAGCTGTTCTAGACTTTATGCATTTATGTAAAGTTTTCTTTGTTGTACTTTAAGTTCTGGGATACATGGGCAGACCATGCAGGTTTGTTACATAGGTATACGCATGCCATGGTGGTTTGCTGCACCCATCAACCCGTCATCTACATTAGGTATTTCTCCTAATGCTATTCCTCCCCCAGCCTCCCACACCCCATGACAGGCCCCGGTGTGTGATGTTCCCCTCCCTGTGTCCATGTGTTCTCATTGTTCAACTCCCACTTATGAGTTGAGAACATGCAGTGTTTGGTTTTCTTTTTCTTTTTTTTTGGACTAAGTTTCACCCTTGTTGCTCAGGTTGGAGTGCAATGGCGTGATCTCGGCTCACCACAACCTCTGCCTCTCAGGTTCAAGCGATTCTCCTGCCTCAGCCTCCCAAGTAGCTAGGATTACAGGCATGTGCTAACATGCCTGGCTAATTGTTTATATTTTTAGTAGAGATGGGAGTTTCTCCATGTTGGTCAGGCTGGTCTCAAACTCCCCACCTCAGCCTCCCAACGTCTGAGAGTACAGGCGTGAGCCACTGTGCCTGGCCTTGACTTCTCAATTTATTTCACATCCATCACGGGTCAACAAGGGGTCTCTAGTGGTCGTAGTCATGCAGAGACTCAAACAGATAGACCCTTATCCCAGAAGATGCTCCCACAGTTCCAGAAACAGAGCAAAGAAAACACAATTAGCCATGAGCTAGTTCTTAAATCCCCTGCCCAGAAGGGATACACACTTCTTTAGAATATCTCAGGTGGCCGGGCACAGTGGCTCACATCTGTAATCTCAGCATTTTGGGAGGCAGAGGTGGGCAGATCACCTGAGGTCGGGAGTTCAAGACCAGTCTGACTAATGTGGTGAAACCCCATCTCTACTAATAACACGCAAATTTGCCGGGTGTGGTGGCCGGTGCCTATAGCCCCAGCTATTCTGGAAGGTGAGGCAGGAGAATCACTTGAACCCAGGAGGCAGAGATTGCAATGAGCCCAGACCACGCCACTGCACTCCAGCCTGAGTGACAGAGCAAGACTTCATCTTAAAAAAAAGTCTCAGGCTATGTCTGAACTAGGAGGGTAGAATATTTATCTTGGTTGCCACAAACCATCGAAACAAAGATGCAGATCATTGATGTAAAACTACAGTTAGTTCCTTCTCACTCTTTCAGCTTCTCCTCATTGCTATGAGCGTCTCCTGTGTCAGGTTTCAGTCTATTGCCTCCCAGCTCCTAGTGCACCTTTCAATATGTGCACTGTGATAAACTGGGAAGCACTTTTCAATATACCTCCCGGAAGTGAACATTCTGCAGGCATCTAGTTAGAGGATGGAGACGGCAGAGGGCAGGAGCTCTCTGGCTGGGCCTTGATCATGTTCAAACCCCAACCACAGACCTAGGGGTGGTCCCTCAGCCACCTTGCAGCCTTGGCCTGCAGCATCTGGACATGGAAACCAAAACGCGGCAGGGCCCATGTGATCTGAAGGTTCCTGAAAAGTTGCCCAGGCCTCTTGTACCCCTTGTGCAACCTGCACACAGTGACCTGTATTCTAGAGGGTCTGCACAGAGCTGCCATTCCTTCTGCCAGACCCTGTGGGACTCACGCATTCTGGAGGCTTCCTTCCCTACAAAGGCAGCCAGACTCCCACCATGCATCCCTGCACCAGCGGCTCACGGCCAGCTCCCTCACCTGCACCAGCAGCTCACACTGGCTCCTTCCCCTGCACTCCAGTGGGTGGCCTAGTGCTTGTGCAAAAGCTGCTGACTAGCTCCAGCCTGGCCAAATCCACAAATGTCTCTTATGTGGTGGCTGAACCACATTGTATTACATCAGAACCTCTTTCAAATCTACGCTTCCTTGGGTACCTCCCTCTGCACTAGGGCACCAGGCAGAGTTGCTTTATGTCTTACAGTGACTCTTTTATCATAGTTGCAATCCTTTATACTACACTTCCCCATTAGACCCACTGTGTGGTTTCTATCTCTTGATTGGACCCAGGCTGCTACACAACTTAACCCATGCACATTGCACTTCATTAGTTCCTCACCACTGGCCCAAAATCAATCTCCACCACCCCTCCCTGCCGCCTGACTTTCTTTCCTAAGTGAAACCCCTAAATGCCTTCTTTGTGCCCAAAGCTTACCTGGTCTTCCTTCCCTATATTCTTGGCCAGACACAAAAGTCTGATGCTCTGGCAAATGCAGAAATGGGGAGAAGGCAGGGGAATCATTTCTCGTCCCTTAGGTAAGCGCTGAGGTTAATGTCATTCCACTGTGTGAGGAATAAAAAAATGAGGCATAGAGAGGTGCCATGATTTGCCTGGACCCATGAAGCTGTCATGGCAGAAGTGGAACAAAGGTTCAGCTGTCCCGAATGTCAGTCCAGCTCCTATGCCTTCAGAACGTGCCGTGGAGGGAGACACTGGGGGACCCCACTCATGCTGAGCACTCAGGGGTACCCAGGTGCTGAGAGTGGGGATGTGACAGGCTGAGTTGACTCAGTCCAGTCCTCCTACACCAAATAAGATGGAAACCCTCACATAATAGAAGTGAAGAGAGGGAACAAAGCCAGGAACCATTAAGAGGCTGATGCCTGGAAGGCCTGGGCAGAATGACAGGGAGATTGGAGCAGAACAGAGGCCCTAGACGGGGACAAGGGGAAGGGAAGTGGACTCAGTGGCCAGATGGCACCCGTCCACTGCACAGAGGCTGGAGCCTTGAGTTCCATCTAGTCCTTGTCAACTACAATCATTCTTCCCTGTGGCTCAAGGAGTCCTGGAGAAAATGTGTTTTCTGCAGTTTGGGGCGGTGAGAATAAAATAGAGCCTCAAGAAGTTGAAAGCCCAGGAAATCATAGCACGTGGAGATGGGATTCATACTTCCTGCCCTTGACTTCTGGTTTGGCCACGTGACTCACTTTGGCCAGTGAATGTGGTAAAGTGGTAGTCTGCCCATTCTCAGCCTGGGTGGTAAGACAAGGGACCTTCACATTTCCCTTTGTTCTTTGCACTCCTGCCATTGCCATGAGAAGAAGGCGCCCTGGCAGGCCCCTGACCCCAGGAGGATCAGAGACACTTGGAGCAGATCCAGCTCAGCCACCACAGTTTGAGCCAAAACCTCCCAAGCAACCCACGCTCGTGAGTGAGAAATGGTGGCCTATGGTCCTAGGCCTCTGAGGGGTGGGGTTACTTGTTACAAAGCGAGAGTTAATAGAGATTTCTACCTCACATCCCTACGAAAAAAAGAACAAAGGAAATAAAACATAAAATGTGAAAAGCAGATTTCCAATTTTTAGAAGAAAACAGAGGACATATTTTATGATACTAAGCAGAGAAAAACTTTTTTTAATATGACACAAAACACACCATAAAAGAAATTACTGATAAATTCAACCATATTAAATGTAGAAGCTTTGATCTGACAGAAGAAGCGATGAATAAAGTTAAAAGACAAAGACAGTGCATGATATGGTTTGTCTGTGTGTCCCCAACCAAATCTCATCTTGAATTGTCCTCCCAAAATTCTCGTGTATTGTGGGAGGGACGTGGTGGGAGATAATTTGAATCATGGGGGCGGTTCCCCCATACTGTTCTCCTGGTAGTGAATAAGTCTCACGAGATCTGACGGTTTTATCAGGGGATTCCACTTTTGCATCGTCTTCATTTTTCTCTGGCCACTGCCATGTAAGAAGTGCCTTTCATCTCCCACCATGATTCTGAGGCCTCCCCAGCCATGTGGAACTTAAATCCAATTAAACCTCTTTTTCTTCCCAGTCTGGGGTATGACTTTATCAGCAGTGTGAAAACAGACTAATACAGTGCACAAATAGGGAAAACATATTTGTAAGGTATTTGGCCAAAAAAGCATTGATATCCAGATCATTAAAATCAAAATTGGCCAGACGTGGTGGCTCATGCCTGTAATCCCAGCAGTTTGGGAAGCTGAGGTGGGCAGATCACCTGAGGTCGGGAGTTCGAGACCAGTCTGACCAACATGGAGAAACCCCATCTCTACTAAAAACACAAAATTAGCCGGGCGTGGTGGCACTTACCTGTAATCCCAGCTACTCAGGAGGCTGAGGCAGGAGAATCGCTTGAACCCGGGAGGCAGAAGTTGCGGTGAGCCGAGATCGCGCCATTGCACTCCAGCCTGGACAACAAGTGCAAAACTCCGTCTAAAAAAAAATAGCACTTATGAGTCAGCAAGGAGAAACCAAAGACCCAACAGACAAATGGGCCAGGAGCAATTCACAGAGGAGGAGACCTGAAGGGCTGGGAAACACAAGGCACACGTTCAGCTGCACTGCAGAATCCAGGAACAATATCAGAAAGTGCGATAACAAATATTGATGAAGATAAGTGAAGACGGATGTGCGCACTGCTGGCAAGGGGCATTGTGAGGACTCCAGCCCCAAGGTCATCTGGCTGTGCTTCCTAGGAAGGGCTGACAATGGACCTGTCCCAAGACCCCAAGCCTCACCAGGCTATGTGCAGGCC